>NC_062232.1:130292699-130615449 GCF_902686445.1 Sciurus carolinensis | reverse complement strand
GCCAGTAAAATTTTGACAACTATTGAAGATTTATGAAGGGTAATTTTTTCTCTTGGTACTGGGGATTGAACCCAGGGGGTCTTAACCACTGAACCATATTCCCAGCCCTTGTTTTTTATTGTGGGGGGGACCAGGGATTGAACTCAGGGCACTTGACCACTGAGCTACATGCCCAGCCCTATTTCATATTTTATTTAGAGACAGGGTCTCACTGATTTGCTGAGTGCCTCACTTTCGCTGAGGCTGACTTTGAACTCACGATCCTCCTGCCTCAACCTCTGGAGTCACTGGAATTACAGGTGTCCGTCACTGTGCCTGTCTCCTTTTTTATATTTTATTCAGGGACAGAGTCTTTCTGAGTTACTGAAGCTGGCTTTGAACTCGTGATGCTTCTGCCTCAGACTCTTGAGCTGCTGGGATTACAGGCATGTGCCACAGCACCCAGCAAGGGAAGACTTTTTAAAATATTTTCTGTACTTTTGTCTAGATATCTGATTTTCATAACAAAAAGTTTTGAAAGTTAAAGACTATTGACTAGTCCCTTTTGCTCAGGCAGTCCACTTGCATAGAATACCCTTGCCTTCTCTGTCTCTCTTTCTCTCCCTCTCTCTCTCTCTCTCTCTCTCTCTCTCTCTCTCTCTCTCTCTCTCCCTCTCTCTCTCTCTCTCTGCCCCCCCCACACACACACACACTCACACCCAGTCTTTTGAGAAGGACAGACTGGGAGTCAGGTGGTCTGGCAGCAGTTAGTAGGAATAGGCCCCCTCCAGTCAGAAGCATGGCATAGATTGGGCTGTGGGGTGAGAAGGGAATGGACACCATCAAAAGAGCCATCAATGGCAGGTGACTTCTTGGTCTGGATGGAAGCACCTGGAACATCAGCTGAGCTGCTCAAAGCAGAGTGCACCCCACCCCCACTATTCCCAGATGAGTGGGTCCTGGCCCCTCAGAGCTGCTTTTCACTGCCCCCAAACTGTGAGAGGAGGGTTCAGAGAAGACCAAGGATGCAAGACCCACAGTGTGGTGGCAGGGGGGCTTCCCACCAGGATCCCACCCGTGTCCTGGGTCCAGCACAAGAGCCCTCAGGAGGCTGGAGACCTTCAGTGGCCTCCAAGAGGAAGGGCAAGGCCAGGCCCACCAGCCCTGGTAGGTAGGGCTGGCCCCTCCCATGGTCCATATCGAGTGGGCCAATGCCAGTCCCATCCCCCTCCCAAGAGGGACAGACCCACTCAGGCATTATTTCTAAGAAAGGGACCCAGGAATGTGTGCAAAAGAGGGGAGACACTGTTCTTAACACACAGGTGAGAAATAGTCCCAACCTGAGCTCGGGTGGCCTAGGGAGGGTGAATAAGACACATTGAGAGGAATTGATTAGATGAAAGTCGAGATGAGCGATGAGGAGGCTGTGGAAATGTCTGTCACCAAGACAGAGAATGAAGGAGAAGGAAACATTTAGGGAGTGGGTAACAATGAGTTTCGTTAGGTGTTGGTCAACCCTCTAGGTGTGCAGATGCAACCAACCTCAGGTCAAAAGTATTCAAAAAAATCATATCTGTACTAAACATGTACAGATTTTTTTTATTATTCCCTAAGCAACACAGTTGCTGTTTCTATAGTATTTTTATTGTATTCAAAATCATAAGTAATCCAGAGATCATTTAAAATATACAGGAGGAGATGCACAGGTTACAGTCAAATATGATGCCATTTTAATATGAGGATTTTAGTATCTTGGGGGGGCCCGAGAACCCATCCCCTGTGGAAAGTGCAGGATGATTACATTGGTTTGAAGCTGAGGAATTCAAGATCTTGAAGATCTGGTAAAAAACTAACTATTGATCACTTTTCTTGAATTTATACACCCTGACCCTGCTACCTCTTAGGCTTAATCATTTCAGACTCTGCCTGATGTGTTTCAAAATGTATTTATTACATTCTGAACAAGTCACCTCTGATTTCAAAACACAAAAGATGTGATTGCCAGAATGTTTAAGTTAGGACTTGTGCTGTGGAGAGGAGGAGCCATCTTTTGCTGAGTACTTCCTAAGTGAGGGGTTCAAACAACAGTATACTGAGTACTTGGAATGGATGAAAGGAAAACATCTCATTGTGTAATGTTGATGAAATGCTGATGAAGCAAACTACTGCTCTCTAGAGGAATGACTTTCAAGACAGGATGAGACCTGTGTGTAGAAGTTAGGAAGCAACTGAAAGCCACAGAGACAGAGCTGTGCAGTAGTGGCCCCACGGTGTCTAATCTTGGCCCCAAGCTTCAGTGACTTCAGAGACTTCATCATAGCATAGTATTCCTCATTGCATTAAGAAGAGATGCCAATTAAAAAAACTATCAGAGGAAAAATTTGGCCCCCAATGAATTGTACAGGATAACTAAAACTTCCGTCAAGTATTTCACTTGGGAACTCATTAAAAGTTTTTCTCAACAATTAAATAACTTTCTTGATGTGTTTTTTTGTTTGCTTGCTTGCTTGCAAATGTAACACATGTTCATTATTTAAAAAAAAAAAAAGAAGAAAGAAAATATAGGCAAATTTGGAAAATAAAATAAAAATCAACCAATCTCACCACTAAAGATAACCACAATGAAAAAGTTGTGTATTTCTGCAAAAATGAGCCAATTCCTGTTTAGTGTGCAGAACAGTGACTGGAACATAGTAACCACTAATAAATGTTACTGGTTATTATCATTATTCCTTGGTAAGTAGGCTTAGGAAAGCCTTTCTCCATTCAAAAATTTAATAAAGTCCATCTGAACTTTTTTTGGTATTTTTAGTTTAATCTGTATGTATTAGGTGAACACATTTGAATTATAAACAATTCATATGATATGGAAATGTTGCTGTATATGATATTCTTTCACACATTTCTTTCCTACGGTTCTACTGAGAGATATAGCAACAGCTTAAAAAGCCAGTGCCCATTTGGCCACTCCTGTTTCCACTCATTTATTTCATTTCACCCATGCACGTCACTTGGAGCTCAGATTTACCCCCCAAAGGGTAAGGGACTGAGGCATTTATGAAGTGACAATTGGCCAATTCAGTGGAGGGTTGTGTCCAGGGATGCAAACTCTCCTGTACTCCCAAGTCACCAGGCTCAGTGAGGCACAGAAACAAGGGAGATGTGCCAGGAGCTAGAGAAGGGTAGTGTCCCTTTACATGGTCCTGGGCCTGCAGATGCTTTGAGAGGTTTGTCGTTATCAGAAACTGACCAAGCTTCTCATCTGGAAGTTGCCTTTCCAGAGGTTGGTGAGAGAGAGAAAGACTAGGATTTCAAGACCAATGAGGTTTCAGAGTGCAGCTATTGGTACCCTTCAGGTAAGGGGACAGGCTTGGTAGTATGGAGGAGGACTGCATGGCTTCTCCAGGAAGGAAGTTAATAGTGTGGCTCTTGCCAACAGGAGGCTAGTGAAGCGTACCTAGTGGTTTATTTGAAGATACTAATCTGTGTTCCATCCACGCCAAGAGTCACCACCATGACCAAAGACATCTTGGTGGCTCGCCATAAGGGGAGAGAGAGCTTAAGTGAAGGCAGTTTTTATGTCATTTTGTAGTAAATTCTGTAAAATACTTTGCTTTAATTTGTGACTTTTTAAAGAAATTGTTTATAATATGTTGCATTTGTGCTTCAGTCATTCCATCTTTCGCTCAGGATGAATGCTCAGTCTGTTCACAGACTTCAGTGATGCTCATGAGTGACAAGTTGCCAATATGCAGAAGGGATGGGTGATACTTCTTGCTTCTCACAATGCGTGTTTCTGTATGTTGGCTTGTTGGGACTAGAATCAACAGATGGCAATAAAAGTGGTTATGTCTTAATCCAAGTGTTTAACAATTGGAGCTGTTAAGTCTGACCATACATCACTATAATATATAAAAGATCTATTATAGGAGCTGTGGGTGCACGCGCATATGCGGAGCCGCAGCTAGCTCCGGCTCCAGCCCGCTGGGCCCCCCGGGGGCGCGCACGTCGCTCCCCGCCCGCCGCCCGCCGCCCTCGGTCGGTTCTCTCGTTAGTCCGCGGTCGCCTCTGGAGCTACCCGCCCTTGTCTCCAAGCTTGCGACTCACGGACAGGCGTTCTCTGCTCAAAGAGGCCAGACTCGAGTCGTCTTCTGAGGTGCCTCCCCGCATTTTATTTTGAGACAGGATCTTGCTAAATTTTGGAGGCCGGCATCAAACTTGTGGTCTTCCTGCTGCAACCTCCTGAGTAGCTGGGATTACAGCTTTTCACCTGGGAAGTTCAAGTTACTTTGTAGAACTTC
The DNA here is from genome assembly GCF_902686445.1 of Sciurus carolinensis. NCBI lineage: Eukaryota > Metazoa > Chordata > Mammalia > Rodentia > Sciuridae > Sciurus > Sciurus carolinensis. The sequence goes on along the minus strand of NC_062232.1, from coordinate 130,611,169 downwards.
CATCACACAGGCCGTGCATTTTGCAGCACATTTGTAAGTTATGGCTGCCATGCCATCAGGAAGAAATTGGTGATTGTTGGTGATGGAGCATGTGGCAAGACATGCTTGCTCATAGTTTTCAGCAAGGACCAGTTCCCAGAAGTGTATGTGCCCACAGTGTCTGAGAACTATGTGGCAGATATTGAGGTAGATGGAAAGCAGGTAGAGTTGGCTTTGTGGGACACAGTTAGGCAGGAAGATTATGATCGCCTGAGGCCCCCCTCCTACCCAGACTGATATTATACTGATGTGTTGCTCCATCGACAGCCCTGATAGTTTAGAAAACATCCCAGAAAAATGGACCCCAGAATTCAAGCATTTCTGTCCCATCATCCTGGTTGGGAATAAGAAGGATCTTCGTAATGATGAGCACACAAGGCGGGAGTTAGCCAAGATGAAGCAGGAGCCAGTAAAACCTGAAGAAGGCAGAGACACGGCAAACAGGATTGGTGCCTTGGGGTACATGGAGCGTTCGGCAAAGACCAAAGATGGAGTGAGGGGAGTTTTTGAACTGGCCACGTGAGCTGCTCTTCAAGCCAGACGTGGGAAGAAAAAATCTGGGTGCCTTCTGTTGTGAAAACTTGCTGCAAGCACAGCCCTCATGAGGTTAATTTTGAAGTGCTGTTTATTAATCTTACTGTATGATTTCTGGCCTTTTTCATTTATTTATAATTTACCTAAGATTACAAATCAGAAGTCATCTTGCTACCAGTATTTAGAAGCCAACCATGATTATTAATAATGTCCAACCCATCTGATCTGCCAGGGTCCTTCTGACACTGTCTAACAGCCCTCTCTGCACTCCACCTAACACACCAGGCGCTAATTCAAGGAATTTCTGAACTTCTTGCTTCTTTCTAGAAAGAGAAATGGTAACTTTGTGAATTAGGCTGTAACTACTTTATAACTAACATGTCCTGCCTATTATCTGTCAGCTGCAAGGAACTCTGGTGAGTCATCACTTTGGAGCTTTACTCCTCAGCAGATTTCATTTCCTAGCTCTGGGGTGGGCATCCAGTTTTTTGAAATGTACTCAGCCAAAAAGGCCCAAGTCCATGCAGCTGTGGCAGAGTTACAGTTCTGTGGTTTCATGTTAGTTACCTTATAGTTACTTTGTAATTAGTGCCACTTAATGTATGTTACCAAAAATAAATATATCTATTCCACACTAGATGTAGTATTTTTTGTATAATTGGATTTCCTATATACTGATATTTGTCATCCCACAGAAGAGTGTATTGGCTTTTTAAAAAAGAAAGTGTATTTGGAAATAAAGTCAGATGGAAAATTCATTTTTTAAATTCCCGTTTTGTCACTTTCTCTGATTAAAAAAAAAAAAGGCCATATCACCCTTTTTCAACCCCTCATATCCCAGTACCCTCCTCCAGAGCAGGACTAAGTAAATAGGGATTTGGTTTCATGCCTGAGCCAATTAGACACTTAAAGGTGGCATAGCCTTTCTCACCTAGACTGCAGGGACTGGCTCTTATTCACAATGCTTCTTTCTTCTCACTGTATCCAGGTTCCCTCCCAAAAGAGCCACTTGTTCTCATGTGGCACTCAGTTTTTCTCTTCTCTCCAGCTGACTAAACTTTTTTTCTGTACCAGTTAATTTTTCCAACTAATACAATAAAGGCAGTTAAAAAAAAAAAAAAAGCTGCCAGGTTCACTTTTTTCTTTAGGAAACTGTAAGATACACTGTGTGAACATTTTTAAATTAAGTGTTTTACATTCCACGTGGTGGGAAGTCTTGTCTTAAGGTGTGTGTAATTTAGAGTCCAGTTGGTTTTCATCTACCTAGAGGCTGCACTTGTTTTCACAGTAGTAAAATGCTAGGCAAAACATACCTCGCAGAAGTCCTCATTCTACCACATGTTCACTAACCCTCTAGCTGATAACACAAACACTAACTGGGTGATTTTATTTATAAGGACTCTAAAATAAACTAACAAGTTATTCATCTTCTATGTCAGTCTCACCTCAATAACAAGAAAAAGGAAAAGGAAAGACTTTTTCAGGCATACAAAAGCTAAGATAATTCGTAGTGAGCAGAAAACCTGCAGCACTACACAAAATGTTAAAGGTGATACCAGAGAGAAACTTGGACCTAAACAAAGCAATGAAGAGTTCCAATATGGAAAATCTGTAAATAAATGTAATTTTTTTTCTCATTTTAATTTTTCTTTAAAACTCCATAGACCATTTAAAGCAAAAATAACAATATGTTGTGGGGTTTATAATTGGAAGTATTGTTAGAATGTTTTTACATTATATGTGAAATTGTTTAAAATTATTTGGAGGCCATTAACAATGAAATAAAATATATATTGGAAACCCCAGATACAATAAAAGGCATAGTAAGATACAATGAAATGCTTTTTAAAAATAGCCTAAAAGAGGTCATGAAATGGTGGACAGATAATAAAGAACAGAAGGGAAAAATAGGAAATAATAAGCAATATAGTAAATTCAAACTTGACCATGTTACTAATTGCATTAACTGTAAATGGTCTAAATGCTTTAATTAAAAAGCAAATTGTCAGACTGAATAAAAAGCAAAACAAAACTATATGCTAAACATCAGAAATTCACTTTAAAAGGCTGGGGATATAATCCTGTGATTGAGTTCTTGCCTAGCATATACAAGGCCCCGTGTTCCATCCCCATCCCCAGTACTGCAAACAAAAATAAAAAGGAAGAAAGAAAGAAAGAAAAGAAACTCATTCTAAATATAAAGGTATAGGTATGGTAAAAGGAAAGAGATGGACTATGCAAACTCTAATCATAAGAAAGCTTGAGTGGTTATATTAATAGTCAAAGTACATTTCAGGACAAAAAAATAGGATGGAGGATATTTGCTAAAGACAAAAAAGTCAATTCATGAAGAAAACAGTAACTTTAAATATGTATGCACTATATACAACAGAGTTTCAAAATACATGAATTAAAACTCACAGAAAAGACAGAAGAAATACATACACAATCACAGATGAATATTTTGACACTTTTCACCTAGTAATAATATTGATAGGTTAGTATTGCAGAAAATCACATATAGAACAGCAAATTAAAAATTAAACATGTAAGTAAGAACAAAATGAATAAAATTAAAATAGACAAAGAATACAGAATCATCCATGAATCTGCAAGTTTTTGTTTTTTTGTTTTGTTTTTTGTTTTTGGTGTTTTTTATTTTTGGGTGCTGGGGCTTGAACCCAGATGGCCTTGTGCATGGGAGGCAAGCACTCTACCAACTGAGCTATATTCCCAGCCTCCAAAAGTTTTATTAATACCAAAAAAACTGATATAAAGAGTAACCAGCATTACTCTATGTAAATGTATGAATATGCAAATGGTATGCTGTTACTCCATGTACAAACAGAAACAACATGTATCCCATTTGTTTACAATAAAAATAAATTTAAAAAAAAAAAGAGTAACCAGCAAGCCAGGTGCAGTGACACATGCCTGTCATCCCAGCAGCTCAGGAGGCTGAGGCACAGGATTGAGAGTTCAAAGCCAGCCTCAGCAAAAGCGAGGCACTAAGCAACTCAGTGAGACCCTGTCTGTAAATAAAAAAATACAAAATAGGGCTGGGGATGTGGCTCAGTGGTCAAGTGCCCCTGAATTCAATCCCTGGTACCCCCACCAAAAAAAAGAGTAACCAGCAAATATTAGAAATAATATTTATAAATAAGTCTGCCAATTTAGATGAAATGAACAAATTCCTTGAATAACACAAATGGCCAAAACTGACCTATGAAAAAGTAAAAACTAAAAACCTGAGTAGCCCTAAATCTAAGAAAGATGTTGAACATGCTTAGGTCCACATGACTTTACGAAAAATATTATCTACTATTTAAAGGAGAAATATTCTCAATACTATACAAATTCTTTCAGAAAGTAGAGGAGGGGTAAGCACTTCCCAAATCATTTTATGAGGCTAGTATTACATAATACATTACAATAAAATAAGACCACAGACCATCTAGGTATACAGTTCAGTGGGAGAACACTTGTCTAGCATACACAAGGCCATGGGTTCAATTCCCAGCACCACAAAAAAGACTCCAAACCAAGATCCCTCATGAAATCATAGTATATGCAAAAAATCTTAATAAATTTAGCAACCTGAATCCAGCAATTTATAAATAGGTTGATGTATCATTACCAAATGTAATTTATTCCCAAAATTTAAGATTAATTTTGTATTTAAAAAATCAAGTCAGGCTTGGTGGCATATGCCTATAATCCCAGTGGCTTGAAGGCTTAGGCAGGAGGATCATGAATTCAAAGCCAGCCTCAACAACTTAGAACATAGCAAGACCCTGTCTGTAAATAAAATATAAAATATAAAGGACTGAGGATGTGGCTCAGTGGTTAAAGGCTCTTAGGTTCAATCCCTGGTGCCAAAAATAAATAAATAAATAAATAAATAAATAAATAAATATCATGAACAATGTTAAGGAAATAAAGGAAAAATATAATCGTTTCAATACATGTACAGAAAGCATTTGACAACATTTTATCAATATTCATGGCTTTTAAAAATTCTTAGAAAACAAGGAACAGAAGGGAAATTTCTAGACATAATAAAGGGAATCTGCAAAAATCTCACAATTAACTTCACACTTAGTGAAAGGCAGAATTTCCTCCCCAAATTGGGGAACAAAGCATGTATGATCACTTCCAGCACTTGTATTCAATGTTGTTCTGGAGATCCTAGACAATGCACTAGATAAGAAGGAAAATAAAATTTTTACAGGTTGGAAAAAATAAATAGAACTGTCTTTTCTCTCAGAGATGACATGTCCGTGTATGTAAAATTCTTTTTTTTTTCCCTAATGAGGATTGAACTCAGGGGCACTTAACCACTGAGCCACATCCTCAGTCCTTTTTTGCATTTTATTTAGAGACAGGGTCTCACTGAGTTGCTTAGGGCCTTGCTATTGCTAAGGCTGGCATTGAACTCATGATCCTCCTGTCTCAGCCTCCTGAGCCGCTGGGATTACAGGTGTGTGCCACTGTTCCTGGCGCATATGAAATTCTTAAGTAATCTGCAAAAGAAGAAAAAAAGTGAAATTTTAAAAACCAGTAATACTTACAATAGTATCCCCAAACATAAACCACTTAGGGAAGCATGTGATAAAATATAGGCAAAACCTTTACAGTGAAAACTACAAACTGTTGAAAAGAGAAACTGAAGAACACTTACAGAAATGAAGAAAAATATAGTTTGCATAGATTGAAAGACTCAATCTTAAAGTGCTCACTCATCACATTATCTATAGATCAGTGCAATCCCCCAAATCTTGATCTTATAGAAATTAACAAGCTGATTCCAAAATGGATAGGTCAACCACACTTGAAAATGAAGACTAAAACTTGGAAAATATAAGAATGGCTAAAAGAGGATATAGATAAGATGGAAAACTCATACATGACTAACAGAAATGTAGATTGGTACAAACATATTGGAAAACAGTTCATTGGTTTGTCTTATGAAGTTAAATTTACATACTTATCTTATGACTCAGCAATCCCACTTTGTCATTTACTTAAGAGAATTTAAAAAGACCTTTATATAAAATTCCATATCAGATTGATTGATAAGAACTGCAACTTGGAGACAACCCAAATTTCCATCAACAGGTGAATAAATACAAATGCAAAAGATGGTCGAAGGCTCCCACACAGCTCAGTCTCACTCCACAAGCAGCGCAGATTCTCCTTCAGGGCCATGTTCTGACTGTCCCTCTCTCCATCTCAGGGACTCACCTTTCTTGGTGTCTGCATGGGTTCCTTACCCATTGCCCCTCCTCACCACTCTAGTGCCCTGTGAGCAACCCTGCTTGGGTGTTCATTGGGGCAGAAGGAGAATCTGCACACTTATTCCCCCACCCCAGGGAGACCTCCTCTCTTTGTTTTCCTCCAGGATTCTGTGCATGACTTCAGGGAGTAAATGAGAAGCACAATGAATGGAAGAAACACGTTTGGGATGGATGATGCAAGAGATGAGCCAGACAAAGGATGCCCTGGGAACCTTGGGGAATGAGGCCTCAGATGAGAGATGAATACAGTGGGTAGGGGGGGTTACAGATCCCAGGTGATTTCAATATGTCAGATAAGTGGTGATTAAGAGGCAACTCAAGTTAAGGAAGGGCCACCCTCTGGACACAAGCCCCTCTGAGGGTCTCCCTGAAGCACCTGTAACACTTCTACCTTAGGCAACTGATGAGCAATTGTACCTGACAGTTGTTGTTCTGCTTCTTGATATTTGCTGCCTGGATTTTATACTCCAGTGTCCATAAACTCGAGTGCACAAGTCAGTTGCTCAGACAGTTTTAAATTGTCTGGATTCCAGCTGTAATGTAGCTGGATTTCTGAACCAGCCCAGCAGAGGATCAAGCCCTGGGGTATGGTAAACACACTGGATGCTGCTTCCTGGGGTGGGCACATGCTGGACTTGTGAACAGTTTTGACTGAGCCTCCCCATTTTACCATGAGTCCAACTCCTCTAACCACATGACAACCACTGTGCAAATTTGAGAGGACAGAAGCAAAGGTGACTCATAAGTGTTTGCCTTAGAATTATAGAATATGAGGGTTAGAAGGAACCATTAGAAACATTGTGCTAGTCACCTTTTCATTGCTGAAAAAAAATATCTGAGAAAAACAACTTAGGATGAAAGATTTTTGCATTACATTTTCAGAGGTTTCAGTCCATGGTTGGCTCGTTCCAAGACAGAAACATCATGGTGGAAGGGTGTGGTAGAGGAAAGTTGCTCAGTGCATGGCAGCTATGAAGAAGAGAAAGAGGTAGAAGGAAAGAAAGGGGCTGGGGACAAGACCTACCCTTCCAGGGCACCCCCTGCTCCATGACCTACTTTCTTCAACCGTGCCCCACTGCATATAGTTTCCACCACTTCCAAGTTCATTCGGCTTTCAGTATATTCACGAGGCACATTAATAGCCACATGGTTCATTATACCTGCTGAGTGAGTGAGCTTTCTGTCACTGTGACAAATGCCTAAGAAAAGAACTTAGAGGAGGGAAGATTTATATTGGTTCACAGTTTCAAAGTTTTCAGTCTTTAGTAAGCTGACTCCAATGCTTTGCCTAAGGTGAGGCAGAGCATCATGAAGAAAGAACATGATTAAACAAAGTTTCTCAGGTCATGGCAGCCAGGAAGCACAAAGAGAGAGGGGAGAATGTGTCAGGGACAAGATATAACTTTCCAAGGTATGCCACTATCGCGCTCCCTCTGGCCGCAGAGAGAGACACGACAAACGTCTGAAGCTTTGGAAGTTTATTACGCACAGTCCCTCTCCTACACTTCTCTTACTCCTAGCTTCCGCGCACTCCCAGCTTCTCTTCTCTCAGCTTCTTCTTACTCCCAGCTTCCGTGCACTCCCAGCTTCTCTTCTCTCGGTTTCTTCTTACTCCCAGCTTCCGCGCACTCCCAGCTTCCAGCTCAGCTTCAGCCTCCGCCTCTCTACTCTCCCACCCACCAGGCTTATATACACTTCAACCAATCAGGGGAGAGTACACGAGGTAAACGCGGACAGCTGCAAGCATAGGATAGGTACACGAGGGGGGCATGCTCTAGTCACATCGTTAACTAGCCAATCATTGGAATTCGCTGGTTGTTTACTGTATAGCTGGCCGCTTTTGGCTCAGCGTCAGGCGCCATCTTGACCATGCCCAAGGCTGGGAGTCCCGGAAACCCCGACATGCCACCACTGACCTACCTCCTCCAACTAGGTCACATCCATCTTCCAATAACCCATTCAAATTATTAATCCATCAGTGGATCAATCTGCCTATAAGAATTAATCATGAGTCTTCATGATCCAGTAACTGCCCAAAAGCCCCACCTCTGAACATTGTTTCATTGGTGACCAAATCTTCAGAACATTAGCTCTTTAAGGGACAGTCTGGATCCAAACATCTTCATCTGAGGCTTGAATTCTTCCATCACAAGCCTTGACAAATGCTCCCACCATCTGTGCCTGATACCTAAAGACATACCTCGAGAGCTTATTTGTTTCCCAAGGAATCATGCTGGCACACAGAAAGGCCTTGGTGACATTTGCACACCTCAGGCTGAAACAGTAAGTCCCCTTTCTGCCCTTTGTGTAGTCAACAAGCACCCACTCCAGCTCATCATCTTGTCTCAGTTTTCATCTATTTCTCACCCTGACTGAAACTCAGGTATCTCCTAGAACACCACTGGCCCACCAGAAAAGGAAGCTGCTCATATCCTTCACCTTGGGTTGGATTGGCACTCCCCTGCTTCCACTGGGACTTCCAGACCAAGTTCCACTTCTCCTATGGAAACTCTCCTCTGAGATAGGACTGACTTCAGCGCTGCCTGGCTCTGAGACCCCCTCACTCTCTTCGCCAAGCTCTTTCACACGAGAGCTAGATGCCTATATAAACAGCTCAGCTGAAGAGGTATTTACCACAAAAAGACAACCACACAGACACTGATGTCAGGCAACTAAGCAGTCTACAGAGCTAATACACCCCTTGCCAGCCTCTCCTGCAGCTGGAGGTGACCATGTGACATGGTTCTAGTAAGAGTTTTGTTTTGTTTCATTTTGTTTTGTTTTTTGGTACAGGGGATTAAATCCAGAGCTTTACCACTGAGCCACATTCTTAGCCCTTTTTATCTTTTATCTTGAGTCAGGGTCTCACTAAGTTGCTGAGGCTAGCCTCAAACTTGTGAACTTCCTGCCTCAGTCTCCCATTACTGGGATTACAGGTGTGCACCACTGCACCTGGCACAACCTAATCAACTCTTAAAGTTCCCACCACCTCCAACTCCATTACAGTGGAAATCAAATTTCAACATGAGGAGAAGGGAGATAAGTCACATCCAAACCATAGTAGCAACCCAAGCATACTATGACAATATTGTGATTTTTTTCCTGATTAAAAAATATCTTTCTTTTAGTTTCATTATGGTCATAGAACATTCTATGATTTCAATCCTTTCAAATTAGTTGAAACATGTTTTATGACCCAGAATATAGTCCACCATGATGAAGGGTGCATGTGCACTTGAAAAGAAAGTATATTCTATCATTGTTGTTGCTATTGGGTGGAGTATTCTACAAACTGTGAATGGGTCGAGTTGATTGACAGTGCTGGGCATAGTGGCATGCACCTATAATCCCAGTGACTCAGAAGGCTGAGGATCACAAGTTTCAAGGCCAGCCTCAACAACTTAGTGATACCCAGTCTCAAAAAATAAAAATGTACCTCAGTCATACAGGACCCCTGGGTTCAATACTCGGTACTGCAAGAAATAGTTGATTGATGGTGTTGTTCAGATCATCTGCATCTTCACTGATTTTCTGTCTACTTGTTTCATCAGTTAGAGAAAAGTGTTGACAACTCATTAGGGCATTATAAGCAAATGTTTCAGGAAGAAATCAATCTCTCTGGCTACTGTGTGGAAACTAGACTAAGGGAATGAGCAGAAAAGCAGGGAGATTAATGAGGAGCCTGTTGTAATGGCTTGTGCAAGTATTGATGATGGCTTGGGTGAGTCCAGTGGTAGTATTCGGGGCATTATGAACTGGTTGATTATGTATATACTTTGAAGATATAACAAACAGGACTGAGGAATTGGGACTTGAGATAATACCAAGGGTTTTGGCCTGAGCAACTGGGGGGATGGAGCTGCTCTCATTATGATGAGGAAGATAATACAGAGCACGTTTGGATGGGTGGAAATAAAAGCAGATCATGTTTTGGGAGTTTGTGTGAACATTTTTTATTGAAAAAAAATAAGACAAGACACAGGAACAAGTTTCCTAAAAGCATCCAATGTTGATGGAGATGTCTCTCAACCTCAGGGTCTGCTCTTAGCTCAGTCCACTGATACCACTGGATGTTAAAATGTATCCCCATGACACACTGGAATGACCTATGGGCATTTTGCATTTTAGAGGGAGTCTCTTGGGATAATGTCAATTTCATTTTATCATCAACTCTTTGTTTACCAGGTCTTTATCTGTCAGAATGGAAGGTATGTTTAACATATACTATACACCCTGGGTGGTGCAGCTTAGGGTAAGTGGGTAGGGAATAGGGACCCTCCAATGAAACTCTGCTAACATCACTTACCTTAAACCACTCCTGGCAAGAATCTTGACATCAGCTTGATAATAGGTAGAGCTCTTAGAATCAAAATTTCTGAACTTGAGATGTGGTAATACCATTGAATAATACATACTTTTTATAACTTTATTGAATAATACATAAATTATTTACACAAGCAATGACATGGAGATAATGTTACAATTAGTAGGAACTAGGAAGAAATCAAAATCCTACAAATCAGTTTATCTGTAAAAGGAATAGGTTAGAGAAGGTGATCACCAGGGTCCCTTCTGGCTTTATTAAGTGTTGATTCCAAATTCTAGCCTGTATATAAATATGATCAATAATTTGAACTCAGTATTTATTTTAAAGCATGTATTTTAATGAATACATGTTTAAGTTTTTTCAGGTTTACTATAAATTACATTGTGCAATTACTCAATACTCTTATTACTGAATACTAGAATAAAGCATATTGTCCTTGGAGATGTTAACTTGAAATACCTATTTTCCATCCAAATAGAGATATTTAGGTGATAATTAGATATAAAAATCTGAAGTTTCCATATGGACTGGAGATAGATCTTTGGAAGTTATCAGCACATATAGATTCCAATTAAAGCCAGTAGCTTGGGGCTGGGAATGTAGCTCAATGATAGGGTGATTGCCCAGCACGCACAAGACCCTAGGTTCAACCCACAAATCACAAAAAAATTTCACTACTTTATATGGGCTCACCAAGGGAGGCAATCAGTGGATGTAGAGGGTAAGGCAACCTAACCACTGGCACCTAAGTCCTCCATGCTATTTATATTCTAACTATCTATTTATCTAACTCCAACCCATCATCTCCACTTGGAAATAAATGTGTTCACCCAGGGATATTGTCAAACTCATGTTCATTCTTCTCTGGCCCCCCTTCAGCCCATTCTTAGTGTGGGAGCAGAGAAATGTTAAGATAAAGTCAGATAATGTCCCCAACAATGATCAAAACCCTCTAATGGAGCTGGGGTTGTGGCTCAGTGGTAGAGCACTTGCCTGGAATATGTGAGGTCCTGGGTTGGATCCTCAGCACCATAGATAAATAAACAAAATAAAAGATCCATTGGCAACTAAAAAATATTTTTTAAAAACCCTCTAATGGCTTTCGTTGCATCCAAACTACTTAAGACCTTGCAGCTCCTTACTGGTGGAGCTGTGATTCCCATCCTGGTGCACCTATCTAAGCCTTATACCCCACTCCTGTTGAGAGATGCAGGTGGGGAGAAGGAAGGATGCAATTTTAAATATAGTGGCTGAAAAGTTTCTTTCCTTAATGCTATTGTCTAGTAATAAGCATTTGTCATAGCAGAGGTGGCTCAGTCCAGGCCGTCATTGTGCTTATCTCCACATGTTCATTCGGCAGGAGTGTATTACAAAACAGTTTGTGCCATAGTCCATACAGATGCCCATTATCTCTTTCTATACTAGTACCAACCAACTGCCTTGCTCTTTCTCTAACTGCTATGTAATAGTATTCCATCAGAACAGTCATACCATTACCTACTTAATTCTTCCAAAGCCAGTGTGCATTTTCACCCTTCCAGTTTTTTAAAGTGAGGGTGTAATTAACATCCTGCCTCATGTGCATAAGAACTTCTCTGTGAGACTCCCAAGGATGGGTCAATGAGTATGCACCTCTCTAAGACAAGGTGCCAAATAAGTGTCCAGATGGATTTTACTACCACTCCCACTGACAGTATATGAGAGTCTCTGTGTCCAAATACAACCTTGCCAAACACTGGAGTGTCAATTATGCTAATCCTACCTTAATCCTACCTCTGCTCTGATACTAGTTAGAAAATCCTAAAAGCCAGATTCAAAAGGATCAAACTGATTCCAAGTAACATTAACAGCATTTCAGGACAAAACTCAAGATACTTTTAGAAACAGAGAAATAGCCAGAACTCAACGTTAACTATGTCGCTGGGTGCAGTGGTGCACACCTCCAATCCCAGCAGCCCAGAAGGCTGAGGCAGGAGGATCACAAGTTCAAAGTCAGCCTCAGCAACTTAGTGAGGCCCTAAGCAAATCTGTCGCAAAGTAAAAAAATAAAAATAAAAAGGGCTGGGGATGGGACTCAGTGGTTAAGAGCCCCTGGGTTCAATCCGTGGTACCAAAAAAAATTAAAAATAAAATAAGTTCACAATGTCCAGCATTCAATGTAAAATTACTAAGTATGCCAAGAACCAGTAAAATCCAACCCACTCTGAGGGAAACCAATCAATATAAGGTATTGACTGGAAAGGAAGAAATCAAGCTGTCTTTCTTGACAGCCAACTGTGTATCTAGAAAATCCAACCAAATCTATGAAAGACCTATAAGACTAATTAGTGAGTTTAAGAAGGTTGCAGGAAGCCGGGCTCAGTGGCACACGCCTGTAATCCCAGTGGCTCAGGAGGCTGAGGCTGAGGCAGAAGGAGTGCAAGTTCAAAGCCAGCCTCAGCAAATTAGTGGGGCCCTAAGCAACTCAGTGAGAACCTGTCTCTAAATAAAATATAAAAAAGTGCTGGGGATGTGGCTCAGTGGCTAAGTGCCTCTGGGTTCAATCTCCAGTACAGCAGGGGGTAAGGTTCAAGGATATTTTACAGGGAGCTAATCTCTCACTCCACACTCTGAACCAATTATTCCAGCACTTTTCTTCTATATCTGAAACTAGGCCAATAAGTTAAAAATTCCTATTCTCATATTTTAGGGGTTTTACATTTATTATATAAATGCAACTAAAATACTAAGAAAATATTCCAAAATCTTGACAGGAGTTAAAATTGAATGATAAGACCCAATTGATTATTTTTCTTCTGTTTTCTAAATTGTCTTTGATTACTTTGTACTACTATGATATCTGAATCCCAGAACCTCCCTTAAAACCTGAGAACAATGGCAAGAATATTTGGAGGTTCTGGAACTTAAAAGAAACAAAGACACCGGAATAGCACCTCAGGTTTATTTTGTGGCATAACAAACATTTGGTTACTAAACAAAACAGATAGACCCTGAAGCCCAGGGGTCAAACATAAGAAAAACATTAGGCTCCCAAAGCAAAGTAACAAATACTGTAGGACTCATCAGCCAAGGGAAGGGTTTACTGCCTAAGATGGTGCTGAAGGTAAAGCTCAGTCCCACTATCCCTGCTGAGGCTTGGTGAAAAATGGGGGCATGAAGCACTGCAGGGTCTGCACCACCAGGGAAAGACAGTTAAGACAGAACGAAATGGAAGTCTGGAGTTGGCCAGGACCTTCAGCAGTTAATCATCTAAAAGAGAAAGAGAAAATCAAGTCAGGGAAGTCAGGGAGCAGGAGGGGCACTTTCCTTGTTCTGCCTCCCCACACAGGTGCAGAGCGCCACGACCCTTATTTAGACATCATTATAGTGCTCCTTTGGGCTGAGACAGGCCCTGGTCACTTGCTGTCATCTTCTACCAGGCCCATTATATAACTGGCACAGCAAGGATGCTGCCATTCACACTGAGTTCCTTCTGAACTGGCCCGTAGAGATCAGCATGTGTGTCTACAGGCTATGGGAGTCACTGGGAGTGTCCTGGTACAGATACTGGTTAAGGCGCCACCCACACTACTGATTTTACCTGTGCTCAAGGGATCCTTCTCTGAGGCTTGCCTCTGCTGTCTACCATCTCCTACCTGACACCCTTAGGCCACCCTGGACAGCATCATCCTTTGTTACCTGACTCCCTCTGGGCTGATTTTCCCCATCACCACCTCCTTTTGTCCAGGCCATGCCCTGCCCAAACCCTACAGCTACAGTTCCCTCCTGCTCCTCTCTCAGTCATCACCTGCCTGAGGCAACGAACTCCAACTGCCCCTGGCCTGTCCCCTAGTTGCCCGGACCACTGGGGGGGGCACTGAAATAGGATATAACTGAATCAGTCGGTTACCTGGACCTCCAGCAGCTGGCGCGGCATCTCCGCCAGGTCCTGGCGCATGTGGAAGGACACCAACTGCAGCATCTGCCTCTCCTGCAACACCAGGCCCTCCAGGGTCACCTGGGCCACCAGGGTCACCAGGGTCATCAGGATCACCAGGATTCCCAGGACCGCCTGGGCCACCAGGCCCTCCTAGGCCACCAGGACCTCCTGGGCCGCCACGACCTCCCGGACCTCCAGGACCTCCAGGATCTTCAGGACCGCCAGGACCTTCAAGACCGCCAGGGCCAACCGGTCCAACCTGGCCGGCAGCACCACCCACTGCAACCACTGCAACACCTGCACCTTCTTCTGCTGCCTGCATAGCTCCTCCTTCATCAGCCTTGGGGCCCCATCTAAATTATTCCCGCCTTTTCCACCGGAAGCTGCGTTTCTTAGCACGCAAAGCAACTCGGGATACCCAGAACGCCTGCGCAAACACACCGCTGGCAAGGCCTCCAGTCCCATAATTGGCTCGCACCAACATGACCCAGAAAAATCGCTCTTTTCTAACCAATGAGTGCTCCCTCATGAAGCTCCGCCCTTCAGAGCAGGGGGCGGGGTAGACCTAGTACGACTGCGCAAACAGATCCCCATAGGCTGTTTCTGCAAAGTGGGTACTATCTGTATAGTGAGTGGACTTCCAAATGGTGCTGTGTCCCTTAGTACACAGCACCAGTTCCCTAGTGCACATGCCCAAACACTAACCCCTGAGACTGCTAAGCACATGACTGGTCCCCTTCAAGCTTACCCCAACCCAAGCATGCCCGGGAGTCCTGGAAGATGCTGCCTATGCCTGCAGGGACAACCTTACCTATTACCACCCTGCTGACTGGTACCATGTCTTTCAGTTCTGTGAGTGAGGCAGGCTCCTCCAGGCCAAACTGGTCCTGTCTCCCACATGTGGTCCAGTCGTGGGCACACAGGACCAGGTATGTAGAGCAGCCACTCCTGGAGTCTACCTGTCCCCATCCTGGGGAAGCACCTAGGCAAGTCCTTGGGTGGGCCTTACTCCTTCAGCGAGACCAGAGGCTGCATACAGGGAGAATCTACCACCTCTTGAGCACTGGTCTCTTTCTGTGTGTAGAAGGGGTCAAATCAACAGGAAAGGTACAGCTGGAAGTTAGTGGGTGGGCACAGCATTGCCTGTGAGGCATGTGTCTGCAGGGGACACTATTACAACAGAAGGTAACTGACCAGGACCAGGACTAGGGTCTAGGGGCGGGGGGGCGGGGGGGGGGGCGGGAGGAGTTCCTTAAATACAAGGCTATTGTCTAAAAACACAACAGGATGTTCAATGACAAAAAAGGTAGAAATGAAAAATCCCCTGAAAACTTGAAACCTCTGTTCTCTAAAATGGGCAAGATCAACAGCTTAAAGAAAAGACAGCTTTTACCAACAACCTGTTCAACAAAATCCTCATTGTCATCCTTGTCCTCAGACTCTTATTCTCAGAGTCTTATTCATTTCTGCATATTTATCCTCATCTTCTTTTCTTGTTTTTTTGGGTTTTTTTGTTTTGTTTTGTTTTTGTGTGTGGTACTGGGGATTGAACCCAGGGCCTTGTGCATGCAAGGCAAGCACTCTACCAACTAACTATATCCCCATATATAGTCCCTTTTTCTTGTTTTTTTCAGTCACAAAAGTTCCATTATTTTTACATCACGTTTCTGTTGGGGGTTTACAGGACAATGTCATTCTAGATTTCTCTCTCTCTCTCTCTCTCTCTCTCTCTCATCAGCTCATTGTTCCCAGTTTGTGTAGCATGTCCATGGAGAGGGAAGGATGCTGTCCTGGGCTAGAGTGTGGAAATATTGAACAAAGGAGTATTGAAATCAGTGCTATAGTGGGGAAAGTTCACTGTTGAAGACAAAGACAAAAGGGGCTCCCAATTGCAGAGGTTCAGGCATGGATCTTAATTTGTAAATAGCATGCTTCTGTAAACACAGCTCATTAGAGAAATGACCAATTCCAGAGTAGGGCAGAGAATGCACGAGATGAACTGGATATCTTGTCCAGAAAAATAAGGAAATGCTCTACAAATAACAGGGGCAAATTTAGCAGGACTAAGGGGCAAAAAAAAGAAAGAGAACACAAATCAAAGAGGAGGCACATTACTAATGACCTTACATAAATAGAAGTATGCATGGAAACCAGGAACCATATATGATGTCCTTTATTTCCCTCTCCTCCTGTACCTCTGAGTCAATTAAGAATTAGGAGCAAGCAAGATGCAGTGGCATATACCTGTAATCCCAGCAACTTGGAGCCTGAAGCAGGAGGATCATGAGTTCAAAGCCAGCCTCAGCAACTTAGCAAGAACCTGTCTCAAAACAAAAAATAAAAAAGAACCCAGGGGGTTGGAGTTGTAGCTCGGTGGTAGAGCGCTTGCCTAGCATGTGTGAGGCACTGGGTTCTATTCTCAGTGCCACATATATATAAATAAATAAATAAAATAAGATCCATCAACAACTTAAAAAGTATTTTAAAAAAGAACTTTGCAAGCACAAGGCCCTGGGTTGAATCCCAGCACCACAAAAAAAAAAAAAAAAAAAAAGAGAGAGAGAACTTTGGCAGGACTGGGGACGTAGGTCACTGGTAGAGCACTTAGCACTTGCAAGGCCCTGGGTTCAATCCCCAGCACTGAAAAAAAAAAAAAAAAAAACCTTGCTGGATACAATTCTCAATTATTCTCAATTTTGTCATTCTGTTATCAACATATTAATAAAATACTCTAAAAAAGCAACCTGTGCCATGAATAGTGGCACACACTTGTATCCCAGGAGCTCAAAAGGCTGAGGCAGGAAGATCACAAGTTCCAGGCCAGACTCAGCACTGATTGATCCTGTCTCAAAATAAATAAATAAAAAGGGCTAGGGATGTAGCGCAGTGGTTAAGCACCTCTGGGTTCAATCCCTGGTACAAAATATCTTTCTTACATAGGACACTACTGCACTCAATGGAGGATCATTCTCTCACAGTGCCCTCACCTGAGACCCTCAGGCTCAAGGGTTTTTGGAAGATGAGGAGGACAGGAGTGAGGGGTGGAGGCAGGAGGGACAAGAAGGAAAACTGGCAGGAAGATCCATTATTATTTTGGTGCTCCCATATGCTTATCCAGAAGCAATTTTGAGAGCTTGTTTGGAGGTTCTAGCAGGGAAGCACATCTATTTGCATACCCTTGAGTGAAGAACAAGGGTAGGTCATCCTCTTTGAGCACACAGCTTCAGGAGGGATGCACATGGAAAAATGGGAAAGAGGAACACCCACCTAGGCAGCTAGATCAGCCGAATCAACCCTGGAGATCATGGGATGACAGATGTCACAGTCAGATTGTTCTCACACCCTCCAGTGACAAATTTAGCTGAATCCTCCTGAAAAAACCCCAAGGTCTTTGATAGTTTACCTTTCTAAGAGGATGTCTCAGGTTTACTATGAGCACCTCATACTTGAAATAAGCCATTACTCCAGAGAGCCCTGGTTCCCCTCAGTGGGAACACTTCAAGACCACAGTCTGATGCCACTTGCTATGGGGTTATATCATTGCTTCCAGGCCATTTCAGGAGATAAAGAAAGGAAATCTATATTTTTTAGAAAGATAAAATAAAATGAGTTCACAGTGACAGTTTCCAATGCAGATTTAACACCTTGGATTTGTTGCTTTTTTTTTTTTTTTTTTTTTTTTTTTTGCGGTTGCTGGGATTGAACCCAGGGCCTTGTGCATTCGAGGCAAGCACTCTACCAACTGAGCTACATCCCCAGCCCTTGATTTGTTGCTTTCTATAGTTTCCTATTCTCTGCAGGTGTTTCCAAACCTTTTTTTCTCCTTTAAACTTAAGTTCATTCGTTCTGTCATAAGTGTCCCATGACACCAGCATCTTCAGTTTTTTCTCATGACACCTTCCTTGCTCATAGCACCCTTTCTCCTTGTGTTGTTTTTGCTTTGGCTTTGGTATTCTGTATACTACTTGTTCAGCAATGCTTTTTTAGGGTGGACACACAGCCATGCACCGTGTCCATACCCCCTACATGCAGGGAAAAGCCTTTTTCCAGGTGTGGTAGACGTCTGTGCACTGTGGCTCTGCCAGGCTGAGAAACCAAATCTCCCTTCACCAGGCTTGGGCATTCAGCCAGTCCCCGTGCTTCCTGACTGGCAGTTGTTTCTCTGGGGACATAGTAACAGCCATCAATTGCCTGCCCCTACAGGTACACACACTCCCACTTGAGGGGCTTTGCCTCTGCATGAGACAGAGAAAGTAGCCTTGGCCCAAGAGCAAAAGAGCTGCCAGTCTTCTGGTTGATACCAACCCTGGCTGTCTGGGGAAAGGACAGAGTGGTATCACTCAGCTTCACCAGAGGAAGTCAGACAATCCACCACTCTCCACCTCCAATTCTTCTGCCCTTCTAGTTAGTGGAACAGAACCAAGAGTCCATTAAAAGGTCATCTGTCAAACAGCTTTAGGAGATGTAAACGTTGGTCTTTATTTCTGGGTCTTCATTTTCATTTTCATGGGAGACTTATAGGAAGCTAAATAGGGCTTTTAGATGACTCTTTTGGTTTTGGTACTGGGAATTGAACCCAGGGCCTCACACATACTAGGCAAGTGTACTACCACTGAGTTACATCACCAGCCCTTTTGATTTTGAGACAGGGTCTCACTAAGTTGCTGAGGCTGGCCTCCAACTTGGCATCCTCCTGCCTCAGCCTCCTGAGTAGCTGGGATTACTGGTATGTCACCACCAATGCCCAACTGACATTTTTAATACCACTTTATTGAGGTTAATCCATATACTATACAACTCACCCATTTGAAGTGTACAATTCAATAGCATATTCATAGATAACTGCCAACTATCACCATGATCAATTTCAGAACATGCTCATCACCCCAAAATAATCTCTGTATCCATTAGCAGTCACTCCATTTGCCCCCAAATACTCTGGCACTAGGCAATCACCAACTTTCCTTAGACAACATTTGAAACTGCTACAGAAATAACCACCTAATGGAAAATCGTTTGGGGAACCACCTAAACTAGAGTGGTTTTCACAGTTCTCCCTTCTACCTTGGGTCGGGCCCTGCCCTAAGTGCATTCCATTGCCTCTTCAGTAGCTCTACAGCATACAGACAGCAGTATCCAGCCTGTTTTCAACTGAGGGACCAAGGCTCAGAGAGATTAAGGGAGCGGCAGTGTGGGACGTGTCCATGTGGTCTCAGATTGTGTGTTCTTGCCTATTCAATGTTTATAAGAAGTCCCCCCCAAAGTAGTCATCCCAATGCCTAAAACTGGTTTTCAGTGCTATAGTTTCTATTGTATTAATGTAGTAAATTCCACCAACCACCCTTTATGGTGACAGGTGATGTCCACAAAAATATTAACAGAGCAATACTGATGAACTGTGAAAAAAAGTTCATGCCATCAATAAACATGCACGGTCACTCTGTGCTGAGCACTGTTCTAGGGATACTGCCACACTAGGACGGATGAGGCCTCTAATGGGGGGAGAGCAGAAACAAAACAGAAAAACAGGTCAGTTTAACTGTCTGGCAGAGAATTAAACCAGGGCAATGTGATCTAGGATGGAAACTTCAGATGAAGGAGGTGATGTTTACACTCAGAGCTGAATGATGAAAAGTAGGCAGTCACACAAAGATTAGGGGGAAGAGTCCTTCCTGGCAGAGAGGACAACAGGTACAAAGGCCTTAAGACACAGAAGTGTTGTTGTGTTTGAGGAAAGGGGGAAAAAAGGACAGCATGGTATGACTGGGCCAGCAGGAGAGGGACATGAATTGAGGTCAAAGTAGCATAAGGCTAGGAATGGAACCTAGGTCTCAAGAGTAAGAGAAAGCTACTCAGGAGGCTGAGGCAAGAGGATGGCAAGTTCAAGGCCAATCTCAGCAACTTAGCAGATCTTGTCTCAAAATTTAAAAAATAATAAAAAGGGGCTGTGGATGTGGCTCAGTGGTAGAACAACCCTGGGTTCAACCTTCTAGTACCAAAAGAGGAGTAACGGAAAGCCACTGGATATTAAGCAAAGTAGAAATACAGGTTTACCAGATCACCCTGGTCACTGTGTAGGAACAGATTGGAGAGCCTGCAGTCTCATGTGAAATCTGTGAGGGTTTCACCATAATAGTCCAGGAAAAAGATGAAGGGATTCAGGAGGATTTCACACTGAGCCTGGCTGAAGCCAAAGTGGACTTCGAAGCCCTCCCCTAAATCTGATCTTCCTTTCCCTTGTCCCAGTCTTGGCAGATGGCCCAGCATACCCAGTTGTGTAAACCAGAAGTCCAGGAGTCGTCCTGAATTCCTCCTCCTCCCCTCCACAGCCAGTTGTCATTCATCTTGTTGGCTGCAGCTTCACACTCAGGCCTCTCATGTTGCTCTGGCCTGAGTCTCCCTTCCAACAAAGTCACCTCTGCAGATTGGCACAGAGCTCAGCTCTTTCCCCCTATTGTCACAACTTTAATGACTGTCTGCCCATCTCTTTGACACTCGTATCCCTATAGAGAGGACACTGACACAAAGGGAGACATGTAACAACAGGGAGTGACTGGGGAAGAAAACCTTTTCATTACTGGTGATTCACTACTATATTCATCCAAAGACAGCAGGATGCACGCTTGGAGTTTTTGCTGCATTTCACACATTGTACATAACTTTGTCCCCTGGCCTTTCCACACCAACATACTATAGAGGACAGCCCATGTGCAAGATGTTCAAAACGCTGGCTCTATGGGCCACTGGTAGCCACAGACCATGGTGCCACAAGAACCTCTCTAATGCACAAGATGTTGTCTTAGGGTGAGGAAGGCTAAGGATGCTTTCCAAGGGCTTGCTTCATCTCACCAAACATCCCCCTCATAAGGACTGCCACCACAAGGCCTGTCACACACCTTTTCAGCAAGGCTCTATACACACAACTGCATCTGTTGCTATTGTGATACCATTTTTGCTTACTATTTGTGCCCATGTTGTTTGGTTACTAGTACAGAGGAATACTCTTGTACTCTGCTTACTGGTCATCTGGATTTCCCTTGGACTTTGGCAAGAGAGGAGGGGACACATGCCTAAGCAACAGGGTAATGACATGGGTACTGAGTGGAACATATTTCTAGCTGTCTGGATGTATGGGCCTAGGCTAATAAGGCAGGCTGGTTCCCTCATGGGAGGAACACAAATAGTTGTTCCAAAAGCTCAACCTAAGTAAGGCTACATAGATAAGAAGAAAGTAAAATGCCCTATGTCTGGGCAAATAGTGGGATTCAAAACCCTTGGTGTCTAATGTGTGGCTAAACCGGCACAGCACTAAGGGGTAGGCAGGTAACAAGGGCGCTCGGCCTCTGAGAAAGGTACTGAGTCCCAACCAATGCCTGGTCCCATTCTAATTCTGACTCAACCCGTGCAGGGGGCCCAGGTCAGGGTGTTTTTCAAGCTTGCAGGTAACTGCTGTGCAAACCCATGCTGAAAAGTTCCTCAGTGCCCCTGGGTCTCACCTTCTTTCTAAGCCCCTTTCAGAAGAGGGTGCTCATCAGGGAGGAGCTCCTACACACCTCTGTTCACCTTCCAAGAGGCATGAAGCCCATCCTTACACAGTTAGTGGCAACCACCCTGGGCACAGATGGTCCTACTACAACCTACCTTACCTGCCTCTCCCAGCCATATCTGCTGGCCCTGGCCATGGTGTCCACCTGGAGACAAGATGTCCCCATAGCTGATCCACACCAAATTCTACAGCCTGGTGGCTACCCCCACCTTGGGGACCAAGTCCTGCTAGCAGACCTGCAGGTCTTAGAGTTACCTGCCTTTGGGCTGATTTGCCCTAATCTATGAGCTCTGAATCAGATATTCCCAGTCTGGGTTGAATGGTGACTCCAAAAAGGTTAAGTACAAGTCCAAATTCCAGTAACTTGTGAACATAACCTTACTTGGGAAAGGGGTCTTTACAGGTGTAGTGAAAGTAGGGATGTCAAGATGAGGAGATCATCCTGGATTATCCAGATGGACCCCACCTACAATATCTGGTATCCTTAAAATAGAAAACACAGAGGAGGCCATGTGACACAGAGGCAGAGATGGGAGCAATGGGTGTACAAGGCAAGAAATGTCATCAACTACCAGAAGCTAGGAGACAGGCCCAGAACCTATTCCCAGAGCTCAGAAAAAACAGCTTGACTTCAGGCATCTGGCTTCCAAGAAATGAAAGAATGAGTTTTGTTGTCTTAATGCCACCAAGTTTGCGGTGATTTGTTACAGTAACCACCGGAAACTCATACCCCACTCCAAAACAAACGAAACAAAATAGTGCTTTTATAGAAAAGTTATAGGAGTAGGATTTAAGTGCAGTACCCATGAGCAGAGAACCTGTCTGTGCCTTTAACATTTCCCCAAAGTATTGTGTAATAGACATGCGGGCTTTAGGAAAGTCCATCCCCTGTAGAGGCTGAGAAAGTTCCCAGCTCAGGCTAAGTTTTAAAAGATATTTTTAGTTGTCAAACAGATCTTTTATTTTATTTATTTATATGTGATGCTGAGTATCAAACCAGGGCCTCACACATGCCACGGAAGTGCTCTACCACTGAGTCACAACTCCAGCCCCTCAGGTTAACTTTTTAAAGTCCTAATATCCTAGTTCTAGTCATTCTTCTCACTGTCAAAGAGCAGAATACCCTGTGAAAAAGTCCAGGAATAGAACTACATCTTGTTCCTAACCAGGGAGCTTGGAGGGCTCTTGGAAGGAGGGCCCAGGCCTGAGGAGTGAGTGATGCACAGATTCTGAAGTCTTTCTCAATTTCCAGCTTCCTTTCCTTTACTAGATTGCAGAGTTAGTTCCTATGGCTTTGACATCCTAGGAAATATCCAAACCTTACAAAAACAAATGCTCTTCCTCATCTGCAATCATTGTCAACTGGCTTCCATCTGTAAGGCCAAGGAATCTGGGGCTGATGTAGGACATGGCATCAGACACTTCTAGAATGTGATGAACCACAACCACCATCATTTACACTGGGGAATAACTGCTTGGTAAAGACAAGAGCACACTTTGGTGTTAGAAAGAGGAAAGTATGTGAAAGTATATGTGTGTGAAGCATCCATCAGACCACAAAGTGCTCACAACTTCAAACCCAAAACAGTGAAAGGGGGAAAAGGATAATGTGACAATGTAAAATAAAAAACATTCAAGGCCAGAACACAACAGTGGCAAAATCAAAGGGGAAAAGAAACATGCACTTTCAGTCACAGACAAGAGCTAATCTTGCTAATGACAAAAGAGCTCCTAAAACATGAGGAACAAAAAGTGAAAATCCAGTAGGAGAACTGATAAAAGACATGCACAGCCCATTCACAGAAGAGGAATTTAAAAAGGTCCATAACCTTTGGAAAATATGCTTAAGCTCACTCTTAGTGGAGAGCAGCATGCCCAGCAGGTGGCAGAAACACAAAGGACTGCCCAACCACTCCCTGGCCAAGACACACATGATTAGTACACAAGCATTTTCACTGCACCAGAAACAACCCACACGCCGCCAATAGCAACTGCTTAAACCAACCCTGGTACAGCTGCAAAGTGGACTACCACAGGGCCCAGGAAGAGAGGCTGGAGCACAGAGTCAGCAAGTCAGTAGCCAATGGAAGGAAAAGTGGTTCTCCCTGAGAGCCCCTGGCCCACTCTAACCTCTCTGCAGAGATGGGAAAGGAAGGAGGGATTAGCTACCAGAGACAAGCAGTTCAGGCAGATAGGACAGAAGGAAAGAACAGAGAATAAGGCCTGACTCAGGCTCCATCTTCCCTCAAAGAGGTGAACCTGCAGAACAAATGGCTTCAGCAACAGCTCTGCAGCTAGCTCCTAGGACCTGGTCTTATCCACCAAGCCCTTGATTCTGAATTAGGCAGGGGGGAGAGGAAAGCACATGTTGCATTGTCCTGGGCGTGGCATCTGCAGGCAGTCTTGCATCCACTGCCCTACTCAAGGCACTCCATGACGTGTATCTGTAGGGTGTCCATATCAGGAGCCTGATACTGGCACTTGGGACAACAGAAGTCAGGTGGTTCCTCAGGGGGGCTTCTCCTCTGGTTGGACAGGGCCAAGTGAAAGGAGTGGTGAGCTGAGAAAAGAAAAGAGGCACTGGGAAGTGGGTTTTATGTACAAGCTGGGTACCACTCAGAGGCAAGGGGAGGTTGACAAGGTACCAAGACCTAATAGGACTGCCATGTTCAACCATTAGGATCAACACCACTGTGTGACCAGGAGCCAGCACTACCACTGCATTCCTTCCCTTGGCCTAAAGGAGCCCACCTTCAGGGCTCTGGAGAACAGCAGGCATGCCTTCTTCTGGGGCGGTGCACTGCCCTCCCCACCCACCTCCTGCAGCCCAATGCTCACTCACTCACCTGGGGCAGGGGGTAAAGGGGGCTGGGAGGCCTCTACATGCCGCTTCCTCATATCCTCAATCCTTTGAAAACAGAAACCGTCCAATCAATGCATGCCATTTTTGAGGGCTCCTACCTGGACCAGCAGGAAATGCCATTGGAAGGACAGGGCAGAGGGAGAGGAGAGGGAAGTACAGGGAACCTAATCTGAAAACCAGGAGTCATCAGTGTCCCGCAATTACTACTGGTCACCCGCCGAGTGCTACACCCACTCCTCACGTGGCCACTCTCGGGGGCCTACCTGGCTGATTCTTGGCAGCTGGCCTTCAGCTTGCTATACTCCCGCTGCAGCTGCTCCAGCTGCTCCTGTAGATGCTCTTTCTTCTCGGCCAGCTTCTCCCGGGCCTGCCTCTCAGCTTGGAAGTCTGCCTTGTAGATATCCGCCTGGCCAATTCAAGAGCGGAACATGCCCACTACCCACTGGGCACACCATGATAGGCCTGCGGTAACAAAGCAAAGCCTCCTCCTCCTGCCCTCTGTGAACCTCTAGCAACACAGAGGGAGCAGATCCATCAGCAAGTAATCCCAAGGGTACAAAAAGGTCAAGAAAGACTGCAAGGAGGAGAGACCTCACCTGGGCCTTGAGGACTGGTACAGTCTCCATCACAATCTTGTGCTGCTCGGCCTCCTCCTTTAGTTTGTCAATCACTTCCTGCTTGGCCACCAGGGCCTCCTCAGCCTGCTGGAGCTGCTGCCTGAGATCCTCCAGTTGCATTCCCTAGAGATTGGCAAGGGGCACTGACAGGGCCTCCCAGCCCAGGGCAGGGCAGAGCCATAACCAACGTAGGCCACTGCTCTGAATGAGAATTGAGAAGGACAAAAGGGAGCCCTAGCTGGTCAAAGCCAGGACAATGCCAGCTCCTTAGACTTCAGGGCCAAACACAAGTGTATGCAAAGAGGAGGCTGCATCCATATGTAAGATCTCAGGACTGAGGAGAACCTCAGGTCATCTGGTTCAGCCTCCCACCAAGGCACTCATTCCCTTCACAGAATCCTCCAGCCCTTCAAGGACAAGAGCCACCCTCCCTCCTGAGGCTGCCCACTCTACACACTCCCAACTACACACCCACCATGTGCACACCTAAGCTCAACCCATCAGTCCTTCCACTCGGCCACCTGATCAAGGTCTGCTCATCCCAGACACCCCTCCCCATAACACATACACACCACACACACGAGAGCGTGCATGCACACACACACACTCTCTCTCCTCCCTGCCAGGACTTCACTCTGGAGATTAAGTGGCCATTTTGTAACTAACTTTTCCTCAGGTGACCTGGTTTCAGGCTTAATCCTTATAAATCTCTCATGGTACATCTGTGGTTGACAATATCCTTCTTAAAATGTGATTGCTAAAACTGCACCCAGTTTAGGTCTTGTGAGGACAAACTACAAAAGAGCTTTGGTTCTCTTTCCATGCTGAGATAGAGTCATTACTAGAGCTTACCCTGACCCAGGGAAAATTTAGCCAGGAACCACACAGCCCAGGTGAGGGTTGAATGTGTCCTAGCCCCATGGAGAGAGCAACCATGGCTCTGGCCCAGCCCACCCTGGGGCCTGGCAATGAGCCCCATCTCCCTGAACTGTCATAGCAGACTGATGAGGTCTAGGGAAAGTCAAGTGTCCCTCCCAAAATCTAATTCTTTCAGGTCTCAAGAATTGTAATCTTCTCTGTCCTCAGGGAGACAGGAAGCAGGGAGACCTCTCAAGACAGCCCAGGCTGGCCATACTCACTCGCTTTCCGCTCGCTGCTCACCATGCTACTCTTGATGTGGTTGTCATATTCTTGGAAGAGCTGGTGATAGGCTACCTGCAATTGGGCGAGTTTCCTCCTGCAAAAAAAGGAGCTGTCACTGAAGAAACCACCCTTTCCCAGCCCAGTCATGACATCCCTGCCTCCAGCTCTACCGTCTACATTCTTGTCATATCCAAACCTGGAATGGGGCCTTCCAAGGGTACCTCTGGACTTCTAAGGTAATCAACTCTGAGGCAGGCCTTGCTGACAACAAATATCTACTGCAACTGACTCAGTTACTCAATAGTTCCTATCAGTTTCCTTAAAGCCAACAATTTTAAATGTTTGTAATAAGGATTAGGGGTATAGCTCAGTGGTAGAGTACCTTCCTAGCATGTGCAAGGCCCTGGGTTCCATCCCCAGTACTGCAAAACAATAAAAAATAGGTAAAATGTCGTCATAAAGTGGAACTATCCTGCAATCTTCAAAATTGTCAACTTCATGAAAAGCAGAGAAAGGCAGGAGGCCATTCCAGACTAAAGGAGACTCAAAAGGTGTACGGGCATGCCAAGGAAAGGAACATGAAATCCTAGACCAGATGGCAGTAGAAGGGTAACAAGAACATGTGGAGATACAAAGGGAAATATGAATGTGGACTGGACCAAAGACAATATTCTTGCCTTGACCAGGCGTGGTGGTGCACACCTATAATCCCAGTGAGTCAGGAGGCTGAGGCAGGAGAATGGCAAGTCTGAAGCCAGCCTCAGCAAATTAGCAAGACCCCGTGTCAAAATAAAAAATATGAAAAAGGACTGGGGATGTAGATCAGTGATAAAGCACCCTTGGGTTCAATCTCCATTACCAAAAGAAAAAAAAATTCTTGTGTCAAAGATTATTTGACTGTGGTAACAGTGGACTCCACTATTACCAAAGCTAAAGGAGAAAAGTCAAACCTCACCCACAGCCAGTCCTGATAAGGGTTCTCCAGAAGGCAGAAAAAGCCACAGAACCCACTGGTAATCCCCAGTACCACCCCTCCACACCCACTCACTTCTCCTCTGAGGCAGCCTGGCGCTCCATGCGCAGGGCGGCCTCCACACTCTGGCTCTGCATGCGCAGCTGGTCCACCTGCACACTGTGCTGCTGCTGCAGTGCCTCCCGTTCACTCTCCAGCTGCCTGGCCTGCTCACTGGCCGCCCGCACCCTGGCACAGAGAGAAAGAACACACTGAGGGGACAGCAAGCAAGACAGCACGGGCAAGGGGTCAGGTTCCAAACACCCTGTGACTACAAGTTGACTCTGGGTGGCAGAGTGGAGGCACTGCCACAAAAAATAGGAAAAAAGACTAGGGGTGAGGTGGGGAGCAGATGATAAGCAGCTGCACCTGAGATGCACTTGCTTCAGTGCAAGGGCCCAGCAGGCAACCAAGTGCAGATGGCAAGGAGACCAGAAGCCAAGGGAGGAGGTGAACTGAGAAGATGGGTCACTGCATCCCAAGCTGCCCACTACAACAATGTGAGAGGAACCCCAGGAAGGTGCTGGGACCTCAACAAGAGCAGTCTCAGGAGAGGGGTGTAGGACAGACTATTCTAGAAAAAAACAAGGAGACTGCCCACCTGGGAATGCAAACACTGAGCTCAACAGCAGACCAGGACTCAGCTCTAGCCCTGCTGCTGCCCACAGCTCAGCTGGAGTCCCAGCTGTTTGCAGGCTCAGTTCCCACACCTGGATCATAGGGAGTTGTAGGACAGGACAGGACATCAATGGCCCTGGTAGGGAATCCCTCTCTCCATTTCATTGTAACAGCTCAGGCTGTCTCATCTGGATCACCCCATAATCCCCAATCCTCTGATCTGAGCCTCACAGCTCCCTTAATCTCATTTCCAGGCTCCAGCCTCATTATCCTGCTGTCTCAGGGCCTTCAATAGCCGCTAGTCTGGCACAGTAGCATGTGTCTATAATCACAGCAATTTAGAAGGCTGAGGCAGGAGGATCTGAAGTACAAGGCCAGCCTCAGCAACTTGCCTCAGCAACTTAGCAAGACCCTGTCTCAAAATAAAAGATAAAAAGGGCTGGAGATGTAGCTCAAACCCCAGTATCTCAAAAAAATAAATAAATAGCCCCCACTGCAGGCACAATGGTGGGTGTTTCTGTGTGGTCCTGTGGTGGCCTCCAGCTGCAGGTCACCAGAACTCTGACAAGGCAGGCCTAAACTGTCAGGCCCTCTCCACTTCTGCCTTTGCTCATGCTTCCTACTCACCACCACCACCAACTCTCTCTGAAATGGAACTCAGTTCCCCTCTTCTGCAGGAAGGTTTCCCTGACAACTGCCTCATGTGCACAATGATCACCTTAATACTGTACTAAGAGGGCTGGGGCTACCCTGTAGGCTGCACCCATGTGTATGAGAACCACAGCACCATCCCTGCACTTTGACCCAATGATCCCACTTATGATGACCAAACTCACTTTGCAAAAGAGTGATAGGCAGGCCTGAGGCTGCTAGTTTGAAAGGTTGACCCTCAACTGGTACAAGTTCCCTGCACTGAGCAGATACTTTCCCTGCTGATAAGGGTGGTTCCTGTGCCCAACTGTTTGTAGAAACAATATGTACTAGGTTAAGCATGCACTCATTCTGCCAGGAGTTGGGAATTTTAGTGTGTGCCTGGCAGAGGGTGCCAACATGAGTAGCCCCCAGCAGAAACCCAGGGTGCTGTCTCTATCAGACACACATGGGAAGTGGTTTTCTCTGTGTGCCTTGCAAGGGTAGGGAGAGTCTGAGGCAGGCTTCTCCAGTCTTCACCCATGGATCCTATATTAGGGGATCCCACCATGCACCCTTCCCCTGTGATAAACCTCAGCCTGGAAGGTAACTATGTGTTGGGTCCTGGGAGTGCTTCCAGAGAATCACCTATCAGAGTGTGGCATTAGGGGCCCATGAAAAGCCTCCAAAGGAAATAATACAAACTCCAGCAAAGGGTTGGAAAGCCTAGAAGCAACAGCTGGGACCCAGGTCTTTGATACATGGATCAGAGCTGTCATAAAGCTGCCACAACAGGCATCCGTCCTCTCATAGAGGAATCCCCCGAGGCTTCTACACCCTCCTCATTTGAAACCGTGGAAGTGGCCTCCAGGACTGGCTTTCCCTCCCTACTCACCTGCCCTCCAAAGCCTGCCGTTCCTTGGTGGCAGCCTCCAAGCGACTCTGGCTCTCCTGGAGCTCCCCCAGCAAGGATGTCACCTGGGCTTTCACAGAGGCCTTGTCCTCAGCCATCTGCTATAGGAGAAAAGGTCACCTCCTGTTAGTGCTACTTTCTGTTCAGCTTCCCAAGCCCCAGGGCAACCTGAGTGACTGAGGCATGTGCACCCTGAGGGCTCTGCTCCTGCCCTCCAAACCCAGACACCCCAGGGCCTCATGAGCACGATGGCCACCTGACCTCTCCCCAGTGACCCACCTTGACCCTTGCTGCTGGCTGAGATATATTTCCCATCCCTACCCAACTCATCTCATCCCTCACCTCCAGCAGCTACCCAACCCTAGCAAGGCACTGAGGCAATGTGAAGGGATCGAGTCCCACGAGTCCATGCCTCCTAGTCCCTCCCTCCTCATTCCTGTGGATAGGGCAACATGAGACCTCAGAGACACAGGAGTACAGAGGTGCCTAGAGTCTTGGGTGGCTCCTGACAGCTCAGCTATTGCCCTGGCCACCAGACCATAAGGGCTGAACCTGGAGGCCATGTGGTTGTGGCCCCAGCAGGTAAGCTCTTATCTTTGAGAGTCAATGCCAAAGGAGGCAAAACTCAAACAGCAACAAAAACACAAGCCTAGTCTGCAGGCCTACAGCCCCTAGAAGGTGGGAGGTTTCACAAAGCAAGAGTGGATACTGAATCTTTTTAAATACCAAGAAGAAAAACTCTGTGCACCAGAACAGTGGTACATGCCTGTAATCCCAGCAACTTGGGAAGCTGATGCAGAAGGAAGGCAAGTTCAAGGTCAGCCTCAGCAACTTAGCAAGACTACAGATAAAAAAATGAAAGATCTGGGGATGTAGTTTGGTGGGGGGAGGGTCTCTGCAAATACTCTATTCAAACCCTGCATTTAAGAAACTTAACCCAACTAGTAAAGCTGAGGTAGGAGGATGGCAAGTTCAAGGCTAGACTGGGCAACTTAGTGAGACCCTGTCTCAAAATAAAATACAATAAAATGACTAGGAATATAGCTCAATGGTGCACTGGATTCAATTCCGAGAAAGAGACAGACAGACACACAGACAGACAGACACACTTGACCAAACTTTAATAGGGCTTTCAGCAACCTGAGGCCATGCTAATAAGATGCACCAAGCTGCTTCCAAGACCCTGTCTGGAAATGCTCAGAACTGTTAAAAGAACTGTCTAGTCTGGCCAACACCTAACATAGGCCACTGACCTTTCTTGGACCTTTTACTAAAAGAACTATCGACTATGAGTCCTTCCTCTGTCTATGTGAGTTGTCTGTGTATCTCCTACAACCTAGCAGTGTCTACCGCAAAGACTTGAGAGCTATTCCTTTGAAATGGAATCATCAAAAGAGATGATTCCACAATCTCCCAGTCTCTCTGGGAGAACAGAATCCTAACTTTGTTACATGCCAGGTCACAGACACACTGGCCTCATCACCTGGGCACTGACACCCTTTATCATTTTTCACTTGAACTCTTCTCCCAACCTGACACTCTAATTCATTCATAGTCTGCCCCCCTCTCTCCCTTTCAGTGCTAGGGTTGGAACCCCAGGCCTCATGCCTGCTAAGTACACTGCTACCACTGAGCTACACCCTAGCCACCATTCTCTCTTTAAATACTGGTCACCTATGGAGCTCAGCTCTTTTCCCTACTGACAACAGTTACTAAACAAAATGTGTTTTCACAGCTACAAGGAATGCCCACCTTTGTTTGACACAGGTTGTTCTTATAAAAAGAAAATAAATACACAGAAAGAAGGTCACATGATGACAGAGGCAGAGACTAGAGAGATGCAGCTACCAGCCAAGGAGCACCAACAACTGCCAAGAGCCACCAGGCACTGGGAGAGGATCTCAAATGGGTTCTCCCTCGCAGTCCTCAGAAGGAATCCACCCTGAACACACCTTGATCTCAGACCTCTAGCCTCCAGAACTGGAGAACAACAGATCTGTTGTTTAAGCCAAGCCCCCAGTGTATGGTACTTTGCTTCCATGGCCCTAGCAAACTCTTTACACCTCCACATATGAGAAACAAGCACCTTGAGCCAGGAACTCCCAGTAGTGAGGCACACAGCACATGCCTTTCCTCCAGGGCTGGAAGCCTGCCTGCAGCAAGTGCCCCCACTCCCATCTCCTCACCTTGCCCCTCCCAGGCAGCACACACCCTGCTCAATTATTGTCACCAGGGTCCTGAGACCAGCCAAGAGAGAAAGGCCCTCAAACACCCACCTCAGCCCACATGAAGCATGCCATCCTTTGGGGACAGTACACTGAAGGGCCAATTTACAGATCCACAAGGGGGCCAAAGCCTGAATCTCCCAAAGGTGGGTCTGGGCCCTGCCCAGCTTCTAGAGGATGACCTCTAAGGCCCTTGGACGTCCTGCCTGATGGGCATGTCTGTTCACCTGGGGCTTAGGGCCCCAGCCAGGCGGTCTATGCTGATGCCTTGATGCAGGTGGGGGCCAAGCCTTGGCCCACATGTACCAGCTGGACTTCTGGGAGGCTGGCACTTGAACCACCCAGGTCACCCACTAGGGTGCTCAGTCCCTTCAAGACTGACACACTGGCCTCATAACCTGGACACAGACACTCTTTGTCATTTTTCACTTGGGTCCTTCCCCGCACCTGACACTCTAATTCATTCATTCTTGGTCCCTAGACACCAGGGACCAAGTGAGCTTCCTGGCTGACTATACTCTGTGCACATTGTTCCACAAGGCTGATGGGAGAAGCAAGCACTGTCTGCAATGCTCCCTGGGAGGCCACCTAGAAGCTCACACTGGCCTTGCCTGGCCCCTACCCTATGCATCCTGAACCTCAGCTGATTTTAATTTGTATCCTTTCACTGTAATAAGCTGTAGCTGTGAGTATGATGGTTTTTTTCAGGTGAGTCCTGCAAATCAAGTCTGAGTGTGCTCTGGGGGACCCCTGACCATGGGCTCCTTGTGGGAATACTGGTGTCCCAATACTTTTCAGAACATAGGTGAAGAAGTTAGGCACAGTGGTGCACACCTGTAATCCCAGCAACTCAGGAAGCTTGAGACAGGAGAATTCCAAGTTTGAGGCCAGCCTCATCAACTTAGTGAGATGCTATCCCAAAATAAAATAAAAAGGGCTGGGGATGTGGCTGAGTGGTTAAGTGTCCCTGGATTCAAGCCCTGGTACCAACGAGCAAACCAAAACAGAACACAGGTGGAACTAGAGCCTCAAGCTCCCAGAGAAGAGCCTGCCCTGCCTGCCACCTACCTGCTGACATAACTTCAGATGCTCCACCTCCTGCAGGGCCTCCTCTCTCTGCCTCCTCAGGTCCAGCTTCTCCAGGCTCAGTCTCTCCACCAACTTCCTGGCCTCCTGAAATTTGCACATGAGGAACTCCTTCTCCTCCCTCTGGCTGACTTGGAAATGTAGCAGCTCCTCACAGCGCTCCCGTAGCATCTGGTTGCTCTGCTGGATGGCATCTGGGGGCACAAGAGACAGCAAAGGGGAGGTGAGTCCTGGGAGTTAGGCAGTCTGAAGCACCAACCCCTGTCGGGCTCACATGGGCATGAGGTCCACAAGGCCCAAGGCCTGAAGCTGGGCTAACCATCACAGCACCCTACATAATACCAGGTGGCCTCTCCCTGAGATAGATAGCTTCTAAACACTCCCCTTCACTTCTTTAAACACTTCCAAAATCAACTACTAATGATATGCCCGTAAGTTTCTGCAATACCATACTAAAGACGTGAGTTTCGCTTTAAAGGACACAGCAAAAGCTACTTTATTGGTAAGTGACTCTGGAATTCATTTGTATTCTGTTCAGTTCAAGGCATGCCAACCCTAGAGCAATCTCTCCCCATTCCCTCTCCCTGATCCCTGGCACCCCCTCATCTGCTCTTAGTTTCTGCTGGATAAAACACATCAATGGAATTGCACACAAAGTAAGTGCAATTTTTTTATATGAAGTTTCTCCCCAAATATTACAAGCAAAAGCTACACCCTCCTATGCCTCTCTGCTGCCTCTCACAGCCTCCTCCATGGACATAATCAGGAGTATCATGGGGGGAAGACACATCCAGAGCCCCTAGAGGTTTCACTTGTCACCCACCAAATTCAGGTCTGTGTTTACAGGTAGAGGCAATGCAGCCTAGAGGCCTCTGCCCACTGCTGGAGCCCAAGCAAAGCTGTAGCACTGAATACATGAACTGAAAAAGAGCTGGGGCACCATGTTATACCATGGTCCCTACAACACAGCTGGCCTACAATACTCTCAACCCCAGGTCCATTCTTGACAGAGAACTCTCTGGGAAAAAGCAGAAGTCCCTAACCTGGTCACCCACTTTATGTGTGTGACTATTCTGAAAACCTCAACACAATGGGTCTTACCTGGGGACAATTATATCGCCCAGGAGACATTTAGCATGGCAACGAGTTGGCCAGGAAAGTGCAAAACATCCCTAGAATGCCCAGGACAGTCACACCACAGAGAATTCCCTATCCCCAGATGTCAATGATGCTGGGGTAGAGGACACTGTCCTAAAAGAGTCAGTTCTTATTGATCCTCTGTGCTCAAAGCAGGGCCTCTCCAACATAGCCTCAACATCAAGGAGACCAGCACTGGACCTCCTCCACCATGGAAGGAAAAGCAAGTCATCTTGACAGAAGAGGGGATCTGAAGGACATATATTGTGATATATACAGGTTTGGTTCCTGCTTACAGGCAGTCAGCCAGCACTACCCTCTGAGGCCCCCAGTGCTCATGACTTGTCAGCACAGTCATGTTATGTCACCACAAAACATACCATCTGTGGTGTCCAGCAAAGGAGGTGAGGTAGTAGTGGGAAGGTGGCTGAGGCCACCACTCAGGATGTGCTACCCTGGCCAAGAGCCATCACGTTGAGTCACCAGCTAGCTAGAATATGGATGGCCAACTGAAGACACAACTGAGGCACCAGCTCAGAAATGATTCATTCAAGGGAAGGGTAAAGTCCTCCAGAATACAGTATATATGGAGGCCAGAGTCCCCAATAAGAACCAAGGAATGAAGCAAAAGGGGCTGTACTTGCAGTGACTCCCCTGGAAGGCAAGGGTGTGCATGAGTCAAGAGCATGGACTGGGTAGCTCACTAATACTTATTTTGCATTTCAAAGGTTCATGTGCATTTCCTGCATTCCAATGGCTTATCTTTGGAGACGAGATCTATCTTTTTCTGTATCCCAAATTCCTGTATCAATACCAGGAGACCACTGTACTGAAAACAGATGCAGATGGGTTAGTGGGCTTGTGACCCATTCTTTTTCATTCTACCCCATCCAGAATCTGTAGAAAGCATAGGCGGAGCCCCAGCTAGGAAGCAGGTCTCTGTGCCAATAGAGGACCAGCCTCCAAAATGCTCCATGTGCATAGATTCAAAGATGATTCTGTCTTCAGTAAGAATAATGCACAGAACCAGGCATGGTGACACAACTGTGATCCCAGCTACTCAGGAGGCTAACGCAGGAGGATGGCAAGTTCTAGGTCAGTCTGGGCAACTTAGGGAGACTCTGTCTCAAAATAAAAATTAAAAAGGGCTAGGCTTGTAGTTCAGTGGTAGAACACTCCTGGGTTCAATCCCCAAAACCAGAAAAAATAAAAACAGATTTGGGAACTAGAATAAAACAAAAGGTGCTGGCTGCCCTACCAATCCCAGTGCCTCCCCCTCCTCCAGCAATTCTGGGCCAGACCATTCAAAGTCCCTACAGCAAGTGTCCTTATTAACTAGAGGCCACCTGGGTACTTAGGGCCCACTCAAACCAAAGGACTAGCAGGCCAGAGGAGGAAGCCCACCCCCCAAAACCATGTGGCATGATCATGAGCTAAAAGAAAAAGGATAAGGAGAGGGGAGACGAGGATGTTCCACTTGGTGCGGGGCAGGTGGGGATGTGCATCTGCTCCCTGAAAACCAGTGGAGTTGAGCAGCACAAGGACAAGCGGAACTGTCATGGAGACATGGATGCTGACCCAGGAAAACATTGGTACACAACCACACTAGAGGACAGAAGGCCTTCTGCTGAAGCCTCCAGAGGACTGCCTCAGTTGCTCCAGAGAGCCACTGTCCCAGTCAGAAGCCAAGCCTCACCCACAGTATCTGGTACTGCCCACTTCCACAATGGACAATAGTTAATGATTTATCACTGCACGGATACAGAGGCCTGGCCAAGTTTGGCTCGACTAGGAAAGGTCACTCCAGCTCCAGAGCTCCCTGTACCCACAACCCACTTCTCTCTCTGCCAAACCCTGCTCCTTTCCCTGTCCTTTTCTTTTCCAATATCAGTCCTCAAAACACTCTAAATACATTTCCTTAGCCAGGTGTGGCTGGCATGCACCTGTAATCCTAGCAGTTAGGGAGGCTGAGGTAGGAGGATCTTGAGTTCAAACCCAACCTCAGCAACTTAGTGAGGCCCTAAGCAACTTAGCAAGACCCTGTCTGTAAATAAAAAATAGATAGGGCTGGGGATATGGCTCAGTGGTTAAGAGCCCCTGGATTCAATCCCTGGTACCAAAAAAAAAAAAAAAAAAAAAAAAACATTTCCTGCACACTAATCTGTACCTGAGTGTACTTCCAACAAACCCCAAATGAAACCAAGTCAGAGGGTAACTAAGTTTGAAATGCTAGCCTGCTCTCAGGAATATACCCATCAAGACCCAGCAAACACAAAGGTGCAGATGAGAGGAATAAGCCCTCCACTCCACCCTACCACCCCCACCACTGGACTCACCTCGAAGCTCTTGATTCTCCTCCAGACAGCGCTGGAGGGTCTCAGGGATACCCTGCTCTGAATGCAGATGTAGCATGGCCGGCTTTCCCAGAGAAGACTCTTCACCCAGCACGTCCTGGTCCCCTGCTGGGCCACCACTGGGCTGCACCATCTCACACAGCTGATTCTTCCAGAGGTGTCTGCTCATCCAACAAATCAGTGTCTAGAAGAGAAAAGTATGCATCACATGAGAGCATGCAGAATTCTCTTACCCAGCAGGACAAGGAGTCTACTCTGTGCAGAAGCCCTGGGCCCACATTTGCAGCAGAATGCCAACCACTTCATCTACTGTAACCAGATGCTGAAATGGGGTTTTGGTCTAAGAGGTAGCAAACACTCCCACACCAAAGGGAGGGGATTAAGGCTGGGGATATAGATCAATGACACAGTGCTTACTAGCATGCACAAGGCCCATTACCGCAAAAAAAAAAAAAAAAAAATCCAAAGGCAGAGGATTATTTGTAGAGGACACATGCCAGTATTCTGGGAATCCTACCCTACCCCTCCCCACACTTCTAAGCAGAAGTGGAGGGTCACAGTCCCTCATCCTCACCTACTGTGATGAGTTGAATAGCCCCAAAAAGGATATGACCATGGCCAGGCACAACAGAGCATGCCTATAATCCCAGCAGCTTGGAAGGCTGAGTTGGGAGGATGGCCAGTCTCAACAACTTGGCAAGACCCTAAGAAACTTAGCAAGACCCTGTCAAAATAAAAATAAAAGGACTGGGGATGTGGCTCAGTGGTAAAGCACCCCTGAGTTCAATCTTTGGTACAAAAAAAATTATGACCATAGCCTAACCCCTGAAATCTATTAATGTGACTTTATTTAGAAAACAGGTCTTTGCAGATGTAGTTTAATCAAGGATCTCAAGATATCATCCTGGGTTATGTGGATAGACCCTGACTCCAACAACAAGTGTCCCTGTAAGAGAAGAGAAAGTAGAAAACAAGGAGAAACACACAGAGAGGAGGCCATATAGAGATGGGAGTGATGTGAGAACAAGCCAAGGAACAACCGGGCCACCAGCAGCTAGAAAAGACAAGGAAGGATCCTCTCCTAGGATCTGCAGAGGGAGTCTGGCCTTGTTCGCCCTCTGATTTTGAACTTCCAACCTCCAGAAATGAAAGATTAAATTTCTGTTGTTTTAAGTCACCTAGCTTGTCATTTCTATGGCAGCCACAGAAACTCATACATAGAAGAGGGGCTTCAAGAAGGCCTCCCTAGAATTGGGAGGATAGGGGTAAGAAAAACTTCTGGTATCTGACATGTACTGAGAAATCTGTGTCAGTACCTGAGATAGCAGAGTGAGCTGCTTTGGTTCATAGATGTAGACCATGAGGAGAAGCACCAGATCCACCATTCTAGATCCACCCAAGACTGACTACCAGAAGTGGAGGCCAACCCCAATGTAAGTTTCCAGCAGCACACCTGAGGCTAGGAAGGTTGACTTTAACACTGATTAAATTTGGCTGTTTTGCTGGGCCTGATGGTGCGCATCTGTAATCTCAGCAGCTCAGGAGGCTGAGACAGGAGGATCCCAAGTTTGAGGCCAGCCTCAGCAAGTTAGACCCTGTCTCAAAATAAAAAAGAAGAAGAACTGGGGATGTGGCTCAGTGGCAAAGGGCCCCTGGGTTCAATTCCAAAAAAAAAAATCAAAAAAAATTTTTTTGGTTGTTTTGATTGTTAGCACTGATTCCCACTTATAATCCACTGACCCAAACACAGCAGCTGACCTGACTTCTTCATCTTCCTTCATGTACTTTCTTCTTTCAGCTTCCATAACAGCCCACTCTCTTGGTGTCCTTCCCACCTCAAAGGCTGATCCTGCTCAGGCTCTTTCACTGAGTTATCATCACTTTATATGGAGGTACCCAGAGCTTTGCTGGAACCACTTCTCTTCTCTAACTACACTCACTCCTATAGTCATTCCATCCAGCGTCATAACTTTAACCCAATATTAATGTGAATAATGCCCCAAAACAGACCTCTTTCCTGAATTCCAGACTCACGTATCAAACTTGATATACCTATTTGGATGTCTAGTAGTCCTCTCAAAACTAAGTTCTTGGAACTAAGAATATAGGTCAGTGGTACAGCACTTGCCTAGCATCCATGAGACCCTGAGTTTGATTCCCAGCATCACAAAAAATAAATAAATTAGTATAAATAAAGGGGAAACCAGGCATGGTGATGCACACCTATAATCCCAGTGACTTGGGAGGCTGAGGCAGCAGGCCAGCTTGAGAAACTTAGTGAGAGATCTCCTCTCAAAATAAAAAATAAATAAAAAAATAAACATTAAAAGGTCAGGGATGTAGCTCAGTGGTAAAGCACCCTGGGTTAGATCCCCAGTACCAAATAAATAAATAAGTAAATGGGGAACTCCTAAGTATATTAAAATACATCCACATATAAATGTTCATAGTGGCATTACTCAAAGCAGCCAAAGAGTGAAAACAACCCAAATTTCCATCAACTGATTAATAAACAAAATTTAGTACAGCCACATGCTACAACATGAATAAATCTTCCAAATATTATGGTAAGAGAAAGAAAAGTTACAAAAGAGCACATATTGTATGATTCCATTTATCAGAAATCTACAAAATAGACAAATCCACACAGACAAAAAGCAGTTTCCAGGCTATTTAAGGAGATGAGGTGAGTGAGGCCAGAAGGGTGCTTAAAGGGTCCAGGGCTCCTTTATAGGGTGATGAAAATGTTCTTGAATTAGTAGTGAATATGCTAAAAACTATCAAACTGTGCACTGGTCAATTGTTTAGCGTGCAAATATCTCAAAAAAGTTGTTATTGAAAATGATGGTAATGGAAGAGGATTGTCATGAGTATAGATTAAACACAATTAGTCACTAGTTGATAACTGCTGAAAGGAGGGAAATGGGTACATGGAATTTACTAATCTTTCTACTTGTTTACATTTTAATAAAATGTTCATAGTACCATTGTCTCTCACACCTGGACTACTGCAATAACTTCTTAACCCATCATCCTGCTTCTAGTCTTGGCCCCTACAGTCCACTGTCCTCACAGTGGCTATAACGATCTGCCTAAAAGGTAATTCAGGCTGGTGTGGTGGTGTACGCTTGTAAACCCAGATACTGTAGAGGTACTCAAGAGGCCGAGGCAGGAGGATAGTAAGTGCAAGGCTAGTCTGAGCAACTTAGCAAGACCCTGTCTCAAAACAAAAAGTAAAATGAGGTTGGGATGTAGCTCAGTGGTAGAGTGCCTCTGGGTTCAATCCCCAGTACCCAAAACAGGCAACTCAGATCACTCCTCTACCATGAACCCTACCTTGGTT
Organism: Sciurus carolinensis; assembly: GCF_902686445.1. Classification (NCBI taxonomy): domain Eukaryota; kingdom Metazoa; phylum Chordata; class Mammalia; order Rodentia; family Sciuridae; genus Sciurus; species Sciurus carolinensis. The sequence goes on along the minus strand of NC_062232.1, from coordinate 130,571,566 downwards.
CCCCTTTGTAGCCAAAGGCCTACAAGGTCCTATACCATCTGGTCTTCCCATTCCTCCTTCTGCCCCTCCTCTTGAGTTTCTAGAATATATCAAGACGGCCCATTCGTTCTCAGGTCACAGAAACGGTATGAGGGAGGGCAGGTAGTCAGTTATCGTTTTGCAAGTGAGCAAACTGAGACGCATGGAGTAAGACACAGCTGCCAAGCTATACTCCAGTCCTTTTTAAAGATTTCAAGTGCACTCGAATTTGATGAACAGGAAATGTCTCTGGACTAGGAGAGTTCTCGCACTAGGGATATGGTGAGACAGACTGCTGCGGCGGTGGGAGGAGCAGAACCAGTCCCACTCGCCGCTCAAGTAACCTGGGTCCTGGTGTTCTAGAAGCGCGCGGCCGGAAACGATAGGGCCCAAAAGGAGTGGGAAGCCTGGACATCAGGAGGCATTTCGGAGGCAGCAGAACACCCGCCGATGGAACCCTGTCTTGGGAGAAGAGGGCCACACCTGTCACCAGAGTCGGTCAGACGTGAGAAGGGCTGAAGCAGCGGGTTGCGAGAATTCCAGGGCCCGGACTCTAGGAGAAAGTCCCCGATCGGGCGGCCGCCTTTCCCTTCCCGGCTGTGGAAATCCCCGCTTCCGGCTTCCGGCGTCGTTGCCGTGAGATCCGGAAGTAAAACACACAATCCCTGACCCCCAAGGGTGCAGGAGGCCGGCAAGAGATGCAAGGCCAAGGGAAGGCAGCTTCCTGCTCGAGGGAAGCCCGAACCCGCAAGCCTAAGCTAGCAGGCAGAACACTCCCCAGGGATAAGCACCACCCTCTTCTTTTCGGGGCGTCACCATGTACGCTACCCCTAGTCTGAAGGCAGCGCATTCAGACGCTGGGCGTTTCTCTGCACCCCCGACACGGGAGGGGCCGGGACCAGGCAGCAGAAGGCCCCGCCCAGGAGCCAGAAGGGTGCCGGGGGGCGTGGCCACGCTGCCGGCGGAAGTAGAAAACCAGACTGTAGGGTGAGGCCGGTCTGGCAGTAGGGACGCGGGGAAACTGCATGGGGCTGCCCCCGTGCCCACGAAGCACCTTGATCTTGGGCAGCGACGACAGCAGGCTGTGGGTGGATCGGCCTCCTGTGCAGGTGTCCGAGGGGCGGGGCTGTTCGCGCGCGGGGCTGGTCAGGGATGCGCGCGCACTTATCCTCGCCCCTCCTCTCCCTCTGGAGATGGGCCGGCAAGGCCCCGCCCCGCGCGCCTCGCCTGAGGCAGGTCAGCTCAGCCTAGGCGCCCGCCCCCGCTGGTTAAATGGGCCGACGGGGCTCAATCCCCGGAAACGACCGTACACTCCGGGGCTGCGAGCGCTGCGGGCGACGGCGACGAGGCGCAGGTAACGGGGCGGGCAGGCGCCGCACCGGCAGAGGGGCGTGCTGCTCGCGGCTGCACCACGCGGCCTTTTGATAAGCGCTATTTTTCTAGATGGTCTTAACCATTCCCTTTGTAACCCGCTCGTCCCCCATTGGAACCTTGAAGGCAAGACCCTGAGAGAGTAGAAGACTTACCAGAATCGCCCTGCTTGGCAGGGGGAGGGCTGGAGCTAAACTCCATCATCTGCATCATCTAACGTGCTCCAGTTCATTGTGGAGTTTCTGGCAAAGTCCGCAACGAGATGGTCCCGAGCATGTAATGCGATGCTCTAGCAGGATTTTTATCCGGTGGCCCAGAATTGATGCTCTAGCTGAAATCCATTCATGCTTTGAGTAATTTTGTAATGTACACCCTGAAAAAAGGCAGCATGAGAGAGTAAGACTGGAACCCAGAGGCAGCAGTGTCTAACCCACCGACCCTGCTGCCCCACCCCCACCCCGCCCATTCCCAGAGAGTGGTTTCATTAATCTACCATGAGCATGGTAAGGACCCAAAGGACCCCTCAAGAAGGAGACCAACTTGTCAGAGCTCTTCTGTTCTGCCTTGTCAAGGAGGCTTTCTTTCACCAGAGAGCACCATGGCAGAGCAGGTGGCCCTGAGTCGGACCCAGGTGTGCGGGATCCTGCGGGAAGAGCTGTACCAGGGTGACGCTTTCCACCAGGCTGAGACACACATATTCATCATCATGGGTGCATCGGTGAGTCTCCCCCAGGCCCCAGAACTGAAAAGTCAGACTTTGAGTGTGGCATTGTGCAAAGTACTTCCCACTCTGTGCCTCAGCTTTCCTGATTGAGAGTTGTGGGGCTGCATGGGCTTGAATAGATTGAGTTCTACCTGTTTCCCCTGCCTGTGTGCCACTACCATCCCTGCACTGCCTGGTATACACATACTTTTGAGATGTTTCTAAAATCTGATCACCCATTCAGTGTAGACAGAAGTCCTAGAGCTGCCAGGTCCTAAGGGACCATGTCGTTGAATTTCTTCCTTCTCAGTGGGAAAAACTGAGATGCAAACAGGGAATGGTATTCATTCTGTATTTTTTCAAACCAGTTTTTGACTTGACAAATGTCACAAGGTCAGTTCCAGAAGTAAGATCTGGAGCCCCGTCTCTGCCTCTTCTCTCTCTACCAATGAAGTTCCCTGGTCACAACTGCTGGGTCTTTGAAAACATCCTCTTTGCCACAACTTCAAAAGCCTCCCAAGGAGCTCTGCCCACCCCACCTGGCCCCAGTTGTCTATCTGGCACAACTGCCATTTTGCTCTGATAGGAAAGGCCAAAGAGTAGAAGCAAAGGCAGAGGTATTACATATTGATAGTACATGGTGGGGCAGGAAAAGGAGGGGTGGCCTGTAGATCTGTTGCCCCTAACAAGAGCACCCTCCCTTGTGTGCTATGTGGCAGCAAGACAAGTAGAAGGACTGACGACCAAGGTTTGATGGCAAAAGTGGTTTCAGTTGTTTCCTTTTAAGCCTAGATGTGCCCAAAATTCTGCTCAATAGTGTGTGACTATCTTCACCCTTAACTTATTGTGTAACCATCAGAACTGGTTAGCTCTTGACAAGGTAGGCTCAGCACCATGCATGTAGTGAGCCCCTCCATGCTGGAGCAAATCTGTAGTTCTTTATTCACACAGAACGTGCCACCTGCTTTTCAAACCTGCTCCCTGCTGCCACCATTATATTTCTTTCTTTCCCCTCTGATAGTGGGGATTGAACTGAAGAGCACTCTACCTCTGAGCTACACCCTAGCCCTTTTGGTTTTGAGATAGGATTTTGCTAAGTTACTGAGATCCTCCTGCCTTAGTCTCACCAGTACCTGAGATTACAGGTGTGCACCACCATGTCCAGCCCATCTTTGTATTTCTGATCAGAACTTAGAAAAGAATGAGGAGGAGAGCAAGAGAAAAGGGCTCTGCCACCCCAAGCACTGTCACCTGGTAACACCAAGGTCCCCAGGAGATACCTAGTTGGGGCACACAGTGGGACGGGCTTGGCCTTAGCCCTAGTCCCATTTGAGGAGCCATACCTGTGTCAGCCACAAACCTCAACACCTAGGACTCTGACCATAGGCCCTCATTTCAAGGATCAGACTGGAGCAGAAAGTAACTAAGGATGATTTCCCTTCCCCATTTCTACCCCATGTTCTCACAAACCTAGGCCAACAGTGACCCAGACCACAATGATGGATCATAACTCCAGGCCCTCGGCTCTTGGGTACCTCACTGAGAGCATCCAAGCTTGCTGTGTGACTAGAGCAAGTGTGTGTATGTGTGTGTGTCTGTCTCTGTGTCTCCCCCTCTCCCTCAGTATTTCACCTAGCAAACCAGGTCTTCACCTTCTTAGGCTGATTGTGTGAGTTCCTGCTGGCCTTGGGTTAGGCAACTGTGTCTAACTGCAATCAGTAGGGTTCCCCTTTGCTCTCCTGTGCTCTGGGAGTGAGAACAAGAGGCTTCTGGAACAGAAATGGTAAGTACTGGCTCCAGCAGAGGGGAGTGGAGAAGACAGGGATCTTCTGAAGTGCCCCATTGTTTCTCCCCCCACCTGCAGAGAAGGCCTGGAGTACATGCAGGGGCTTCTATGCCCAGACAGCACCCAGAGCAGTTCCCATCCTTAAGCCTCCTTCCACACCTGGCAGCTCACTTGCTGTGGGACATAGGCTGAGTACCAGCTGTTCTGAGAAACCAGCACGTTCTCCATTCATTCATTCAACATGTAGCAGTCAAGTACCTCTTCCAAACCACAACAGCCACAGCCCCTCCCTCATGGAGCCTGTAGACTGGGGAGCTAGAGACCCAAAGAGAGTAAGCAGACCAAGAAGAGTCCAGAGGGGCTCACAAGAAAGAAGCCACAAATGGGCCCCGTGTCCCCTGCCCCTTCAGCACACAGGTCCCATGAAGAGGACCTGGAGAGTGAGGCCTTCAGGTGAGGGCCGAGGTTGCCTCTCATGTAAAAGCAAGAGCAAGTGCCCATAGCCCTAAGTCAAGAACAAGCCCAGTATGACCTAGAAACCAAAAGGAGGCCAGCAGCTGGGCAAGCAGGACACCCCAAGGCCAGCTGGGTCCAAATGGCCATCCTCTGCCACTTCCTCTCTGGAAGGCTTACCCAACCCTCACCCACATGCCCAGCTTCCTTCCTGGGAGTGTTCTGACGCTGCCTCAGTTACCAAATGGGCTTTCAGCCACTCAAGGTTTCCCCACTTGGGGACTTTGGCAAAACTGGAGAGTGACACTTCCCTCACCCATAGGGACAAGGGAAAGAGTATCCCACTGGGAGTCCACATGGGTGGCAGGGCCCTCTCCTCCCTGTGCCTCATTTTCCCCACCTGGACCATGATGACCATGGCATGATGTGTGGCCTTGCTGCCCCAGCCCTTCCCTCTTCTTGGGACACTTCAGGGCTGGCTGCCCCCCACTTGGGCCGATAAGATTCTTGCCGTATCATGATGACGATGATGTTGGCATTCTGCCAAAGGCCTGGTGACTCAAGAGCCCCAGAGTGTGGGAGGGAGGCCCTTTTGTTAGTTCTTCCTGCCTGAACCTACCTTAGCAGCCCCAGGTTTCCTCACCCCAGTGGTAAGGAGCCAGCTGGGCCTCCACCAAAGCCCAGGGCTCCACCTTGGGAAACTAAGTGTATCCCTGATGCCAGCTACTCTTTGGGACAGGATGGCTCACTCCTGCTGGGCCTCCACCCTAAAGCCCTCACACCAGAACAAAGGCTTGCAGTGATTTGGGTTTATAAAACAGGAGGTTGAGGTCAAGTGGCAGCCCAGGTCCCTTTGCCCTATCCTGCTTCTACTGAGGCGCAGTTTGTCCTTGGGTACACCCCTTCCCCACCATGATTCTTTGGCAAAGCAAGGGGGTGGCAAACCTGAGAGGCTTCACCTGCTGTAATTGTGCCCACCCCCACACGTGTTTAGGTTTTATGTCTCCCTGTATTCCTTGCTCCAGAACAGCAGAGAGGACAGGGCCACCCCAGCCCTGAAGAGAGTGGCTGCCCACCACCCCCACTATTCTTGGTCCTACCTCAGCTCTCCTTTGGGTGACTCGGAGTCAGCAGATTATCAGTTGCAGGGACTGAGCTGAAACAAGGCAAGCAGGTTCTATCTCTAGTTAATCCCAAAGGGAACACAAAAACAAACAGCTCTGGATGCAGAGCAACTGTGACTCAGCAAACCAATCCCATACATGGCCTGGAGTCTATCCTGATTCCTCCCAGTCAGTTGGAATTTTATCATAAGCAAACATTGCTCTTAGAGCATTTTGCAGACTGGGATTCCTACTGTTTATTTCAGGGTCTATTTCCCAGCAAGCTGGCCCTTTGTGGAGCATGTGGAGTCGACAAACCATCCAGACATGTGCGGTGTCCCTCCCAGCCCCTCTGAGGGGAGAAAGCCAGAGGCAGGCATTGACAATGCACTGAGAAACTGAGAGTCATGTTGGGGGAGCCCCTACCGCAGGGTTGGGGAGTCATCTGAGCTAGATCTTGAGGAACCAGAAAGAGCAACCATAGGATATGGTAGGTTAGAAGCTTCACCCAGCAGAGATCCAAATGGCTTTGGAGAACAATGAGTAGGCCCTTGGGTGGCCAAACTAGGCATCAGATGGGGGATTGATGGGTGTGCAGATGCATGAGGAGGTCCACCAGGCAGTCAGAGTCTAGCTGGCAGCAGTTATGGGACATTTTTCTGAAGATAGTCACTGCCACATTGTGGGCCAGGGAGGCCACCTAGCCCAAGCTCCCAGAGGTTCATATGGGTTTGTTTTATTGTTGTATGGTTTTGGTTTGGGGTTTTTTTGTCATCGTTTTGGTTTGGTTTTAGTACCAGAGGTTGAACTCAAGGCTGCTTTTCCACTGACCTACGTCGCCAGCACTTTCTGTTGTTTTGAGACAGGGTCTCACTAAGTTGCTGAGCCCAGCCTCAAACTTGCAATCCTTCTGCTTCAGTCTCCCAAGTAGCTTGGATTACAGGCATGCACCACTATGCCCAGCAGTATTTTGATTTTTTTTAAATAAAGATACAATGCAGCAGGGCTGGAGTTGTGGCTCAGTGGTAGAGCACTTGCCTGGCATGTGTGAGGCCCTGGGTTCAATACTCAGCACCACATAGAAATGAATAAAAGATCCATTGACAAGTAAAAAAGATTTTTTTAAAGATACAATGCAGGGAAGGTTTCTACAACTTAATTTTGCATGAATATTCAAGTCATTTATTCCTGGAGATGGATTTTCTCTCTGGGTTGAGTTGAGATCTGGGTTGGGCGAGTGCTTTGTGCCTGTGGCACCCACTCACTTCTTCCCACAGAGTGGCAGTGCCTCATGAAATGTGGGTTCACAGCCCAGACCTTCCCACACTCCTGATTATAGGGTCTGAGATGAAAGGGCAGGTGCCTTGTTCCATTCTTCTTTAAGAGTGTACTGGTCATTTCTGCCCCTTCCTCTTCTATCTTGTTAGTCAGGTTACAAAATTAAAGCTTGTTGGGCTGTCGATGGTAACTAGGTGACTGAACTGGATGAGCAGATGGACTTGGAGAGGAGAGATGTTGTGATTCTTCCTGGTGCTTCTGCTGCCCAAGAGCATGAGGTGTTCACTTGGTGATTTTAATGGAGTTGTATCATTTTCTCTGTAGTGCGCCTGAACATTTATTTCTAGTTCTTTTTCTTTTTCTTTTTCTGGCAGTACTGAGAATTGAATGCAGTGGTGCTCTACTACTGAGCCACATCCCCAGCTCTTTATTTTTTATTTTGAGACAGGGTCACACTGAGTTGCCCAGGCTGGTCTCCAATTTGCAGTCCTTCCTCAGCCCTCTGAGCAGCTGGGATTACAAGCACGCGCCACCATGGCTGACTCTGTCTCTAGGTTTTTTATAGCATTTACTTTTGTGGTATGCACCTCTAACCCTAGTGACTTAGGAGGCTGAGGCAGGAGGATGGAAAGTTCCAGGCCACCTTGGGCAACTTAGGGAAGCTGTGTCCCAAAATAAAAAAATAAGGGCTGGGGGACTGGGGCTGTAGCTCAGTGGCAGAGTGTTTGTCTAGCACATGTGAGGCACTGAGTTTGATCCTTAGTGCCACATAAAATAAATAAATAATAAAATAAAGACATTCTGTCCCCCTACAACTGCAAAAAAATGTTTAACAAAAGGGCTGGGGATGTAGCTCAGTGATAGAGCACCCCTGTGTCAATCCCTATACCAAAATAACATTTACTTTTGAAAGCGGTATTACTTTAAATTGCTTTTTGTCCCCTCCAACTTCTTGTTGCTAGTAAATATTGAAGGCAGGTGACGTGAGCCTATTAATATTTTATAATGTTTTATTGAAATATATGTTGAAAAGAATACAGGCCATAAGGGGACAGCCTGATGACTCTTCACAAACTTGACACACCCACATACCTTCTACCACATCAAAAAACAGAATGTGATCTGCAACCTAGAAGCACCGCCTTACAGTCACTGCACCCCCAGGGTAATTTCTAACCCACTCCCCACCCTCTGTTCAGTGATTATTTTGTCACTCTTTTGGGAACACATGACAATGCACAGATATAGGACATTTCCATCTGCCCCAAAAAGTTCTTGGGTACCTCTTCCCAACCACCCCACCCCCTGTTCCAGGAAATCACTGATTTAATTCCTGTAATAATAGACTGGAGTTGCCCATTCTAGGACTTTATTTAAGTGAACTCAAGGGTTTAATCTCTTGCGTCTGGGTTCTTTGGCTCAGCATAATATTTTTTGTGACTGGTCAGTGTTGCATGGATCTGTAACATGTTCCTTTGTTGCTGAGTAATAATGCCTTTGTCTGTTCACCTGCTGATTCATTTGGGGTGTTTTCAGTTTGGGTCTGTTTCGAGTCAGACTGCTATGAACATTCATGCACAGATTTCTGTGTGGTCTCCTGCTTCCATTCCTCTGGGCAGTACCTAGGAGTGGAATAGCTTCTCTTGATGAGAGACCACCAAGCTGCCTTAGAAAGTGCCCAACCATCTCATGTCTCCATCCACCTCTGAGTTCCACACCGACCCTAGGTGTTCTCAGGCTTCTGGATTACAGTCATTCCAGCTAGTGTGAAGTGGTATATCATTTGCAGGTTTTTTTGACAACTAACAATCTTGAATATTTTTTAATGTCTTATAGCCATTCATTTCTCTTCCTTGTGAAGCATCTGGCCAAGACACTTACCCATTTTTAATTGGGTTGTTTTCTTATTGTGTTGTAGGAGCTGCTTGTATATTCTGGATACAGATAAGTTGGGTGAATACTGTCTCTCGGTCTGTGGCTTGTGTTTTTTGTTTGTTTGTTTGTTTGTTTTGTTGTGGTGCTAGGGATCCAACCCTGGGACTTGTGCATGCAACGCATGCATTCTGCCACTGAGCCACCCTTTGCCCCTCCATGTTCTTAATAACATCTTTTGATGAGACGGTTTTTTATTTCAGTGAAGTCTTAATTGTTCAATTTTTATGGTTATTGCTTTCCTAAGAAATCTTTGCCTGTTCCTATTGATGTTTTTTAACCTAGCAACCTTGCTAAACTCTCATTAATCTCAAAATTTTATCTGCAGATCAATTTCAGGTGGGTTTTTAATAGACAAACCATCATGACAAATAATGGCAGTTTTATTTCTTCCTTTCCAATCCTAAAGCCATTTTCATTTCCTTGCCTTGTTGAACTGGCTGGTTCAGCATTGGCTAAAGAACCGGTAGCAGGTATTCTTTTCTTGTTCCTGGTTGTTTACAGGGAGTTATTTCAATGTTTCCCATTCGTATTGTGTCTGTAGGGTGTTTCATAGATGCCCTTTATCAAGTTAAGGGAGTTCCCATTTGTTCTACTTTGCTAAGAATTTTCATCATGAATATATAATACTCTGAAACTCTACCTACATTTCTTGAGTTTAGCAAGGTTGCTAGATTTTAAAAATCAATACATAGGAATAAGCAAAGATTTCTTAGAGTTTTTTCCTTTATTCTCTTAACGTAATTCTCACTGATTTTTGTTTTTATATCACACCAATCTTTTATTTCCCAGATAAACCCACCTTGGTTCTTTTGTTACATCTTTTAACATCACAGGATTCGGTTTGCTGACGTTTTCTGTAGGATTCTCACATCTGCATGTGTGCATGTGAAGGGGCTTCCCACATGCCTGTCTCATCAGATCTCAGTGCCAAGGCTCTGCAAGAACCCGAAAGTGGCTTCAGGAGTGTTCCCCTTCCTGTGTCTGTAGAATAAAATTCTCTCTTCCCTGATTTGGTAGAACCCACTGGCAATGCCAGGCGTAATCTTGGTGGAAAGGTCACTGCCCTGCTAAGTTCCCTTGCTCCATTTTGTAGGTTGAACTTCTATAGAATGTGTCCATCTCATCTAAGTTGTTAGTAATGGAATAAAGTTGTTTATAAAACTCTCTTCTGTGCTTCCCAGCTATAGTTTTATCCCATTGTATCCCCAATTATTTGTGCCTGTTGAAAAAGCCACGGTGGCACAGGGGTTTTTGGCTTTTAGTAGTCTTTTTCAAACACCAAATTCTGGTTTCATCGATCTTTTCCTTTCCTTAGTTTTCCATTTCATGAACTTTTCTTTTTTACCATTTCTTTCCTTATTTGGGGGGAGGGCGAAAGTCTGCTATCCTTTTCCTGACTTCATAAATTGAATAGGTAGCTTATTGTTTTCGCTGATACCAGGTTTAAGGTCACATCTCACCGGTTTGCTATGTGGCACCTTCATCATCTTTCAGTTCTAATGAATTGAATTTCCGGGAATGCAGGAAATACACTCATGCCTTCCAGATCAAGGATGCAGGGCTGCAGCAGACTCAAATCTCAGGGCTTCTGTGGCAGTGTATGGGGACAAGATAGATAAACTTGTGGCTGAGTGGTGATGCTGAGTGAGTGCTCACATCACCAAGAGGAATGATGATCTAGGTCATGTTCCTAGCTTCTCCTGACCACACCTGTTCTCTTTGTCACAGGGCGACTTGGCCAAGAAGAAGATCTACCCCACCATCTGGTAAGTGCATTCCCTGCTGACCCCAGGGCCTCCCCACGAGGGAAAGGCCTGGTCCTGCCCTCTCTGGCCTGGCCTGGCCTGGCCACAGCTGTGCTTTGCCCTCAGGTGGCTGTTCCGAGATGGCCTTCTACCCGAAGACACCTTCATTGTGGGCTATGCTCGCTCCCGACTCACAGTGGATGACATCCGTAAGCAGAGTGAGCCCTTCTTCAGAGTGAGTGGCTTCAGGGTCCCCCAACCTTGTTCTGCCTTCTTCCCCAGCCCCAGGTGGCCCAGTGGGAAACCCCTCATCCCATCTGTAGGACAGGCTTCTCTTCCTCCTTCCTCACTTGACTGGCAGAGAGAGAGAACTGCCTCAGGACAGCTGCCTGGCACTCAAGACCTAGCACCTCACATCCTTGAGGGCCCCCAAACCATCCACTTGTCAACCACCCAGAAGCTTTGCCTATCCACCCTTGCTGCTTCCTCCATTCTAGGAAGAACTTGGCACAGAGAGGGAAAAAGGTCCCGCTAGCCTGAAAACCCATTTCCCAGCCCCCCTCTGACTTAGATTTACTCGGTCCACCCTGCTGTGCTCTGGGGCCACACTGGGATATGCCACGAACTAGAAAAAGGATTCCCCGCTCATGGGTACCTCGTCCCCACAGGAAATCCTACAGATGAACATTTTTCTTAGCAAGTTGTAGTTTGGTGTGCTGATTTTGGTAAAAGATATTTCTCCATTGTATTTCTCCCAGGTCAAATTTTCTTGAAATAACAACTTCTGTCTCAGGGCAAAAAGACGCTAGGGATATACAGGGTGCTTATAGAGGTTATATGCCCCGTCTCTGCACAGTAGTCCTGCCTACCTCAGCCTCCCTCCCATGAATTCACAAACCTGGTGGGGTAGACTGAACACTGTAGGGCAAGGACCACTGACTTCTCAGGGAGCCCTCCCAGGCCTCCACGGAAGCCCATCCTGGCTGTAGGAAAAAAAGAGACAAGTGTTCACAAGACCCTCTGCTTACCTGGGACAGAGCAGACATGGACTCTGAGGAAGGTGGAAGAAAGGGGCTGACATCACGTCTATCTGTCCTCCCATCTCTCCCAGGCCACCCCAGAGGAGAGGCCCAAGCTGGAGGAGTTCTTTGCCCGCAACTCCTATGTGGCTGGCCAGTATGATGACCCAGCCTCCTTCAAGCACCTCAACAGCCATATGAACGCCCTTCACCAGGGGCCACAGGCCAACCGGCTCTTCTACTTGGCCTTGCCTCCCACCGTTTATGAGGCTGTCACCAAGAACATCCATGAGACCTGCATGAGCCAGACGTAAGGACTGTCCTTTGCCCTTCCTCCCTGCCCCCTTTGTTTGACCTGCCTTGATCTGGCCTGCCCTGGCCACAGATCCAGCATTGGCCTGGGAAGACAGAGTGAGGGGGGATGCCCCATTTGTTTATACATGAATTAGCTCTCCAAATAAAGGGACAGGCTATAAATACACTAGTTTTCTAACAGTCTTTATTAAAAATGCTGCCTCATGTTTGTGTGCAAGGTCAAAGTTCTTTGTTACAGATCAAATGGTCCCTAGCAGTAGTGCCCTGTAGAACCACAAGATGGCAGTGTTGCTCCATGAAATGCTCAGCTGCCACTTAACTTTTTCTTTTGCATTTCACGTTTTCCCAGAGTCCCTACCATGCCCACAAGGTGGCAGTGTTGCGCCACAATAAACTACTTCTGACCTGCCACAGTCTCTTTCCTGGCTTTCAATGAGGAAAATTGTGTTCACACTGCAGAGACAGAAAAGGATCTTTCCTCTTTTTAAAACAAATGCGCACGAGCTTCTAATCCCAGTGACTCAGGAGCTTGAGACAGGAAGATGGCAAGTTCATTGTCAATGTCAGCAACTTAGCTTATAAGTTCGAGGCCAGCCTGGGCAATTTAGCAAGACCTTGTTTCAAAATAAAAAATAAAAAAACTAGGGATGTAGCTCAGTGGTAGAACACCCTTGGGTTTTAATCCCCAATACCAAAAAAAAAAAAAAACAGTGGAGAAGCTCTTACCTTGATGTCCCTTCCTCCTGCTCCTCCACTAGCCACTGGGTCACTCTTGACCCACTGAACACCCAGTGTGGGGCCAGACAAGAACAGTGCCATCTAGAAATATGCCAGCAGTGCCACTATAGGACCCACAGTGGTTAGGCTGAAAGCTGTTCAGTCACCAGGAAGGTGTTGGGAAGGCTTCTGACATGTTGAGCCCAGTATTAAGGACTAGGGGGACAGAAAATGTTCTCAGGTATGACAGGGCTCTGTGCTGAGAAAGGAGGGCAAGAGCCAGCCTAGCAGAACTTCCCTGAGTCACATAGGAATACAGGACAGAGGCCCTGCACCCTGGATACAGGGTCAGGGTGACATGGCTGTGGGCTCCTGGCAGAGGCTGGAACCGCATTATTGTGGAGAAGCCCTTCGGGAGAGACCTACAGAGCTCTGACCAGCTGTCCAACCACATCTCATCCCTGTTCCGTGAGGACCAGATCTATCGCATCGACCACTACCTGGGCAAGGAGATGGTCCAGAACCTCATGGTGCTAAGGTGGGGACAAGTCCTGGCCTAGGCCATGGTGGGTGCTTGGGGAATCCCACCTTGTCCTGCTGTTGCCCCAAGGACAAATTCCTCAAGAATGTAGGTGAGGGTGGTAGGCCCCAGGCCTGGGTGTAGTCCAGCTGACCAATCAGATTTGACCGCTGGGCTGCAGAAGCCAAAGACAATTCCACCTGGGGACTCTTCCACCTCCCCACAGATTTGCCAACAGGATCTTTGGCCCCATCTGGAACCGGGACAATATTGCCTGTGTGATCCTCACCTTCAAGGAGCCCTTTGGCACTGAGGGCCGTGGGGGCTACTTTGATGAATTTGGGATTATCCGGTAAGAACCTGTCTCTTGCTCTTGCGAGGCCAGCATAGGGCATGGAGCACAAATCCAGCCATCCTGCAGGGCTACTCCTTCCTGTTCTGGTGATTCTTCCTCACAATCTGAAGTCCAAAAATCTGACTGAGCTGCCACATGTGGCTAGAGGGGTAGGACCCCCATCCAGCCAAACATCCCAGGGGGTTCTTGCTTTAAAGGCACCTGGAAGACATTGGGGAGCAGGAAGCAAGTCTCACAGCCTGTCACTGGAAAGCCTTGTTTGGGGACCCTGGGTTCCTTAGAACCTAGCCAACAGGGAGGGGGGACAAAGTGAGCCCATTCCTCATCCCTTCATCCCATCCTGAACGTGCTGTTTGACCAGAGCTTTGGCCTCTTCTGTCTCCAGTGATGTGATGCAGAACCACCTCCTGCAGATGCTGTGTCTGGTGGCCATGGAGAAGCCTGCCTCCACTGACTCAGATGATGTCCGTGATGAGAAGGTGGGTGGAGGTGCAAGGTGCACCTGCCAGGTCCCCAGTGGCCATCTCACACCTGCCGTCCTGCACCCCATCTTGTTACCCAAGGGCCCACTCTCGCTGCCTTTCTCCCAGGTCAAAGTATTGAAATGTATCTCAGAGGTGCAGGCTGACAACGTGGTCCTGGGCCAATATGTGGGGAACCCCAGTGGAGAGGGTGAGGCCACCAAAGGGTACCTGGATGACCCCACAGTGCCCCGTGGGTCCACCACTGCTACCTTTGCAGCTGTCGTCCTCTATGTGGAGAATGAGCGGTGGGATGGTAGGTTACACCTCTGGGGGCTGGTAAGTCAGGGCTGGGCTTTCCCTCGTGGAGACCCTTCTCGTGGGGCCAGACACACTCACTGCTCAACAGTAGGGAATTCTGGAGGGAGAGGCCTGGTGGGTGTGGGACCTGGTACCCTGGTCATACAACACATACACATTTGCATGCACATGTTAGACTGGAGTTGTCACTCATTTGTACGTGTGGCCCCACACTACTGGGAGAGCCAGTCCTGAGACCAGCCCTGCCCCCACCCAGGGGTGCCCTTCATCCTGCGCTGTGGCAAAGCCCTGAATGAGCGCAAGGCCGAGGTGAGGCTGCAGTTCCGCGACGTGGCTGGCGACATCTTCCACCAGCAGTGTAAGCGCAATGAGCTAGTGATCCGAGTGCAGCCAAATGAAGCTGTGTATACCAAGATGATGACCAAGAAGCCTGGCATGTTCTTCAACCCTGAGGAGTCGGAGCTGGACCTGACTTATGGCAACAGATACAAGGTGCCCACAGGGATAAGGTGGTCAGGAAAGGCCTCGAGGGGATGGCCTAGGTGGCCATGCACCATGGTGTCAACCAAACCCCCTCTCCCCACAGAACGTGAAGCTTCCTGATGCCTATGAGCGCCTCATCCTGGATGTCTTCTGTGGGAGCCAGATGCACTTTGTACGCAGGTGAGGATCCCCAGAAGCTCAGCCCTAGCCGCATCATTGGGGATGGGATGCCAGGCAGTGGGGCGGCCTTCTCCCTCCGTCCCTGTGTGCCCCACTCCCCACCAAAGCTATACTTGATCCCCTCAGTGATGAGCTCCGGGAGGCTTGGCGGATCTTCACACCACTGCTGCACAAGATTGAGCGTGAAAAGCCTCAACCCATCCCCTACACATATGGCAGGTGAGGAAAGGACAGGGACTAGGGGAGCAGAGACGAGCCGGGAACATCAAGGTCAAGGGTTCCTCACCTCTTGTCCTCTACCTGCCCTGTTTCTAGCCGAGGCCCTGTGGAGGCGGATGAGCTGATGAAGAGAGTGGGCTTCCAGTATGAGGGCACCTACAAGTGGGTGAACCCCCACAAGCTTTGAGCTCCAGGCACCCACTCCATCTGCCCCCTGCCCCCTTTGTCCTTCCTATCACCCCGCCTCACCTCAGAAGGACTAACCCCACACCAGGAAGACTTCGGGACCATAGCCTCACATTCCTCAACCCCAGGCTTGGGCCACCACCATCTTCCCCTTGCTGCTGCTGCTGTTGCCGCCACTGCTGCCACCACCACCATCAGTACCCCTCCCTGGGCCCAGCGGCATTCCTCAACCATCAAGCACCCATGACATGCACCGTGACTGTCCTGGGCCAGTGCAGGCCCTGTCTGAGCCACCAATCTCTCCATGGGACCTGAGGCACCTTCACTCCAGCCTCCACAGAAGGAAGAAGAGTGGCCCATCAGTCTGTCATGGAACTCCTCAGGACAAAAGTTAGGGATAGTGGAGAGGAGCCATGGGCCTCAGTGGGGCAGTGGCCAAATCACTCCCCAGTGGCTATGAGCAAGCTCCTCTGAACTTGAGGAAGTGGTCAAGTACATCTATGTGAGATCCCATGGCCATACTAGCCTCAGTACCAGTTAACATTCCTGGTCACCAGCTGGAAGGGACCTAATGCTGCCCAGCAGTATCTTGTTCCCCCTGATGTCCCTTCTTACAAATTCTACACTCCGTGCAGAATCATCAACTGAGACCCCCCGCTCAACCCCTGCCATTAAATCCTCAAACAATTCTACCTGTGCCCTTGTCATTTCCTCCACTTACCCATTTCCTGTGTTCCCCACTATGCCTCCCTTAGTACCAGCTCCATGCCTCCCTGCAGGGGCCTCCTCACCTCAGACATCTCCCATAACGGTGTAGCCAGGAACCTGGGCCTGGACCCCTCCCACTCGCCCTATATCTGTTCCCATCAGTCTGCTCCACTTCATGGGTGCTATTGAAACCAGCTTGAGGTACAAGGACAGGTCACAAACTGGGTGTTTGCAACAACATAAATGCATTCTCTCACCGTTCTGAGGCCAGAAGTCTAAGGTCAAGGTATGGGCAGGGATGTGCTGGAGGCTACCTCTTCAGCTGCACGGGCTCCTGGTATTCCTTGGCAACAGCCTCCATGGTCACAAGGCCTTATTCCCTGTGTATCTGTCTCCCTCCTGTAAGGAACACTCTCATATTGGAATGGGGGCCACTTTCTGCAGTATGATCTCTTCCTTCTTCAACTAAGTATACCTACAAACACTCTAATAAGGTCATAATCTTAGGCTCCGAGTGAACATGAATTTGGTTCAACCCAGTACTCTTCCCCAACAAGGACAGCATCCCCTTAGCACAGCACCTGTCCTGCCCCTTCCCCTCTGGGCTGAGCACTGGGGAGATGGACAGGAACTGGCACCCTGGGCCCTGAACTCATGACCTGGATTCTGATAGATGAGGCTGAAGGTATAGTGATCAGAGGGCAGGGCAAAGCAACAGCCCAGAGACTGACCCAGTGAGGAAGAGTGTACTCCAGGTAGAAGTGAGGACCTTGGCCATGTTCCAGTAGAGGGGAGACTGGACAAGGCCTGTGACATCAGGGCAGATTCTTCAGGTTGTCAGCAGGAGGCTGGTGGGAATGAAGCCAGCTTAGACTCAGCACTTGTATCCCCACCAACCCCACTTGGGAAGATGGGATTTCAATATGTTGCCCAAGCTGATCCTGAACTCCTGGATTGCAGCCATCCTCCTGCTTCGAACTTCCAAGACATTTCTTAGACTGTCACTGAGAACCAGCTGCCCTCACTCCTGCACACTTGCCCTAGGCTGGGATGGTAACAGGCTGGTTAGGGTAAGCACAGCAGGAAGGGCTTCTGCCCAAGAACTGTAGAACAAATACATGAAGCACTACGTCAGCTCGCACGTGGGCTCACTCCCGTCCTCAAGCTCGGCACTGCAATTTCTGCTCTCCCTTTCCATTCTGCAAGAGTTGATGCCTCCAGATTTTGTGAGGAGGGAGATTACCAAGTTCACCTGGAGCCTGACTAGGGAACACGGGATCTTGATAGGGGACAGGGAAATGTCATTGGGCTCTTAAGGGTCCTTCCTAACAGGTCCTTACAGAACCTGTGTGGACAGGGTTGGAGTCCAGGTTCTGGTTACAATGGCAGGCCTTGATCCTCTGTCCTCCTATTCTCTGTGGTCTACTGGAGAAGGAACCTCAGGGGACCACAGCAAAGGCTGAGACCCAGAAGCTGTTTAGGCCTGGGACCTGGCAGGGCAAATGTGTGTAAGCAACAAGCCACTGCCTTTCATATTCTTTCACCTCCATTGGGTCTCAAGAATGTCACTGGGCCCACTGTGCTAGAAAGAGCATGGTACAAGTACCCTGCTATGATTTATATATGAGGTGTCCTCCAAAAGCTCCTGTGTGAGACAGTGCAAGAGGGTTAAGAGAGCTGGGTATGGTGGCACACACCTGTAATCCCAGCGGCTCAAGAGGATGAGGCAGGAGATTGTGAGTTCGAAGCCAGTGTCAGCAACAGCGAGGCACTAAGTAATTCAGTGAGACCCTGTCTCTAAATAAAATACAAAATATGGCTGGGGATGTGGCTCAGAGGATAAGCACCCCAGGGTTCAATTCCCAGTACCAAAAAAAAAAAAAAAAAAAGGATTCAGAGAAGAGAGAAGAAATGACTGTGTTGTGAGAGCCATGAGCCCTAACCCAATCAGTGCATTGATCCCTGATGGGATGAACTGAGTGGTAAGTGAAGGTGGGTAGGGTGTGGCTGGAGGGGGTTCGCTGGGGTCCTGGCTCTGGGGTATATATTTGTATCTGGCCAGTGGAGTCTCTCTCTGCTTCCTGATCACCATCATGTGAGCTGCTTCCCTCCACCACACTCTTCCACCATGATGTTCAGACTCATCTCCAGTCCTAAGGAATGGAGCCAGCTGTCTATGGACGGAGCCCTCTGAAACCATGAGCCCCCACGTAAACTCGTCCTCCCCTAAACTTGTTCTGGTCAGCTCTTTTAGTCACAGTGGTGAAAAAGCTGACTAAAACACTGTTTATAAATAAGAAGTAAAAAGGACTGGGGATGTGGCTCAGTGGTTGAGCACCCCTGGGTTCAATCTCTAGTACAAAAAAAAAAAAGCAACTGTTTAAAAGAGAAAGAAACAATACGTGTACACATGCAAAACTTAATCTCACATAGATTAGAAATCTAAAAATGAAGGACGAAGCTATAAATGTTTTACAAGGCACTTGAGAGTATCTCCATTACTAAGACGAAGCAAGCGGCTACATGGACGCTTGCCTTAGAATTGTGCTTCCACAGGCCCGTCTCTGGGCCACCCCCGATCTGCTTTCTGTCACCACAGATTAGTTTGCATTTTCTAGACTTCCACATAAATGGAATGATGCAGTAGACACTCTTTTTCTATCTGGCCTATTTCAGTCAGCACAATTATTTTGGGATTGTTCCAGGACGTTGCTGTGTGGCTGTTGCCTCCCCTTCTGCTGCGGAGTAGTATTCCTTTGCGTGGATGTGCCACACTTTATCATTCACCCTTGGAAGGACATTTGGGTTTCCAGGTGGAGATAAAACTGCCGTGGATTGAAAACGCACAAAGACGTGAACCCCAGGTTGAGATGGCAGACTGAACATCGCCTCTAATTCCACACCCGGCAAAGCAAGTCTGGGGAGGAAAAGGACATGAGAGGGGACGGCAGGGGAGGAGGCAGCAGCAGCCACGTTTTGGGAGGTGGGCAAATGGCGCCCAGAAAGTCAGAGCTGGCAGAGGGGGCGCTGAGGGCCCAGAAGGGGAGCTGGGTGAGGGGGCGCTCAGGTGTAGAGAACTGAGTGAAAGCTGATCACTAAGCTCTGGGAGTGCTGGGTACCAGGGCGACCTGCGCTCCCGTCACTAGCGGCACTGCCCGTTCCATGGCCTCTGAAACCCCTCAGTCCCAGGCAGATCTCCCTGCCTGTGTCTCTGGGCCACTCGCCGCCTCCATTCTGGCGAAAACCAGGAACTCTATTCTCTGGAGAAGGCAAAACAAGGCACCGGTATATGTACGAACTGTGTGGCACCAGGTCCGACTGGAGGGTGTGAAAATCTACCTGGACAGTGCAGGCCACACAGCGCACCTTGTAGAGTGCCTGCCTCTCATGCTGGAGGCCCGGGTTCGAATCCCCAGCACTGTGGGATTGTGGAAAGAACAAACAAACGGAAATCTACCTGGAACAGGGTGACTCTGGGAACATGTGTGGCCTGCATGAGCAGAGCAGGGATCCCTGCCTCTGCTCAGCCCTGGGACGCTGCAGCCATCCCTGCCCTTCAGGTGGGCGTGACAGTGTCCACAGGGCATTAACACTGTGGACTCCCCAGGCACGCAGCTGACCAGGTCTCCCTCAGTGGAGCCCACTAGTTCCCCAGACTGAAGGACAGGAGTTGCCAGGTTACAAAGGCCCACCACAGCCAGGAGCAGTGGCACGTGCCTATAATCCCGGCTCCTCGGGAGACTGAGGCAGAAAGATCCCAAGTTGGAGGCCAGCCTGGGCACCTGTCCAGAGGAATATATGCAGAGAGCAGATCAGTGTTGCCAGGGTTGGGGGACAGGGGAAAGGAGTGACTGCTACTGGGTCACAGTTTCTTTTGGGAACAATGGGAAACATTTTGGAACTAGACAGTGCTAATGTATGCATAAACTTGTGCATACACTAAAAAACACTGAATTGTACACATTTTAAAGAATGAATTTTATGGCTGGGGGTGTAGGTCAGTGGTAGAGTACTTGCCTAGCATGAAAGGTCCTGGGTTCAATCCTCAGTACCAGAAGAAAAGAAAAAGAGAATTTTATAGAATATATATCTCAAATTTTTAAGAGAATGCAAATTTGACATATAATTCATTGCACTGGCTCTGGGCCTCCATCCAGAGCATTTGGTTAACATTAAATAAACAAGAAATTAACAGCTTTTCTTTAATGAGTCTTTATTACTTGTGTTTTTCAAACGTACCTTTTTTTTCCTTTTTGGACAGCACTGGGATGGAACCCAGGGGTCTGTGCATGCTAGGCAGTCTAGCAGCCCCTGCCACCCAAATGTACTTTTTCATTTCGATGGAGCAATTTTTGCATGAAATTAAATAGTCTTCTAAATAAATATGCAGGATATTCATTTGATCTATTTTAAAAAAAAAGATTCCACTTCACACCCATGAGCATGGCCATAAGCAGAAGGATGGGCAATAACCAGTGGCGGTGAGGATGTGGAGATATCCAAACACTCACAGTTAGTAGTTATAAAATGGCTCAGTCCTTACGGAAAACAGACTTGCAATTGCTCAAAACGTTAAACACTGAATTACCATAGGACCAGTAGTTCGATCCTGCATAGCTACCCACAAGAAAGGAAAACACATGTCCACATGAAGGCTTGGACCCCAGTATTCAGAGCAGTACTTGTACTAGAAGAAAATCGGAACCAACAGAAAAGTCCATCATTGGTGAACAGATAACGAAATGTGTACTCATCCAATGGTCTACCACGAGGCAAACATAGTAGGCAAATATATAGGGAGAGAGGCACATAGAGAGAGGCAGAGAGAGAGAATGCTACAACATGGATGAGCCTCAAAAACATACCAAGTGAGGGAAGCTGGTCATAAATGACCACCTACTGCGTGACTCCATTTATATGAATTCTATCCTTTTTGAAATGTCCAGAAAAGGCAAATTTACATGAGACAGAAAACAGACCAGTGTTTGCCTACATCTGGAGAAGTGGTAGGGAGTGAATACTAACTTCATGGGGTGATGGAAATGTTCTGAAATTGAATTAAGGTGATAGTTGCACTACTCTATAGATTTAGTAAAAATTATTGAATTTTATGTGTACTTATTGGGTGAATTTTGTGGTATGCAAATTTTCTTCCTTTCCTTTCCTTTCTTTTCTTTTTCCTTTTCCTTTCCTTTCCTTCCCTTCCCTTCCATTCCCTCCCGCCTGATGCTGGGGATGGAACTCAGGGGCACTCTACCACTGAGCTACATTCCCAGACCTTTTCATTTTTTATTTTGAGACAGGGTCTCACTAAATCATTGAGACTGGCCTCAAACTTGCCATTCTTGTGGGCTGGGGAGATAGCTCAGTCGGTAGAGTGCTTGCCTTGCAAGCACAAGGCCGTGGGTTCAATCCCCAGCACTGCAAAAAAAACCAAAAACAAAAAAAACACAAAACTTGCCATTCTCCCACCTCAGCCCCCAAAGTCACTGGGATTACTGGTGGGTGCCAGCACGCCTGGTTGCAAGTTATATTGGTCAATGAGTTTAAAAAGGAAAAGAAACAATTCAACAAACCAGACTGATGGAGAGCTACAAGTACCTGGCAAGCTCTCTCCAGAGACCCATGAGCTTATCAAACACACCAGAAGACTGAATGATGTAACACCCTTCCTCAAGGCCATAAAAGGAGGAGTACCCTGAGACTGGACACGGCAGCACCCTGAGTCCAGCACGTGGTCACTCATCACCAGCCTTGCCCAGGAGAATCACCACAGCAACAAACCTCCAAATCCCTATCCTCAGGCCTCAGCAGAGCATGGCATCTCCTTGCCCTGATGACCACACCACTCAAGCTGACACTGTGAAACTGCTTTCAGTCAGGATCTTGGCCTAGAATAAGTTCCTGGGCCCTGACAGCTTCTTTAGCTTGTTCTTGATCTTATCTGACCACCTACAGTGCCCCTTTGCACTCCATCTGCTTTCTTCTTTTGCTCTCAGTTCAGTCTCCTGAACCCTGTGGTTGCCTTAAACCTTTCTTAGTCTTTCTGTGACCTGTATATATAATTGTGTAAAATAGGATATGTGACTTGAACGTTATAGATATTAGAAATTGAGAGTGAGAAAAGAACCTGCAATGGCCCAGTTAATGACTGCCAGGTAACCCACAAAAATTCACTGATGAAATGGTGTAGTTTGGTCTCTTGTTAATGACATAGCTCACTCCCCACAGTGGGGCACACTTGTATGCAAATGTACACATATAAAATCAGTAGAATGCATTGGACATAACTTTCCTACCTTGTCCCTCCCTTGTGGTGACACGTTCCTCCCACCTCTCAAATCCCCACCAGCCAGTGCAGGGTATACATATAACCTGGTTTTCTATCCTTCTCTCTCTTTAATGCCAATGCTCTACTTCTCAGACCTTCAGAGGGCCTGGCCTGGTGTCTCATTGCTTGTTTTTCATCTTTTTTAACATGTTACCTCTTTTTCTTCTGTCCTTCAACATCATGGACAGAAGCTAGACAGACCCTCCTGCTAGACCCTACCCCAGGCAAGGTAACTCAGACCTTCAACTTCCTAGCATAGACCTGCAAAGTACTGAGCTGGATGAGAATTTCAAGCTAGCCTGACCCTTCAGACTGAGTCCCAGGAAGAGGAAGCTTGGCTTCCCACACCCACACCCAGGGAACTCTCAGGACAACGCTGGGATGCTGGCTCTAGCAATATGACAAGACAAAAGAACACTGAAAACCCACACTCCCCTTCCCTTAATTCAAACCTGGTCCACTGCCAGTGGCTGAGCCATAGATGACAGCGAGGGGGGTGGTCTGCACATGCCCCTTCCCACCCCATGTAGTAGAAAGTAGAGAGGGCAGGACAGGAGGAAAGAAAAGAGAAAGAGGCTCAAATAGGGTGGGGCTTTATCCTCTAAGTTCTTTAAGTTCAAGCATCCAGAGGAGATCATCTTTCTTATACTACAAAAGGAGAAACTCAGAAACTGTAGCTCTAAGACTTGTTCAGACTAGCCCAGGGCCACGGCTGGACACCCAGGACCAGAGAAGAGGCCCCTCTGCAGGTCTCTTGCTTCCTAGAGCTTCGCCCTTTGCTTCACTACAACACTTCAAGGAATCTCTGCAGAAACAAGAAGCTAACTAAATTCCACTTTCCACAGGAAGGTATTTACAAGGCCAAATGTTCAGAGAAAACTAAAACCCAGTGACATAAATCAGCCCCCCCCCATACACTTGCCTTTGCCCTGAGGTATTTGCCCACAAATTTTTCCTTGACAGGGAAATAATTGTGCAGGTTGACTTCAAACTTGTGATCCTCCTGCTTCAGCTGCCCAAGCAGATGGGGTTGCAGGTGTGCATCAGTGCGCTAAGGCTTAATAAGTTTTCAATGTTTTTGTTTTTTGCAGTGCTAATTTAAACCCACTGCCTTGCACATGCTAGACAAGTGGTCTACTGTGCTGGGTACAGCAGTGCACAACTGTAATTCTGGCGATTTGGAAGGCTGAAGCAGGAGGATTACAAACTCAAGGCCAGCCTCAGCATGTTACCCTGATCCTGTCTCAAAAGAAAATAAAAGACAGGACTGGGGATGTGGCTCAGTGGTAAAGTGCTCCTGAGTTCAATCCTCAGTACCCAAAAATAATAATAATAATAAGCTGGGTATGGTGATGTACACCTATAATCCCAGCAATTTGGGAGATTGAGGTAGGAGGATTGCAAGTTCGAGGCCAGCCTCAACAATCTAGGGAGACCCTAGCAACTTAGTAAGACCCAGTCTCAAAACACAATAAAAAGTGCTGGGAGTGAGACTCAGTGGTTAAGCATCCCTGGGTTCAATCTCTAGTACCAAAAAGGAGGAGGAGGAGGGGGAGAATTAAAAGAGCTGGGGGTGTGGTTAGTGGGAAAATGCTCTGGATTCAATCCTAAGTAGTGTCAAAAAAAAAGTGTGTTGTTTTAGTCGACAATAATGTGCCAATGTATTTTTCCTGGTTATGATACTGCACTACAGTTATATATATTACAGTGGGGAAAGCTGGGAGAAGGGGACACAAAAACACTGTTTTTGCAACTTCTATGTGTATAATTATTTCAAAGTGAAAAAAATGAAAGAATTAGGACATTACAGCCGGGCACAGTGGTGCATGCCTGTTATCCCAGTGATTAGAGAGGCTGAGGCAGGTGGTTCACAAATTGGAGGCCAGCCTGGGCAACTTAGTGAGACCCTGTCTCCAAGTAAAAAACAAAGAGGTGGGGATGTACCTTAATAGTAGAGCACCACTGGGTTCTATCCCCAGTACCCCAAAATAAACAAGAAAATAAAAGTCAAGGTATGGGGATAACACTCAGTGGTATAAAGCACATGCTTAGCACAAGCAGAGCTTGATCCCTAGCACCAACAACAAAAGGTAGAAGTAAAATGCTGGAACCACCACATTATGTTATATATATTTTAGTCCAATACAAATATATATAGTATTATTTTATGTTTCTGCACACTCATCATCCTATGGTGTATGTCAATGTGTAACTTGCTTTTTCTAATTGTGCCCTCAATGTCATTCTCCTTTTCCCAAGCCTCAGGAGTGCTGACATCCTTTGGCCAAGAACTGGAAAATATTCTGTTTGTTGAGGACTCAGTCTCTGCTGTCTTTGAGTGAGGCTTCGGCCGTCTCTCTTTGAGTTCATATCCATCATATGTTCTCCTAAGCAGGTACCTCCCAAGCTTTATTCAAGTGTTTGCATGTATTTTTTTATTTTTTTCTGCTCCACAAAATTGTCAAAAGAATTCCTGGAGTGTCCTAACAGATCAAGAAACACCAGTCATAGCCTCCCAACTCCCATTTTGTGTTGTCTGCTATTTGGGAATTGCTGGAGCTGCCCTGAGCCAAATGTTGATGTTGAACGACAGATGACAGCGTCCCCAAGACTGTCAACCTTCATGGGGATTGAAGAGTCCCCAACAGAAAAAGCTGGAGTCTGGACAGAGCGTATGTGTTCTATGTACCACCCTGGTCACCACAAAGCAAGGTGGAGAGGGTGAAGAGCTGTGGGGTTCAAGTGTAACTCCTCTCTGTGTGCACATCAGGAAACAGTCCCAGGGTTTGGGTTGCTGCTTAGTGGTGGAGCATATGATTAGCATATCATAGGTCCTGGGTTTAATCCCAGGCACCAATAAGAAGTCCCAGAGAAAATAAGGAACTTGTGCGAGGCACATAACTTTGAGGCACAACACTTGTGTGGTGTCCTTAGGGAAGGAGGAGTTGTCTCTGTACTCTCAGAGTACTCATTAGACCAACTTTTCCTTGTGTGCTCCAGGCAAGGTATAAACACCCTTGTCTAAGAACTACTGGTCTGACAGATGCCCTGGGACTGGCTGTTGGTTCAGGGATGTGAGTAACTGAGAGCTACTTCTACTGGGCCCCACTGAGGAGGGCATAGTACCCAAGGTTTGGTACCAGAGAAATATGAGAGGCCACCAAGTTTGGTGACAAAACCCAAATACAAATCCCTGACCATCACAGAAGACCGACTGCTAAAATAGATCTCCTTGATCATGTTTGTAGAAGTGTGTATGAGAGAGTGTTGTGTATGTTAACCTAGAATCTGCTGGATTCTAACCGTGGCAGTGCCATGCTTGGCTCTATCAATTGTATTTTGGATTACTTCCTAAGCGGGGAGGTCCTGTAAGTTTGATCACTGGGTCAAGGGTCAAGGATATTGTTTGATTCTGCCCAGCTGCTGTCTTCCAGTCATATGGGAACAGCTGACAGAGTGATCCCAGTCCTCCCAGCGCAGTAGGGAGCAGTTGAGGACAGAGTTCAGGCTGGAGGAGTAGGCGAGAGTTTTCAAATGTGTCGAAATAGCGTTTCAGACACCCGGTCCGACTGAGTGATAGGTGAAGCAGAAGGAACGCGCTTCTAGACAGAACGCAGACTGAAAGGAAAAGCGTCCAAGGCTTACCCCTGGTTGGTTCTGGCTTGTCGGATTCTGGTTTTCCCCTCATGTGCCTCTGGACCTTCCACGTTCCTAAGTGGCACATTAGAACAATTTCTAATCTCCAGATCATCAGTGCAGCCCTTCCCAGGCCTCGGGTAGCCGACAGTCTCAGGGAACCAGCGCCAGCCCACCAACCCAGAAAGGTTACTTCTCCCACCCAAGGAGCGTCCGAAGGGACGTGGCGTACGCAGGACGGGGGCGGGGTAGACTCCGGCTCCTCCCACTCGGCGGCCTAGGAGGTGGAGCCTGCACCGGGCTGTGGCTGCCTCACGGCGCGGCCCCCGGCGGGCGGCGCCTGCAATCTCTGGCCCCTCCCCCGGCCGCCATTGCGGGGCCTGCCGGGTTGTTCTGCGCAGCTCCCTCTCCTCGCTGGGTCGAGCTGGGCACCCGCCCGACAGGGCATTCCCTGACCGGGCCCACACCTCCCCACGGCCAGGCAAGTCCCCGGCCAGCCCGGTCGCCGTCCCAGCCTCGGGAGAAATGGCCTTAGCCCCGAGGTTCCCTCGGGAGTAACCCGAGTCTGAGACATCCACTTCTGCGCCCCAGTCCCGGAGGCTTCTGTCGGCCCGATCGTTTGCAAACGGTTTCCCGACGCCCCACCTGGCCACGCAGGGCTTCTCTCCACATTCCCGAGTGGTTTGAGGAACAACATAACATCGATTGCGTTGCCCCCTAGCAGGAGCCTGGGACAAGCTTGCCCTTGGCCCCTGCCCAAACCTGCTCTTCTCCTTTGTTCCCCCCAGAGCGCACTGTCCTCCAACAGTGCACCTGCCGGCGGTCCCAACCCAGCGGGAGAAGTGGACATGAGGTTGGCAGGTGGGTGGCTTCCACGGCGAACGGGAGGAAGGCCCAGGTGTCCCGACATCTATGTCAGGAAGGGCCCGGGTGAACCACTGGGGTTGGTTGAGAAAATGGAGGACTATGAACAAACATTTATTCGGTGACCTTGAGAAAATCCTTTCACCTCTGAGGGCTTCAGCTTCCCAAACTATGAGATAGAATTTATATACTCAGTTTCATCCAACTCAGATAACAGGCCGGCTGCATTTTGGAAAATGAGTTGTGACAGAGGCTCCAGAGAACATGGCAGCAGGGTGGAGATGGGTGGAGAATACAGATGGAGAAGTCTAGTCTTAGAGGAAAACTGGCAAAGCTGCCTGTAGGGTTGGATATGAACCCAAATGGTATCAGCTGCACAACTAAGATAAAGATGCCTTGTGGAAAGACAGACTGGGTTATGACAGAAAGTAGAAACCAAGAAGTGGACTTCAGATCTGCTAAGGTCACAGCTTGATGGACTTACCAAGTGGGGCTGGGCAGTAAGGAAGGGACTGGGAAGATGGAGGTTCAACAGAGCACAGGATTGGAGCAAGACAACAAGGAGTCATAGCCCCATGTGGTTAATTCAAGGCCTGGGTGTAGATAAAATCACCAAAAAAAAAAAAGTACAGGTAGAAACAAGAAGGCAGTTGGAGACAGACAGCTGCTTCTGTCCAGCTTTCTCCCTCTTTTTCTTGTGGTACTGAGGATTGAATTCACAGCTTGATCCATTCTACACAAGCACCATACCACTGAGCTATACCCCAGCCATTCTGTCCAGCTTAAGGGGAGGGTAGAGGAAGACTACCTAACCAAGGGGGAAAAGCAGCTTATGGGTCAGAAGAGTATGCTCTCCTGGAAGCCAGTGGGGAATTATTTTCATCAGGAGGGCATGGACAGCTTACTGAGAAGTCAAGGAAGATCAGAGCCAATGGATGACCAGGGGAATGACATGAAAGTTATGGGTAGCCTTAGCCACAAGATATTTGGTTGGGGTGGAGCAAGGCCACATTGGAGCAGGCTGTGGAGAGAGTGGGAGATGAAGATGGAAAGGCAGAGTATAGTTGACTTTTGTGGGGACAGACGGGGGATTGGACCCACGGCATCATACGTTAGGTAAGCACTGTACCACTGAGCTATAAACTTAGGTCCTGTAGTTGACTTTTAAAGTTTGATGGGGTAAGGAAGGCAAGGGCAAACAGCATGGGGATGAGGTTTTTTCATCTTTGTAGTCTTAAGATTGGCAATGTTGAAATATGGGAAGGTGGGGAGAAGGATCCCTGTTACAAGAACTCTGAGAAGGGAGGGTTACTAAGGATCTAGTTTGCAGCAGGTGAAATGACTGCTCTTCAAAAGGAGTAGGAACCCTCCATAAGAACAGGAGGAAAGGGGCTGGACATGTGGCTCAGTGGCAGAAATCTCATCTAGCATGTACAGGTCCCTGGGTTTGATCCTCAGCGTCACACACACACACAAAAGAACCAGAAAAGGAGGGGCAGATGGGTGGGGCACAACCACCTTGGTAGTCTCAAAGGCATACATTGGTGGTCTCAAAGGCAGGAAGCTGAGGGAGGTCCTGGAGGAGAACCCCTGCAGCCCTCTGGAATACTGAATTCTGAAAAGCCCCTCCAAACCTGCCAGGGCAGCCTGGGGTTTGAACTCAGTTTCCTCCTTCCACCTGCCAGGGAGCTTGAGTCTCCCTCTTGGGCCTGCTGGATGGGGTCAGCTCCCACCTGCCTGTCCTCTGGTCACTTCTTCCCAAGCAGAAGGGGAGATCCCATCATGAGGGGCCGTGAGATCATTCCAGAGGTCACCGGCATCTGAGGTGGGCCTACCCTGTGTCTGTCCTGCCTCCAGGCCCGCTCCGCATCGTGGCCCTAGTTGTCACTGTGGGTCTCACCTGGATCGTAGGCAGCATCCTCCTGGGTGGGCCTGGCAGTGGATTTCCTCGCATCCAGCAATTCTTCAACAGTGAGTGTGGGACCCTCCCTTGCCTCACTGCAGAGGCCCCCAGGGTGGCCTCCTGGGCTTGGGACAGATGCCCAGGGTGGGATGGAGGTGGCTCGGGTTATCCACTGGCTGCCCTCAGCCTACTTCCTGGACCAGATGCCACCTTCCCCCTACCGGCCGGGAGCTCCAGCTAGGAAGGCAACACCCACTACTTCCAATCATGTGCCCAGTGGAGTTCATAGGGTCAGAGTAAGGGGTGAGAAAGCTTGCACTGAAAGTTGGGAATGACACCCTGGTTAATGCCTGCAGGCTGTCTGCTGGGCTCTGAGATGGGGAGGGGACTCTACACCTGTGACTGGTGATACATCACCGGACTACTCTTTACAATTCCAGTTCACCCTCTTCACTTTTCCATATGAATATCACTTAGACATGGGCAGAGAGCATGCCAATGGCAACCTGCTTAGTCCCTGGCCCCTGAGCCTCACTGCACTGTGCAGGCTCCTGGAGGCCTCCATGCTAACAGAAATAATTCTCTGTACCTACAGGCCCAGAAAGCTCTGTGACTGCAGGTAAGGCTCCTGCCACCTCACTGCTTCTCCCCTCTTCCTGCTCCTCAAACTGCCTTTGTGACACGCCTGCCTACCCCTAATTCCCCAACAATTCTGCTCTCCATCCCTCCTTCCCCAAACTAGCTATCATAGCCTGCTGGACTGTGAACCTAGTAAACAACTTACCTGCTGCTAGAAAGCAGTGGTGAGACAGGCATAGAATAAACATTCCCATTCCAAAAAGGATAAATTTAGAGGAAAAAAAAGGATCACTAATCCCAAGAAAACCCAAAACCCAGCACAGCAAGTTTTCATGGACTAAGAATTCTCTGTGGCCTGATATTCTCTGAGCATGCTGGCATGACCCCATCCTCTGGAACAAGACATGTTCTCACCTTCTGGTTCTGCACCCTCTCTGGCCTCTACATCCCTGGCTCTGCCTTCAGAATCACCCTTCCTTCCTTTTATCTCAACTCTGTCCCTTTCAGTCCAGGCTGTCAGTGTTTCTGCTGGTATAAAATACTAACAAAAACATTTGTGGTCCCATGTGCAATTCATGAGGGTCCAAGTTGTAAGACAAAAGAGTTCTCCACAGATCCTACCTGGATAACCCCATTTCAAGTCCAGATTTCTGAAAGGATGAAGTGTACCCACAGGCTACACACCTCATCTCTTTAGCAAATGCTTGGCCAGCCACGCCCTTGGAATTCTCTCTAGAGGATACTTTCTCATTTTGCAATATGATTAGGCTGATATCCCAAATCTTTATACTCTGGTTCCTTCATGGTTGACAATTCTTTCCTCAATTTCTCTGTTTGTACACTTCAGTGTAAGCAACAAGGAGAAACCAGGCCACATCTTCAACTTTGCTGGAAATCACCCCAGCTAAATATCCAAGTGCAACACTTATAAGTTTTCTTTTCCACAAGACACTAGACCACAAGACAGGCAAGTTCTTTGCCACTTTATGACAAGGATGGCCTTTCCTCTAATGCTTAGTGACGTGTACCTTATTTCCTTCTGAGACTTCACCAAAAGTACGTTTTTTAAAAGAAATTTTGGTGCTGGGGATTGAACCCAGGGCCTCACACCTGCTAGGAAAGCATTCTACCACTGAGCTATATCCCCAGCCCTTTTTAAAATTTTATTTTGAGACAGTGTCTCTAAGTTTCCCAGTCTGGCCTAGAACTTGTGACCCTCCTGCTACAACCTCCAGAGTAGCTGAGATTATAGGCATGTACCACCATGCCCAGGCCACTCATATTTCCAGCAACGTTCTGTTAGTGATAATGTATATATACTCTTAAGACAATAGAAGCTTTTATAACTCTCCTGTCTTCTTTTTGAACCTTCACCAGAATCATCTTTATAATCCATATTTCTTTCTTTTTTGGGGGGGTGAGAATTGAAACAGGGCACTTTACCACTGAGCTACATCCTCAGCCTTTTTTATTTTTTATTTTGAGACAGGGTCTCACTAAGTTACTTAGACCCTTGCCGAATTGCTGAGGCTGGCCTCAAACTTATGATCCTCCTGCCTCAGCGTCCTGAGTCTCTGGGATTACAGGCAGGTGACACCACACACAGTTTATAATCCATAATTCTACCAACAATCTCTTAAAGGCAATCTAGGCCCTTTCTCCAATGCACCTCAAAATTCTACATCCTCTACCCACCACCCAGCTCCAAAGCCATTTCCACATTTTTAGGTATTTGCCACAGAAACACTCTCCTTCCTGGTACCAAAATCTACATCAATTTCTTGGAACTGCCATAACAAAGTATCACAAAGTGGGTGACTTAAATGACAGAAATGTATTTTCTTAGAGTTCTGGAAGCCAAAATCATGTTATCAACAAGGCTTGTGGCTGTGTCACTCTAATCTCTGCCACCATCATCATATAGCCACCTCCCTCACTGTGTCTTTGTTTTTGTTCTCCTTCTAAGGATACCAGTCATGTTGCATTAAGGACTCAACCTACTCCAGTATGAACTCCTCTTAACCAATTTATCTGTAAAGACCCTATTTCCAAACAAGGTCCCTTTCTGAGGTACTGGGAGTCAGGACTTTAACTTATCTTTTGTGGGGACACAGCTCAACCCATAACAGGCTGTCTGCCCAGCCTCACCCCATGGAAATCAAACTAGCAGAGCCTATGCTTTCCTCACCTGTTGTAGTTGTACCACTTTGGTCTAGCTCTGTACCCTGTCTGTGTGTTTGGCCCCCAGCCCAACTTTCTCTACCCCTGCTTTGTTTCTGGCTGTGTAAGGACTCTTGACCTCCTTTCTTTTCTCCCACCAGTAGCAAAAAAGCCTCCTTGGGTCCCTGTCACCTTGCCAGTAAAACACAGTATCCGTGGAAGTGTCCCTGACTTTGGCCCAGGCCATGCCCCCCCCACTGAGTTCCCTGCTATATGGTCACTCATTCGACTCTGTGGCTGGTCCTGACCTGCCCACTCAGATCTCAGGTGACATTAGGGCCAGGCCCATGGGTCATACCTGCTGTCCCTGCTCAGAACCACGGGCCAGGAAGTACAAGTGTGGCCTACCCCAGCCATGTCCTGAGGAGCACCTGGCCTTCCGCATGGTCAGCGGGGCTGCCAACGTCATTGGACCCAAGATCTGCCTCGAGGACAAGATGTGAGCTCCTTGAGATACTCGGGGGTTGGGAAGTGGGCTGGTGGAATTGAGACTGGTTCCACAAGGGCTGAGGGCTGTGCAAGGAAGAACAGAGCAGATGTGCCCACTGGAGGTCTTCCGTCCTGTTAGGCTCATGAGCAGTGTCAAGGACAACGTGGGCCGTGGGCTGAACATTGCCCTGGTGAATGGTGAGTTCCCCTTGCTCTGGGGTCAGAGTTCAGACCAAAGAGGTGGGAGCCATGCCATGATCTGCACTCTCTCTGCCTTTCCTCCCTAGGCGGCTTCTGGGTGTTTGCCCTGACCCTTCTCTCTAGGAACTCTCAGGGAGGTCTGGAAAGGGGTCTGTGTGAGCTGAAGACTCCACAGAGGAAGTGACCCAGTGAACAAAAACATGTAGCAGTGAAGAACTAGAAGGATCTAGGAAGTTGGAGGGTGCTTCATGGGAGCCCCTGGAGGGCCTCAAATGCAAGGCAAAGACTCTGCAGTTGTGAGTGGGCTGCAACTATCAACAAGGGGATAAGTAGGATGGTGTTTGAAAAACTTCCAGACAGGTTGCACCCAGTTGCCACCTCCCCATCCACTGTGTTCTGAGTGTGTTTTGAGGGCCACACTGGTAGAGTGGAGTGACTGGCAGCTCACCCAGGAAGACACCCTTCCTCCTCTCCATGCAGGCGTCAGCGGTGAGCTCATTGAGGCCCGTGCCTTCGACATGTGGGCTGGAGGTGAGTGGCAGTCAAAGATGGAAAATGATTGGGCGACTTTTCCCTGTGTCCATGTGCTCAGGCTTTTCAAGCACTTGCCTGGGTCCCCAAAAGGCAGCAGTAAGGGAGAGATCATCATCTCTGTCCAGAGGCTGTGTTTTGTAATAGGATGGCCCCAACTTCGTTACCAATTTGCCCCTGTACATACTGGTGGCCCTTGATGGGGCACATCCATGGCCCAGTCCCTATGGGTTTTATCATTTGGAGAACAGGGGTTGGTGGGGAGCAGTTGCTCAGTGGGGTCTGCCTTCCCTCATCCTCCAGATGTCAATGATCTGTTGAAGTTCATTCGGCCACTGCATGAAGGTACCTTGGTGTTTGTGGCATCCTATGACGACCCAGCCACCAAGTAAGTGAGTGCCAAGGCCAATCTCGGTCTTGCCCCTCTGCAGTGACAGCTCACAACTCACATTTCTTCTTCTGTGTGCTAGGATGAATGAAGAGACCAGGAAGCTTTTCAGTGAGCTGGGCAGCAGGAATGCCAAGGAGCTAGCTTTCCGCGACAGCTGGGTGTTTGTGGGGGCCAAGGGCGTGCAGAACAACAGCCCCTTTGAGCAGGTACAGCAGAGAACTCAGCACCTCTGCCTTCCAGCCCTGGAAGCCTGGCCACCCCATCTCTCCATACCACAGCCTACCCTGAATTTTTTTCCAGCAAGACTCTGAGCAAACAGAGCAGCTCTGTCCCCCTTCTGCCCCTGGGTGGCCCTGGCCTGCTCGCCCTCTGCACAGGGAGGGGCAGTAACTTTGACCTTCCCTATCCAAAGGGTCTTTAAGTGGCAAAGTTTGCACAGTGGCAAAACTCACAGCTAAGAAACCATCCTCCCAACACCTTCCCGATGCTCAGTACTGTCTTAGTTCTCTCAAAACCCAGTATCCCCAATCCACACCACACACCCTTGCTACCCTCTTGGGTCCACACATGTCAGGCCCTATGCTGGGGCTGGGTGAGAGGAGCCCCAGTCACCATCCTCACCTGTGCAAAAGCCATGGCACCCCAAAGGTCTGCTCTTTTTTTATATATCTTTCTTAGTTGTAGATGGATACAACACCTTTGTTTTATTTTTTTATATGCGGTGCTGAGGATCAAACCCAGTGCCTCATACATGCTAGACAGTCGCCCCACCACTGAGCCACAACCCTAGGTCCAAGGTCTGATCTTTATGACACAAATTTCTAGAAGGTTCTGGCTGACAAAAAGACAGCTCAAGCTGTCCCCTCCCCAGAGAAAAAAATGCCCCCATGACCTTGCTCTCACTGAAGCTTCTGATAACTCTTTATGGTGGGGTACACACATACTCTTTTCCCTCCAAGCCCATGTAAGTGCACAGAAATTCACTCCGAGTCTGCCTGCCTGCGAAGGAATAGGTCAGTACAGCTGTGGTCATTTTTTCCTGGGGCAGAGGGAAGGAGCCAGCACCTAAAGAGTACACAGGTGGTGGACAACAGGAGGGCCTAGGCCCTGGCCCACTTCTGTCCCCTGTCCCTAAGGCCAGACCATGACTTCTTGCTCCCTCCATCTCACAGCATGTGAAGAACAGTAAGCACACCAACAAGTATGAGGGCTGGCCTGAGGCGCTGGAGATGGAAGGCTGCATCCCACGGAGAAGTGTGGCCAGCTAGCACAGCCAAGCACCAAGACCAAGCTGAGGGAGGTTGCATGGTGCCAGCACAGGGTCCAGGTCTCGCCTCATGCCCAAGCAGGAGGTTCCCCAGCCCCAACACAGCAGGGCTCTGAGGCAGTGACCACATGGCCCCAAGGTGATGGGGACTGTGGAGCTGGCCGTCGTACTTTGTCATAGAAGCCCAGGTACCCATCTCCTTCTCTTAAAGCTGGCCCCACAGTCAGCCCCCACTCTGCCCTTTCTTCCTCCACTCCTGACCTCTCCTTCCCCATTCCCAAGAGCCCCTGGCTGCAAAGGCTCTCGGTGCTCATCCCTCTCACTGTAGCAGCCACTTCACAGGTTGGGGCATCTTCCAGAACCTCTACCTTCTAGACCTGCTCACTATATTGTGGTCCAAACTTGCTTCCAGTGTGATTTGCTTTCAGTGAGCCAAACCTAGTGACCACTTTCACATGCCTGACTGCCTCCAGCCTCACTCTAAGCAGGAGAGGGTCTGCTTGGAGCAGACTGTCCTTGGGTAAAGCCAGAGCCTGGTCACAGCCCCTAATGCAGCACATGGCAATGTGTGGTTTGTCAAAGGGCCCATCTTCTATATGACCTCTTAATAAATTGATGGCCCCCAATGGAATGAAATGCATTCAGATGTTGTCCTCAGTGGAGAGTCAGGGGTGGTGTTGTGTGTATGGAGGGGATAAGTCCTAGAGACTCAGCCAACCTGTCCCCACAGCCTTAGCAGACAGCCTTTGTCTATAGGGTCCCTGCCATTGACAGCCCCCCTCCCAGTGGCTAAGATGTGACTCGTGGTGAGCAGATTAGCTCCCCAAAGAGTATCACCCATAGCCTTGACTGGAGACATGGTTCTGTCTTCTGGGGCCCAAGGAAACTCAACAACTCCCTCCCACCCAGTATGCCCCTAGAGGAACAAGTATGAGAACTGAAACCACCAAGGTGCTGACATATCTAATATGGGGGTGCAGAAGCAGTCTGAGTTCAAAAAAACAAGAAATGGGGACTTAGACTTCCCAATGGGAGGAATCAGAGCATTGTGGTAATTTGAGAAACAAGTCAGGCATTCTTGAGGTGGCTATGTCAGGGGGCAATGGACTTAGGAATCCTGCTGTGGGGACAGACTTTCTGAGCCTTCAACTCCTAGGCATTAAGTGCTGACAGATGCAGGGCAAGTACTGAGTGCAAAGCAGACCTTAACAATGAAAGTCAAGGGCAGGCAGATATCAAGTTAGAGGCATGGAAGTGTCGAAGAGAAAAGGCCCACCAGGGAGAAAGTGGTTGTTATGCCAGGACTGTAGAGATCAAGGCAGAGAAAGGAGGGCTCAGCCTGTATGCAGATGGCAATCATAGCAGCCAACACGCAGCCCTGAGCCTGTGCCAAGCTTGTAATCATGTATTCCTTTTTTCCAGGAAACATTTCTTAGAGCTATTTTAAGTTCACAGCAAAACTGAGCAAAAAATACAGAGTGCTTCCCCCATCCTCCATTTGTTAAAATCAATGAACCTACATTGGTTTACATTAGGGTCTACTCTTGGCATTGTGCATTCAGAGTTTTGACAAAATTGTGTAATAACATGTGTCCATCACTACAGTATCAAATGCGTATTCATTTCTGAAAAAAAATTTTTACAGTACTGGGAATTGAACCCAGGGGTGCTTTACACTGAGCTACATCCCCAGCCCTTTTTATCTTTTATTCTGAGACAGAGGCTTGCTAAGTCTTTGAGGCTGGCCTCTAACAACTTATAGTCCTACTGCCTCGGCCTCCCAAGTCACTGGGATTACAGCCACATGCCACCATGCTTGGTATATTTCTTAAATCTTTTATTATAGGAAATTTCAAACATATCCAAAAGTAGAAAGAATAATATGGTCAACTCCAATGCATCCTTTACGGGGCTTCCACAGTATCAACACATGGCTAATGTCTCATCTGCACACCTGGACTCCCATATGTTGAAGCAAACCCTACAGCGTTTGGCCATTATTCCCACTGTACAGAAAAAGGTAAAGGAGCATGTGAGCTTAAAGAGTTACAATGGAACCTGGAGGTTAGAAGTTAGATGTGTACAATCCCACAGGTTAGTAGCTTGCCCCAAGATGAAACTGAACCTCACTGAGTGTATTCAGTGTAAGGCTGGGAGGGTTACAGACCTCACTGTGCCTCCTAACGTGCTGTGATTGTCCAGTTTCCCTCCATTTGTCCATTTGTTTACCAAGTGCCTGTGTAGGACCAGCCACTGTGCTGCAGACTAGGAACATGAGAGCCAGAGTGCTGGTTCCTCCCTCCTCAGGGGGCTGTACCCCACTGGGGTGTTGCCCATGTAACAGATGTAAACAGCAGGCCAACTTTATTCCCCAGCTGACCCAACATGGGCCAGGAAGCTGAAGCTGGGGAGCACAATCTGGCTGAGTTTCCTGCAGTCTTCTGCCAGGATATCATGCTCCCACCACCCCAGGTCAGCCCTTTAGCAGTTCTGGCATTTTCAGTTCAAGTGCCAGAATCCAAACCAAAACTGATGTATGGGGAAAAAATGAGGATGGGATTTATTGTACCTTTAATGGGCCCCCAAACTCCTAGGTGGTTCTAGCTCCAATAATGTCATTCTGACATGGGTTCTTTCCATTCCTTGGCTCTGCTTTTCTGTTTTTGCTTCATTTTCCAATATGTTGTCTTCCCAGGTAGTAGGAAGGAGGGCAATAGTAAAGGTCCCAGTATAGCAACCCCAGCAAAACAGAGCTCCCACCTTCCCAGTAGTTTCAGTACAAGTCCCTAGGGACTAACTCCTTAGTACTGATTGGATTATGGGCTTAGCCTGCCACCAAGGTGAGTGGTTCTAACTGGCTACAACTGGGCATGTGCTCACCCCAGGAATTAGTGTTAGGGTCATCCCATTCAAACCATGTGTACTGAACTGAAAGCGGAGGAGTGATGGTTGTTTCAGAGAAAACTTAGGTGCTATGACTTTATGCTAGGCAGGCAAAAACAACACCTGTGACTACACATCCCTGTATCACATCCTTGTACATATGCTTGTATATGACTTCCATGCCTGCTTATTTATCACATATTTCTGGGGGAGCCTGCCTGGAGGGTAGGAGCTAAACTTGCCTCTCAGGGTCACCACTATAGCCCTAATATGTAATACAGTGGTGGATCTCACATCTGAAGTGCATTTATGTTGTTCTGGTTGTTGCTAACATTTGTTCCAGCTGGTCTCTCAGTTTAGATGACTTTTCTTTTGGAACTAGATATCCTTGTTCCAGCCTAGCCATCTCACATATCCCAGCTGCAAGTACAACCTGCTTCTGTCAGGACCCCCGAACATCACTTGAGAAAGATAGTATGAATGTTCCAGGAAGCCAAGTACATGCACATATGTGGTGTAGTTACTGATCCTCTATGGCTGAAGAACAGCCTAGAGTTATGGCTGAAAATGTCTGTTTTGTTTTTTTTCTTGTTTTGTTTTTGTTTTTTATGGTGCTGGGGATTGAACCCAGGGCCTTGTGCTTGATAGGCAAGCACTCTACAAACTGAGCTATATCCCCAGCCCTGAAAATGTTTTTAATGGTTCATATATCAAAGCCCTTTGAGCATGCATGCCCAACATGTGAACACTTGCTTATATATAATATACACATATTAAATTTCATAAAACATTTTTTGTAGTGCTGGGAATCCAAACTGAGCCTGACATAGGCTAATCAAGTGCTCTACCACTGAGCTACACCTCTAGCCCAAAATACAGTTTAAAATAAATTTCTGTGCAAATGAATTTATTAAAATTACGATTATTTGAAAATTAGGTACTTAAAGGGCTTTGCACCTCCTAGGGGCAAG
The DNA here is from genome assembly GCF_902686445.1 of Sciurus carolinensis. NCBI lineage: Eukaryota > Metazoa > Chordata > Mammalia > Rodentia > Sciuridae > Sciurus > Sciurus carolinensis. The sequence continues at coordinate 130,533,484 of NC_062232.1, read as the reverse complement.
TACTCTGGGGACCACTGCTTCCATCACAGCCAAGACAAAAGCTCGTTTTATTATTTATTTACCTTTTTTTTTTTTTTTTGGTAGCAGAACCCAGGGGCGCTTAACCACTGAGTAACATCCCCAGCCCTTTTTATTTAGACAGTCTCACTGCGTTGCTGAGGGCTTCGCTAAGTTGCTGAGGCTGGCTTTGAACTCCATCCTCCTGCCTCAGCCTCTCGAGCCGCCGCAATACAGGCGTGAGCCACTGTGCCCAGCTCTGCCATCCCTTTTTATTCCTTTTCTGTAGTCACCAGACCTTACTAGTGCCAGAATGAGTGGCGACAACCACAGAAAGCCGTAAATCACAGTACCCGGTTACAATCACATGTAACTCAGGAAGCAGTCTGTTCACCGCTCCCGTGACGGTTCGTCGCTTTCAGAAACGTCACATCCGGTTGGAATCAGTCATGGCCGCCAGAGGTGAGCGGACCGCCGCGGGAGGGCGGGGATCTGACGCGCGGGCGGAGCCTCTGTGGGGAGGGGCGGAGCCCTCGGTGGGCGGGGCGGCGCCCTGGCGGGCCGAGCTCGCGGGCATCCGCCGCCCCGCAAGCGCTGGTGCTGACCTGTGCGGCCACGGCGGCAGGTGAGAGCCTTTGGCTGGGAAAAGATAGGCGGGAGGCGACTTCTGGCCGCGATCGGCCACTTGCCACCCTGACCCGGCTAGACCCAGCAGGGAAAGGCCACCGCGCATTTGCGAGGCCTGGCGGGGCCCGGGAGTGATGTGAAGGCCCCTAACCCGAGACCGCCCAGCAAGTTGTGCACCCTTCCTTTTCTGTCCGCCTCCACCTCCAGTTTTCACCCGAGCTCTGCTGGTGCTTCACCTGACAACTTCCAGACTCACAGGTGGGGAGGACCACGGGTCAGCACTGCCAATTACCCTGACCCCCAAACATTCAACCGCTGTGGAAAAAGCATCAGGGCTGGCATTGCCTTCCCTGCCTTGGGGTGCGTCTCTTCAAACTCTTCCAGCCCCTCAAGCAGAAACCGTGTGGGATCTGGGCCAAACTCTTGCAGTGACTCAAGGCCGCCAGCCCTGCTGAAGGGATGGGGCGTGGGGTGAATGGCCCTTAGCCTATGGCTTTGGAACTGGTTTATACCACCCTGGTGCCTGCTTATTTTCCCCTCCACTTGACTTCTACCCAACTCTCGTTTTCCTGCCTCGCACCCCCAGCAGTGAAACACAAGGTTGAACCAAGGCCTCCAGGGTAAGTGACCTAAACTCCAAGCCAGCAAGGGCCATGTCATCCTGTGGAGGGGGAGGGGAGATTTTCCCAGGGAAAAACCTTTTGCTGAACCTGCCCTCTATTCCCACCTTCCCCTCTCCTCAGTTTAAGATGTGGGTGGGGGAAGAGCCAAAGACTAACTAGGATCCAGAGAGGTCACAGCCTCTGAGACACTACAGGGCACAAAGTAACGGACTGCTGTGAATTATAAACACTGTGTGCCCATCCTGGTTGCCCCAGTTCTAGCAGATGATGTGATACTAGTGTGGTGACTGACCAAATTAAGAAGAGGAGGGAGGCAGACCTCCTCCTTTCACCAGGAGGTACCCCACCCTCTGGAAATACATCCCATTGGGAGTGTCAGTCTCTGGTAGGGACATATTTTTGGGAGGCCCAAGACTCTGAGCACAGCAAATCATATGTAATCCGGCAGCTCTAGGAGCTCAAATTCTGGGACTGCCTGAGAAGTGGGAGCTCTTACAGAAGAAGTCCCTCCAAGTGGACATGTGGTTCTCTCTTACCTACTTCTGCTGCCCCTTCTGGCAACTTCCCTGGGAAGAGGAGACCTGCTTCCTATCAGGATTCCTATCCCATCACTTTAGGGCAGGTACAGCAAACCAGGTAGCCACAGCAGCAGTGTTTTCCCAACTGCATGCCACTTGAAGATATCAGCCCCTGAGACCTTTGGTACAGTGGTCACCCACTGCCCACATCACTTTGCCACCACTTTGTGCCTGGCAAATGACACTCATATCCCCCAACCTACTCTCCCATATCTGGACCAACCCAGTGTTTCCCATCAGCACCCTTTTTTCTCATCCAGCTTGTCTCCTTTTCACCCCCAGGATGACTTTCAAAAATTTCAACCCCACTGTGATATCAGAGAAGCCATGCTATATCTGCATTTTTTTTTTTTTTTTTTTTTTTTTGGTACCAGGGATTGAACCCAGGGGCACTTAACCAGTGAGCCACACCCCAAGCTTGTTTTTTTTTTTTTTTTTTGGAGACAGGGTCTCACTAATTTGCTGAGGCTGGCTTTGAACTTGGGATCCTCTTGCCTCAGCTTCCTGAGCCACTGGGATTACAGGTGTGTGCCACCGCACCCAGCTTATATCTGCATCTTGAAACCAGTGTTAAACAGGCTAATGGTGACAGGACTGGAAGTGGCTCTCCTGAATCTCTTGGTAACAGGACATCTCTGCACAGGTGGACAAACCCAAGGAATTCAGCAGGTATCAGCAGGTGAATGGGAACTCCTGCCTTTAGGTGGCACCTCTGGATGAGGAATGGGAAGCTTGAGACAGCTGTGCTGGGGGAGGGGAAAGCCAAATAGCACTCAACAGGAAGCACTAGGCATTGCCTTTCCATTCCTGAGCTTGGGATGAGGGGTCCTGCTGAGTCTTCCAGTAGTGGACTTCCAGATCCCCATGCTCCTGGGCTCACATCTGCTCACTTTCACCAGCCACCTCTCTGTATTCCATCCCTCTTCAGGGAGAGCCCTGCCATCAGGAAGGCAGCACAGGACCAGGACCTACTGATGGACCCTTCTCAGGACAACCCAACAGCAGCGGTGCTCTCCTAAACTGCAGAAGACCTGGGCACACCTTCTGGAAGAGCCATGATGTTCAGGAGGGGCAGGGGCAGCTCTCAGCAGTGGCCTGGCTTGGGAGGGGAGTGTGGCTGCACAGGCCACCTAGGCATGCTCAGAGCTGCCCTGCTGCTCATCTGCCTACCATGGGGGGCCCAAGGGGTGGCCAATGCCAACCTCAGCACTGCTCTGGGCCACACTGTGCCACTGACAGGGGGTCGCTACTTGAGCATTGGGGATGGCTCTGTGATGGAGTTTGAGTTTCCTGAGGAGAGTGAGGGCATCATCGTGATCTCAAGCCAATACCCAGGCCAGGCAAATGGAACAGGGCCCGGCCCCACACTGAAGGTCACATCCCTGGACACAGAGGTGCTGACCATCAAAAATGTGAGTGCCATAACCTGGGGTGGTGGGGGTGGCTTTGTGGTAAGCATTCACTCAGGTCTAGCTGGACTGGCTCCACTCCACATCCAGCTCATGGACCCCCATGAGACCTCACCCATGCTGATTGAGGAGCGGAGAGATTTCTGCATCAAGGTGTCACCTGCAGAAGATACCCCTGCTACCCTCAGCACCAGCCTGGCCCACTTCTCAGAGAACCCAATACTCTACATGCTCTTGCCTCTTATCTTTGTCAACAAGTGTTCATTTGGTTGCAAAGTGGAACTTGAGGTTCTGAAGGGGCTCCTGCAGAGCCCTCAGCCCATGCTGCTGGGCCTCTTGGGCCAGTTTCTGGTCATGCCCTTGTATGCTTTCCTGATGGCCAAAGTCTTCATGCTGCCCAAGGCCCTGGCTCTGGGCCTCATCATTACCTGCTCGTCACCTGGAGGTGGGGGGAGCTACCTCTTCAGCCTCCTTCTTGGAGGGGACGTCACCCTGGCCATCTCCATGACTTTCATCTCAACCGTAGCTGCCACTGGTTTCCTGCCGCTGTCCTCAGCCATCTATAGCCACCTGCTCAGCATCCACGAAACTCTCCATGTGCCCATCTCCAAGATCCTGGGGACCCTGCTGTTCATTGCCATCCCCATAGCAGCAGGAGTGGTGATCAAGTCCAAGCTCCCCAAGTTCTCCCAGCTGCTGCTTCAGGTCATCAAGCCCTTCAGCTTTGTGCTCCTCCTGGGGGGCCTCTTCCTGGCCTACCGCATGGGGGTATTCATCCTGGCCGGAGTCAGGTTACCCATCGTACTGGTGGGCCTCACGGTGCCCCTGTTTGGCCTCTTGGTGGGCTACTGCCTGGCCACATGCCTGAAGCTGCCAGTGGCTCAGCGGCGGACGGTCAGCATTGAGGTAGGGGTGCAAAACAGCCTACTAGCTTTGGCCATGCTACAGCTGTCCCTCCGCCGCCTTCAAGCAGACTATGCTTCCCAGGCCCCCTTCATTGTGGCCCTGAGTGGTACCTCTGAGATGCTGGCCTTGGTCATTGGCCACTTCATCTATAGCAACCTGTTCCCAGTTCCATGAAGCCCCTGGGGCAAGCTTTCATCACCCAACCATCACACTCCATCCCCTGTCCCCACAGTTCTTGTGTACCAAAGGCCTTTAGTTCTCATGCACTATGCACTCAGACAAATCCAAGCTTATTTTTTTTTACTGGTTTTTTATTCTCCAGCTTTCAGTGCCAAAGAGGCCACGCTGAGTTAGGTAGGTGGGCAGTGCCCAGAAAATATATTTCAATAAAAGACAGAAGCAAGCTTGAGTCCCTTCTAGTCTTTGTCCCTTGGGACCTGGGGGTGGAGGAAAGAAAAGTGTGCCTGGGTAAGTGTGGGCCAGGGTGAGGGTGAGCTTGAGTGCCACAGTGACCCTTGCACAGGCTTTCTCTATCAGCCCTTGCCATTTAGCCCCTCCCCAAGTGAGGTTGCCTCTTGGTTCTAGAATGAAGGGTAGGAGGATGGGGCAGAGGAATGGCTTCCCTACCTGCTCCCCAGCTCAGCTGGGTTTTTTGCAGCCAGACTAGAAAGGAGGCAGAAGAACATGGGGCAATATGGTCAGCTTGGCAGGACTGGGCCAGTTCTGTTACTGAGAGAGACAATCCGGATTTGCACTGACCTGCTCCACCAGCAGGCTGGGAATTTACAGCAGGCCAGGTCACCGGTGCAGGCGAGTGGACTTCCTGGTCCTTACTTCTCCCGAGCCCCAGCTCGAACCTCCTCCCCATCCTGACGGGGTGGGCGCGCCAACTCCTGCACAGTTGCAGTGAGGGGACCTGACAGCCCGGGAGGTCCCCGTGCCTTTGCGAGTCTGGTCCCCAAGGCGACTCCTCTTCGCGGGGCGGAGCGGGGCGCGGGCCCGGGGCGGGACCTAGGGGCGTGGGCGAGGCGCGCGGGCGCGCCCCTCTCACGGCTTCCGGCGGCGGCGGGCGGTTCCGGCGCGCGCCCGGGGCGGCGGCGCGCAACGGGGGGCCGTTGGGGTGCGCGCTGGCCCTAGTGGACGCCGCCGCGGCCGCCATGCAGCTGACGGTGAAGGCGCTCCAGGGCCGTGAGTGCAGCCTGCAGGTAGGGTCACCAGGCCCGGACCACCATCCCCGGCTTGTGCAGTCACAGCCTCCTGGCACAGGGACGGGCAGGGGCCGAGGACGGGGACGGGGCGGCCGGACCAACCGGGCCAGGGAGGCCGGGAGAATTGCCCTCTGGAGGGGACGCGAGGTTTTCGCCGCTCAGGGGCCGCGGGCTCAACCCCTGCCTCCCACCCTCGGCCCGGTCAGGTGCCGGAGGACGAGCTGGTGTCCACACTGAAGCAGCTGGTCTCCGAAAAGCTGAACGTCCCCGTGCGCCAGCAGCGACTGCTGTTCAAGGGCAAGGCCCTAGCAGGTAACAGGGAGAGGAGACACCCAGGGAGCCCCGCAGGAAGTCGAGGGATGGGGTGTACAGGCCAAGCCCGGCAGCAGCGTGATGGATCTGGGCGCTGGCTCCCAGCGCCGAGGGCCGCTGGAGCCTCGGGAAGCTGAATCAACCACAGCCAGATGCCGCGGCGCTCCGCTCCGGCTGCGCGAGGCGGCATCGTTTCCGGGGCCACTTCCACGGCAGTGGGTAAGGAACCCCACGGATCTCTCTTTGGCAGATGGGAAACGACTGTCAGATTACAGCATTGGGCCCAATTCCAAGCTCAACCTAGTGGTTAAACCTCCAGAGAAGGTGTTACTTGAAGAAGGCGCCGCCCGGAGACTGGCTGACTCCGCACCTCCGCCTGTCTGGCAGTTGATCTCCAAAGTCCTGGCCCGCCACTTCAGTGTAGCAGATGCTAGCAGGGTATTAGAACAACTGCAGAGGGTGAGAAGTGACATTCAGTCCCAGCTGGTCCCAGTCCCTGCCTCTGTCACAGCATACCCCTCCCCACAGGCACCCCCTGAATCCTCTTGGCCTTCTCTCCTCAGGATTATGACAGGTCCCTGAGCCGCCTGACACTGGATGACATCGAGCGCTTGGCCAGCCGCTTCCTGCACCCTGAAGTGACTGAGGCTATGGAGAAGGGGTTCTCCAAGTAGCATTCTCGGATTATGGGGAGGAGCCCAAGGCTAGGCCACAGCTGCATGTTGCATTAAATGTGTTCTCCTGTTGCAGTTTGGCTTATAATAACAATATTAATAACAATAATAGCGGCTGGTATGTACCAGGCTCTTGCTAGGTGCTAGGCACTACTCAGAGCACTTGACCAGGGTTCTCTCCCACCCCTGCAGTAAAGCTGAGACAGCACAGTGGAGGCACCTAGCAATGACATGGAAGAGCCCAAATATGAGTCCAGCCAGCTTGTAGAAGTGCCTCAATGTGAGAAGGAGAAATGGGCTTTAGCATTTCATATTTAGCCCACTGAGAATAAGCCCTTGAGTGATGTGCTCCCAAGCCTGAAAGGGTAAGCAGTTGGCCCCTGCTGCCCAGTCCTGTCACCTGACCTCTGTGGAGTGTGGCATAGCCCTCAACAAATCTCCACAGGAGGACAAGTGACAACCAGCCCTGGGCCTCAGCTGCTGCAGCCAATGTGCTCTTGATGAAGGAAAAGCAGGAACCTGGGAATCAGAAAGTCACCCCCATTCTGTGGCGTGACTTGGAACAAGTTTCTGTGCTACTTTGGTCCCCGACCATTGAGTCTGTGCAGACCTGAACCAAGTTCCTTGCTCCCTACCGCAGCCCAGGGTGGAGAGTCCCTACAGTGATCTTCCACCTTGTACTCAATAAACAAACTGAAGCCAAAAGTGAAGCTATAGCCAAGCATGGGCCAGAGATGGTATGCCCTGGCCCTTGGTGACACAGCTCTTCTCTGGGGCATCCTGTCTGCTTGGCTCCTCCTGGAAGTGGGTGGTTCTCACCCACTAGTGCAGACAGGTCACTTAGCAAGTCAGTGTCACAGCTAGGACTCCAGCTCTGTCCCTGCACCTAGTGCTCACCCACAGCATGAAGACGATGCTTCCTGCGCCACCTGTATACAGGGGCTTACACTTTGCACACACCTCATTGCCTGAGAGGAAACCTCAGGGTGCTGGGGAGGGCTAGAAGTATGGACTCAGTAGCAGTGATTCCTCTTTCATCCTGCACTGTGCATGGTGCTAGAGGTCATGTAAGTACCTACCTTCTCCTTGGAGGAGGCCCCCAAGGGTGATAGAGATTGGAAGGCAGCCATATGTACTTGGTTCTTCCACTTTCACCAAGGGAGCTACTCTGTATGGGTTAAGGTTGGACCTGCCTTTCCTGCCAATAGGCCCTGCTGCCTGGTCCTTATGGGGTGAATGCTGGATCCCCATACTGGAAAGATGAATAGAGGCCTGAGGTCAAAGAACAGACAACAGCCTCTGGCCCTTCCTGAGAGCTGGAGACATCACATAGCAGGTATCTGCTTAGGAACATCTGTGGTCTGCCGGCTTACATGATAAGCTTACCAATACTCTCATTTATTTTGAGTCAGGGAATGTATTTTGAAAATTCACACTAAAGGTGCATGTCAGACTTATCCAAAAGGAACTCTATTAGCTAGGCTGGTTTTGGTTTCCAATAATTGTTTTAACAATAAAGGAAACTTAATGTCTTAGGAAACTGAAAAGTCCTGGTCCCGGCAGTGGAGGAACAATTTGATCAGATATCTACTTTCTCTCTGCCTCCCTGTGCATCCTCCAGTATCTGCTTCATCCCAGGCCACCACCTCTGGGGATCAAAAGGTGGCTGCCTGCAGCTTCGGTGGAATGCTTTGTTCACTGCCGATGAGGAGCACCTTCTCTCTGTAGTTTAGCTTCTGTCTCAGATGTCCCCAGCAAATAAATGCTATTGTTTATTGGTCAGAACTGGGTCTTGTGTCCAATTATTTTGGCCAGGGTGGAGAGTGGTGGCTGGTTCCCTGGAACTGGGTATGGGGCCTTGTCTCTGTACATATATGGGCTGCACAAGAGACTAGGGAGGTCCTGGAGGAGGGCTAAATGGGTGTCCTGAATGGTGGCAGCAAACAGCAACTGTCCACTGCAGGGGACGTGTGTCAGAAAGATCAGGACTACCTTGGTGGAAGTGAAGGGGAGGACGGTCTGGAGGGAGGTTCCCTGAAGGCAGTGGGCTCAGGAAGAGTATTTTTTGAGATTTGCAACTTGCTGTGCCCTGTGCTGCATGTTTGCAAAGATATTTAAACCTTAGACAAAGACTCATTGTCCCCATTTTATAGGCAAAGAGACAGACCTCGACATGGTTATTGAGTTCCTTGTGCCACTGCTTCTCAGCTCTGGGTGCCAGAGATGAAAAGCATTGTTCTTGGTCTATTTAGATGGTACAGTTGGTGGTTTTGCCAAGTGGCTACGTGTGCAGTGAGGGTTCTAAATGGAGGGTTCCTTAGGCATCACACTCAAGGCTGTGGGAGGCTGTGGTACAGTTACAAAATTGGGGAGCCTGGGAAAGAGCATAGGTCTGGGAGAGGCTCAATGTGGTGATGTTGCCTTGAAAGACTTCAGGCACCATCTGCTGGGTGGTCACACATGTAGAGATCAGGAACTCAGAGGAGATGGGGTTGGACATGGGGACTGACGAGTGAGGGCTTCCTCAGGGTATGTGCTGAGAGCTTTGCTGATAGAAGAGCTGACCCAGGAAAGCAAGAAGAAATACCCTTGGATGGTCAATCACTGAATTGTTCTAAGCCTTTTCTATGCAGAGTTCATAGTTTATTTCAACTTAACCTGACTACCAAGTGCTGGGAAGTGGAGGGTCCACTTGAACCCAGGTCTGGTCTAATCTTCAAGCCTGTGTAAACATGCTGTGCCCAGGAATTATCTGTAGACAGGAAGTCCTGCAAGCTATTAGAATGAATGAGATGGTTTTCCAGAGAGACTGGCATGAAAATGGAAGAGGACAGGAACTGCTTTTTGTTGTTGATTTTGGTACTGGGGATTGAACCCAGGGGCACTTTACCACTGAGCTACTCCCCAGACATTTTTATTTTTATATTGAGGCAGAGTATCACTAAGCTTCTGAAGGACTCGAACTTATAATCCTCCTGTCTCAGCCTCCCTAGTCTGTGCCTGTGCCTGTGCACCCAGCTGAGGAATTTCAACTAGAGAGGAGGCAGAGGAGTATATCTCCAACACAGGAAGACAGAGAGCTGGAGTGGGCTTCCAGAAAAGAGAGGCCATGTAGTGCTGCCAAGATGTGAAGTGAGGGCAGAACAGACTCCTCTGGTGTTAGTAATGAGGTTGTTGGCAATGCTGGGGGAAGAAAGCCACTATATGGTGGGCCTAGCAGTGAGAGAAGATGAGGAAGTGGCCATGGTGACTGGGGACCCCTCTGAGACAAGTTTCCATCCTAAAATGGTGCCACTGCCCCCTGCCCAATACCATGAGACCCAACACCTGCCCCTTGGAGAGGGATCTCAGTCCCTGAGCCCCAGGAATGTGTGATCAGGGTAACACCAGGAAATAGCAGCATGAGTAAAGGGCCTAGCTGAAGTGGCCTCGCCAAGACAAAAGTAATCTCTCAGATGGAATAAGATGTTTGACAGGCCATTTCTTAAGAGACCAAAGGAGGATCAGACTGAAGAACAGCAGTATTTGAAGTGGGGCTTATTGAGTCAGAGGTGCCCAGGTAACAACTTAATGAGAAGGTCAGGATGAACTTGTGAATTCTTTCACATCAAAGGAACAGGGGAGGGGGCTGGGGATATAGCTCAGTGGGTAGAGTGCTTGCCTTGCAAGCATAAGGCCCTGGGTTTGATCCCCAGCACCGCCAAAAAAAAAAAAAAAAAAAAAAAAAAAAAAGAACAGGGGAAACTGGGTACAGTGGTACATGCCCGTATTCCCAGCAGCTCAGGAGGCTGAGGCAGGAGGATCATGAATTCAAAGCCAGCCTCAGCAATGGTGAGGTGCTAAGCAACTCAGTGAGACCCTGTCTCTAAATAAAACACAAATTGGGCTGGGGATGTGGCTCAGTGGTCGAGTGCCCCTGAGTTCAACCCCCAGTACCAAAAAACAAGAAACAAAAAAGGACAGGGGCATGACAAAGTGACAGGAGCAACACTGAAAAAATATCAAACCTTTAGGATAAGTGTGGTGGCACATGCCTACAATCCCAGGGATTCAGAAGACTGAGGCAAGAGGATTACAAGTTCAAGGCCAGCCTCAGCAATTTAGTGAGACCCTGTTTTAAAATTTAAAAAATAATTTTAAAGAACAGGGGATGTAGTTCAGTGGTAAAGTGCTCCTGGGTTCAGTCCCCAGTACCATATATATATACATGGATATATATATCTCCATCGTTTTGGAGAGGAGTCATGAAGGACCATGCCAAGCCCCCTCCCTGTAATGACATCCTACTTTCTGGTACTACAAGATGCTCTAGGTGGCTTGGCATGGTCACACATGCCTGTAATCCTAGCAACTCAGGGGGCTGAAACGGGAGGAGTATAAGTTTGAGCCAGTCTCAGAAACTTAGCAAGGTCCTAAGCAACTTAATGAGACCTTCTCTCAAATTTTAAAAAATAAAATCAAATTTTAAAATGGCTGAGGATGTAGCTTAGTGGCAGTGGCAAAGCAACCCTGGGCTAAATTCCTAGTACCAAAACAAATAAACAACAACAACAAAATCGCAAAAAAAACAAAACTCCAGGCTCATCTTGTAGTTATTCTAGTTATTCCTGTCCAATCCCAAGAATCGGCCATTTCCTCAAAGAGCCCTGGTTCCTTTTAGTGGGGACTGGTATTTAGAAACTAAGATGTATGTGCAGGATATTCTTATTGCTACTGGGGTGTCATTGATCCCTGGACTCTTTGCACAGACAGAGCTTGGAAACACATATATTTTTAAGAAATCACAAGTTCATACTGAAACCTCCAATTACAATCCAGCATCAGAGTTCTTTCACACCTTCCCTCATCCCACAGTGAGAATTCTGGTTTCTGACATCAGTATATTTACTCATTTTCTCTACCAGATAGAGTCTATCTTAAAAGTATACTCAAAATGGCTTCACACTCACTTCATCCTTATCATTATCAACTATGAATATGCCGCACATAAAGTCAATTCTTTTTGTCTTTAGAATATATCCCACAAAGGGACTACAGTCAGAGAGCTGAGCTTAAAAGGTATTGAACTACCTTCTCTGTGTGGTTTCATCATAAAGGCTCATTTGATTTTTGCTCTTATTCAATTATAGCATTTTATTTATTTTCACTCTTTAAAATTTACTTTTTGAACATGCAAAATATTTGCATACTTCAGAAGTCAAAAGTTCATTAAAAAGAGATAATCTAAGAAATCCCCTTATCCATCTCAACTCCCTATAAATGACCATTTTGATTATGGTTTATCCTTTTTTTCAATAAACCTGTATGCCTGTGTGTACATCCTTTGCACTCTACTTTTTTCACATAAGGATACATTCTAGAAATAATTTCGCTTTTATTAGAAATTTTCTTTCATTCTTGTTGCTGCATAGGACTAACATGTGAATATATTGTAGCTTATTATATGTATCTCTTGTTGAGAGACATATGCATTGTATCCAATAGTTTTGTTATCAATTATGTTACAGAAATTCTGTGTATATGTTTCATTTTGTGGAGCAACTTACCTGCAGGAGTACTGATTCAGAGCTGATTCAGGTGGACATCTGTCTACCTTAGCACTGATTCATTCAACAAGTTACAAATCACCTACTGCATACGTTGCACTGTCCTAAGTGCTGGGGATATATAAATAACTGAACAAAAGATAAGGCACCAGGGACAATATCAACATTAAAGAACTAAGGAAAACAAAAATACCATTTCAGATCATTAGAAAGTCTATGCAGCAAATTGAAACCAGGTGTGGCAGCACACTTCTGTAATCCCAGCTACTTGGAAGGCTGGGGCAGGAGAATCACAATTTGGAGGCTGGCCTGGGCAACTTTGTGAGACCCTGTCTCAAATAAAAATAAAAAGGATTGGGGATGTAGCTTGGTGGTTAACCACTCTTGGGTTCAATTGTCAGTACTGATAAGAAGAAGAAGAAGAGAAGAAAGGGGGGGGAGGAGAAGAAGCAGAGGAGGAGGAGAAAGGAAGAAAGAGAAAGGAAGGAAGGGAAAGAAAGAAAGAGAGAGAAAGAAAGGAAGGAAGGAAGGAAGGAAGGGAGGGAGGGAGAGAGAGAGAAAGGGAGGGAGGGAGGGAGTAAGAAAGGAAGGAAAAGAAGAAAGGAAAGAAAAGAACACAACCACTCTCAGAAATTTCATGTCAGGCTGGGGATATAGCTCAGTTGGTGGAGTGCTTGCCTTGCAAGCATCAAGGCCCTGGGTTTGATCCCCAGCACCATAAAAAAAAAAAAAAAAAAAAAAAATTCATGTCATTTATTTTTGGTCCTGGGGATTAAACTTAGGGGTTCTTAACCATTGAGTCGCATCCCCAGTCCTCCTGCTCCCTCTTTTAAATTTGAGACAGGGTCTTGCTAAGTTCACAGCCTTGCTACGTTGCTGAGGCTGGCTTTGAACTTGCAATCCTCCTGCCTCTGCCTCCCAAGCCACTGGGATTACAGGCGTGCACCACCATGCTAGCTAAAAAGCCTTTGATTGTAAATGTCACCTTACGTCCCCTTTTAAATAAAACTGAGTGGAAAATATAAAAATGTGTTAAAATCACCCACTATCCCATCAGTCAGAGATTCTGAATACTTACACGTTGGCATATTTTCCTAGGATTTGTATGCATACACTGTATAATGTAGTAAATTGGTATTTTGGTTATTATAGTTTTGCACTGGTTTTTCACATATTAGACCTATTCTCACTTCGGGTACTTTGGTTGAAGTCCTTGTCGCTTCCCATCTCTGCACAGGCAGGATTACCCTGCATACAGCTCACTCTAAAACACTCCTTCCAAGAAGCAAATTAGATCGGTTCATCATCACCCGTAAAGTCCTTTTGTGTGAGACCAAGGGAATGGAGTATCCCTAGGGAGGATACCTGACCGGTCGTCCTATCTACTCTCTGCAAATCTCTGCAGGGATGTCACGCCACATGTCTTGACACTAGTCCTGGAAAACAGCCAAGGCAGGAACCTGGCCACAGGCCTGGTTGCCTCACCCCAAACCACCAGGAAAACTAAAGTAGGACCAATTTGCATCGGCACACTGAGCTCTTAAGGGTACTACTGAAAGGGGCGGGGCTTCGTGAGGGAGCGCTCATTGGCTGGGCAGTCAAAGGTGTCTCCGGGAATGCTGGGTAGGGCCAGTTGGGTGGGAAGCAGTAACACGCCCATTGGTAGTCCCTTGTTTGCCTGTTTGGGCAGCCACTTTGGGGAGCCCAAGTCGCCTCCTGCTCTGATGCATGAAGTTTTGTGAGGAAACCTTAGTCTACCAGGCCCGAGGGCAGCACAGACCACACACCTGGTGGCCTTGCTAGGGGAATGTTCGCGCAGGCGCCCTGGGATTAAGTCATGTGCGAAAGGGCAGAGTTTTTGGAAGGGCCCTCAGTCTCCACTGCTGACTAGATCAACGAGGGTCCCTGGCAGAGTCGTCAAGGCAGGAGCTGACCACGCCCCCGGCGTACTGGCCGGTAGCCGGTTTGCGCAGGCGCGCGTGGGGTGGTGTCAAGAGTTAGGGGCGGAGTTTCAGGAAGGAACCGCTGAATCTCGGAAGCCGGAGGAGAGGGCGGGCTGTTGGTCTTGCGCTCGGAGCGTGGAGTGGAAGGCGGAGCAGCGGCGGACATGCAGGCCCCAAACAGAGGTACAAGCAACGCGGCGGCGGGCCGTACCGGCTGCCTGCGTCCCCGCAGCTGCACCTGCGGCACTGACATAGTGGTAGCTGCAGCCCGTGGATCTTACGGTACTGTCCCAGTTTCCGGCACAGGCGCCTCTGGAAACAGAAGGTCTCTAATCCGACCTCATATGTTGTATCCTACCCCGGGGGACGGCAGGGAACTGGCGGGGGACTGCCTGTGGCGGGGATAGAGGTGGCTTGGGAGAAAGAGAAGGGCCAGGGGAAACCAGCTATTGGGGGTATTTGGGCGGAGGGGCGGTCTGGGCATGAGAGCGGGTGCGATGGCCGAAGGGAGTGAACAGGCTGAGGCTGCGGTGGGTTAGGCCCAGGGATCGCTGAGGCGTGCGGAAATAGGTCTGAAGGGGTTTAGATTAGGGTGGCCTGAGATGGGGGTGTGGAGGGACCAAGAGGCTCGACGTACATACACGCCGATATTGGATGGTGCCTTTACTCAGTCTCCACCAGTGCCCTCAGGGTGCCTTTCCCGAGCCCTTTGGAGGCAGAAATCGCCCATGGATCCCTGTCTCCAGATGTTGAGCCACACCAAGGGGTCATTGAGAAGGAGCTTACAGTGAGGGGCAACGTCCTGGCCATGTAAGTCACAGAAGGGTCTGATGGGCGGTTGCCAAGGGGCTGGGCCAATCTCGACTGCAGATACTCCATTGGAGACATGGAGACAACAAGGTTTAGTTCTAAGGAGGAGGAAGGGTGCACTGGGCCACTCTGCCTAAGGAGTTCTTTAACAACAGGGCCCCAAAGTGTTATGCTTTAGATGTGAGGTGTCCCCCAAAAGCTCATGTATGATATAATGCAAGAATGTTCAGAGGTGAAATGATTACATTATATTTTTTTATTTTTTATTTTTGTTTGCGGTGCTGGGGATTGAACCCAGGGCCTTGTGCTTGTGAGGCAAGCACTCTACCAACTAAGCTATCTCCCCAGCCCGAAATGATTACATTATGAGTGATGTAACCATTTTTGTTTAAGTCACCTTTTCATCACTGTGAACAAAAGACCTGACAAGTTCATTTTGGCCATGGTTTCAGAGGTTGGGTCCACGCTCTGCTGACTCCATTGCTCTGTGCCTGAGGTGAGGCAGTGCATCATGGCAGAGGGGCATGGCCGAAGAAAGCAGCTCAGGATAGCACAGCAGGAAGCAGACACAGAGACAGACAGACAAAGCTCTGCTCACCAGGCACAAAAGATAAACCCCAAAGGCACATCCCCAGTGACCCACCTCCTTCAGCCACACCCCACCTGCCTACAGTTAGCACCCAGTGAGTCCATACTCCACTGACCAGGCACAACTCTCATTATCTACTCCTTGCATCTCACAATATTCTTGCATTGTCTCAGATGAGCTTCTGGGGGACACCACATATTCAAACCATAACACAAGAGTTTCTTGTAATAGATACCTGAGGAAGACATCAAGAAAGCCAAAGAGTTACCACTTCCAACTCAATTTTCTTTTTCCTTCACTTTTTTAGCAAATGGACAGCTGAAGATGCTCGCCTCCTCCGAATTTCCATCATCAACTGTCTTGAACACCTTTCCCTGGTGTTGCGGACCATGCAGCACTTTGGGCCCCCCATTTCCCGCTAAGCCTGTGCTTGGCTAAGGGATCCAGTTTAACCTATGACCCCCATCTAGGTAGTACATGGTTGCCTAGGGCAGTGATTCCCAAAGTACTTGCTACTTAAGTGTTAGGGTCTAAAAATTTACCTGGACTGGCCCTTGGGCACTACGAGTCCTCTTATTTGGAGTTTTACATGTTTGTTAGTGCAGAAAATAAAACTGAGCTAGTCAACTGCATCTGAGTTTTTTTCAGCCTCTGCGTCTCCACATTTTCTTGCCTTTTGTGCTTGTGTTGGAGGGTAAGTCCTGGGATTCAGATAATACTACAAGGTAATTGAAGACAATTTCAGAAAAAGAAGATAAAAACGAATTGTGTCCTCTCATTCAGGGCTAACTACAATCAACATCTTGGGAGCTCTTCTTAGGTTTAGAGTTCTGTTCATATTAAATATATAGCAATAACATACAATGCATAATTTTCACAATATAGTATTCTTTCCTGAATTGTTTTCACATAACCTTTTCTGATTTCTAACATTTTTTCCAAAATGTTATCAAAAAAACGAGATGCATTTTTTTAAATATTTTTTAGATGTCAATGGACCTTTATTTACTTATATGCAGTGCTGAGAATCAAACCCAATGCCTCACACATGCTAGGCAAGCGCTCTACCACTGAGCCACAACCCCAGCCCCCCCCAGATGCATTTTAATGTAATTGTTGCACATGTAGATCATTTCCCACTCCCTCCCCTCTTTTTTTTTCTTTTAGCACTGTGGATTGAATCCAGACACACTTTACCACTGAGCCACATTCCACAACCCTTTTCATTTTTTATTTTTTGAGACAGTATCACTGAGTTGCTGAGGCTGACCTTGAACTTGCGATTCTCCTGCCTTAGCCTTCCAAGTTGCTGGGAATTACAGGCATGCACCACCATGCCAAGCCTTCCATTTCCCACCTTTAATAAGTAATAGTTTCTATGAGATTATGCATATAAATGTTTGAGTGGTGGGTTATCCCCTTTAGATAGGTTCCAAGAATTAGAATTACTGAGTTTTTTTAAATATTTTTTTAGTTGTAGATGGACACAATATCTTTATTTTTCTGTAGTGCTGAGGATCTAACCGAGTTCCTCGAAAGTGCTAGGCAAGTGCTCTGCCACTGAGCCATTACCCCAGCCCCAGAAATACTGAGTTTAATATTTACTTTTCAATTAATTGTTTAAAGCTCTCAATTTAGGTACAAAAGTTCTCTCCAGAATGTGAACCCACCCATGAGAATCCTGGCTGCTCAAAGCCGAAGCGCCACTGACCCACCCAAAACCAAACACCGCCAAAGCCCCCCCCCGCACCCCGCACAAAAACCCTGTGTTTGTGTTTGAATGAGAAGAATAGCTGCCCAGAAACATTCGAGTAGGGGTTTTGTGGCTTCCCTGCCTTGTGAGGAAAAGGGCTGGGACAACCGGCTCAGGTGTTCAGGGGTGGCGTTGGCGTTAGCTCCTGGTGAGGTACGTCGCTACCTCTGCTACTTCTAGGCTGCCAGTCAGTCCCATGACCCTTTTGCCCACGCCATCTGTCTCTCCCCATAGATAATCGCGTCTTCTGAGAATAAAGGAGTTGTACCTCCTCTTCTCCACTTTGGCTTCCAGTGATTGAGTTCCCTCCTCAACGTGGGCTGCGTTTCCCCATCTCTTTGTATCCCTGGTGGTGTTTTCTTTCTCTCTCTGGTCCTGGGGATGGAAGCAGGGCGTGCACGTGGTAGGTAGGCAAGCGCCTTGCCACTCAGCCCCAGCCCCAGCCCCAGCCCTGTGTGCCCAGTAGGCTTGTGGTCGAATTGTCTTTGGCTAACTCTGGTTTCTTGAGGTCCCACTCGGGTACTGTAAAGTTCACCCATTTCCCATGCACTGTCCTGTGAATCGGAGCAGGTGCTGACAGTCACCACCAGCACCACAGTGTGGTCGGCGCTGTGGACGGACTGCTCGCGTTACTCAGTGGCTTTTCAACCTGAGTCAGGACACAACACTCCTCTGTTCCAAACCCTCCAGGGGCTTCCCCCTCACTCCGAGTCGGAGCCAAAGCCTCGGGCTGGGGATGTAGCCCAGCGCTAGAACACTTGCCCAGCACGCGCGAGGCCCTGGCTTGACCGCTAGCATCTGAATCAAACCGGGGGGGGGGGGGGATAGAATCGGTGCAGGTCCCTTGCAGTGGCCTGCAGTAGTCCAGGGCGACCTGGCCTGTGTCTTGTCTGGTCTCTTCCCCTCCCGCTCTCCCTCTGGCTCACTCTCCTCCAACCACCTGGGCCCCTCGCCCTTGGCAAAGCACCCCAGACCCTCTCCTGCCTGGGGGCCTTTGCCTGTCTGTAGCTGGCTTGCCCAGCATTCCACCTGGCTCACCAAAATGCCACCCTCAACGAGGCTTTCCTGGCCACCCTGTGTGAAACTGCACCCTCCCTTCTCCCCACCTGCATCACTCTTAACAGGAGGGGACGATCAGGTGTAGGTAGGGCACCGGGAGGGGAGTCACAGCTCCAACAGGAAGGAGCTCCCAGGCCGCCAGTCCACTGGAGGGCTTTAAGCACAGGGGAACTCGCCTCGTCTCCCCACAGCACCCCTCTGCCTCCCACACTGAGGAGGAGGCGAAGGGGGCCGGGATGGAAGCAGAGAGACTGGCGGCTGGGCAAGACGCAATGGCACCTTCCATCTGGGTGTGGGAGAAGAGAGGAGACTGGGGGTCTCTTGACGCTGGAACCACGGAGATTAGCCGATGGATTGGCTGTGGCCTCGGACCCCCCTGAGTCCTCAGAAGAGTGGCCCTTTCTCCCGGCCCGGGGGTCCAGCTCGCCCAGACCCCAGTGGGTCTACCCGCCCGGCCCAGAGACAAGCCCGCACGCCGACCCCATTTCCCCAACATTTAATTAGGAAAGACCACGACTTGAACAAAGAAACTCATGCAATACCAGAGGAGAGGTTTGGGGGCTCTGGGACCCGAGACGGGGCCAGATTCCTCACAGGAGGCAGAAGACGGCGAAGCGGTAAGGCACTGCCGCCTGGGCCTCTCGGTGGGGCGAGCCAGGGCACCACGGGGCTGCGGGGATGCGCCGCCGAGGCTGAGGGGCTCCGGGGCCAGTGCAGACCACGCTGAGGAAGTCTGGCAGTGGGGTCTGGAGAAGGAGCGTTCCCGAGTCCCCGGGGCCAGCTCAGGCCCCAGCGCGAGCCTTGTTACCGTTCTCCAGGTGCTCAGAGGGAACAGGGACCTGTGGGAGTGTAGTCTGGCTCTGGAGACGTTTGGAGGGGACACTGTGGCCTGGCTTGGCACAGCCAGTCTGAAGCAGTTTCAGGTACATTGGCCCACCCCAAGTGCTGCTGGTACCCTCTTCTTGGGACAGGTGGGCCAGCCACAGCAAGGATGCGGTGCCAAAGGCTAGGTCAAGGCTGGCAATGTCAAAAAGGAGCCAGAATGGGTGAGAGAGTTCAGAACAAATCAAAGAGAGGAAGGTCAGTGAGATTGGCAACACCCCTTGGGGACACATACTTACAGATGGAGATGGAGGTGGAATCGAATTTAATAAATAGGTGGTTGGGGTATAAATAGCAAGGAGGGCAGGGCTATCCCAACACATGGGCACAAGGGCAGGAGGGAGGGGGTATTGCTGCTGCTGGAAGGGGGGTTGGTCTCCTCACTCCCTCCCCGTGCAGGGCCCAAAGCAAGGCACTAATGAAGGGGGCCCAGGTGTGCTGGGGGCATCTTGGCTCAATGACCTTCCCCACAACACCTGATCTGGGGCTCTGTCCTGGACAACCAGGCTGGAGCCAGCCACACCCCTCGATGGGGGCGGTGGACAGCTTGGCTCAGGACTGAGGAGTCCCCTCCCACCAATTCCACCACCACCCTCAGCTGTTGCTGGACACGAGGCTGATGATCTGTTCCAGCTTCTGGCGCAACTTGTGCTTCCGACAAGAGGCATCCCTGTCCAGGGCGGCGAGAATCTGGAGGAGAAGGGTCCCCTGCAGCTGGGCTTGAGGGGAGGGCCCAGCCCTTCCTGTCAAAGCCCCACTTCCCAACTAGGCTCTTCCCTCCTGCAGACTCAGCCCATCCACACCCTGCAGCCCTGTGGGCAGCTCACGGTTCAACTCTCTCCCCTCTGAACAAACCCACTGGCTTCACCTCGACCCTCAGCCCTTCCAGTTACGGAGCCTTCTTCTCTCCACGACCAGCAGGCAGTCCTTCTCAAGAGTGGTCTGCACTCACTGTACCGACTGCCCCTTCCCACGGCCTTCTAGTCCCCAACCTCCTCCACCCAAACCTCTCTTGCTAGGTCTCCGTGATCTCACTGCCAGACCCAGGGAGTGCGCTGTAGCTCCATCCACCTTGACCAGCAGCAGCACCCTGCAGAGCAGGCCACTCCCCGCTGCTTGACCCGAGGGGGTCCTTCCTCAGGCCGCAGGACTCCTTGAGACGCTCTTGGCTTCCCTCCCACCCTGCTGCCAGAGCCCCCTCTCCTCTCTGATCTCTGAGTAGCCCAGCGCTGCACACTTGGGCCACACCTGGCTCTGAACCCACTCTGACTTCTCCCGCGGGGGAGCCCACCCACGGTCAGGGCTTTAAATGCTCTCTACAGGCTCACAAAGGTGCCTCTGCAGCCCAGACTTTCCCCCAACTCCAGACCCGATATGCAGTCGCCTACTTGTCAGGTCGAGTGTCTTGGCTGTCTTCGCTCTAGAACGGTCCTGGTTCAGCCCTCCCAGTCAATCCACTCTCCCTGGGTGCCATTCCTCCCACCCATCCTGAGAGTGCTCTGAGGTTCCCCCAGGGCTTTCCCACTTTCCACAGAAGGCCTGAGTGGTGCTGAAGAACTCCTGGTCTCTGTCCCCTAAACCTATCATAGGACTGTTCTACCCACGGTCTTTCCAACCTATGTTTATGGCAATGGAGCCTGTTCTGCCAACTGCTTGGCCAAAAAACCCCACAGTCATCCTTGGCCCCTCTCTTCCTCTCCTGGCCCACATCCAATCCTTGAACCAAGAATAAATCTTGAGTCCACAGACTTATGCCCCACCCCTACTAACATCTCCAATTACAAAGCCCACAAGCCCTATAAATGGCCAGCCCCACCCACTTCTATCCCCATTCTACACCCCTCAGGCCATCCATTCCAGTGCTCAAACTCCACACCCCCTTTTTGTTATACTGGGGATTGAACTCAGGGCCTCACACATGTTAGGCAAAAATTGTACCACTGTCCATCCCTTTTAATTTTGAGACAAGGCCTCACTAATTTAGAAGCTGGTCTTAAACTTGTGATCCCCCTGCCTCAGCCTCCGAGTAGCTGAGATCACAGACACATATCATAGCACCTGGCTCAGCCCCTCAACTTTTGCCCAATGGGAACTCTGTGCTCTAGCCAATGGCTTCTCGTCTGTGCTCCCCAAATCCCAGCCTCTATGGAGAGTATCATCTGTGCTGACTCTGCCTCCTTGCAGTACACCCCCATCAGCCCCCTGCCTGTGCCCCTGGCTGCGCCTTCAGGGTCAACTAACTAGGGGCCTAAGGGGTGCACAACACACCTCCTGGCGGTACTTGGTGACATAGAAGTAGAGCTCGCTGAGTGCACTTAGGACATTAAAGTCACTGGCATGGAGGCGGGACTGCTCCACCAGGTAGGCGTCCATGTCTTGGTCACTGATGGAAGACATCTTTGCAATGTCTCGGTAGTACCTGTTGGGACCCTGAGTAGGTTAATCAAGCAGATGTCACAAATTCCAAAACCCCTACCCTTGCTGCCCAGTCAGCCTCTGGGGCTTTTTCCAACAGCTGGCTTGCCTCAGACAGGCTACCCAGGGTGGGACAATTCTGTCACCCACAGTGGTCTCCTCTTGGGGCCCACCTCTCCACCCAGCTCTTGTAGTTGGGAATGTCCTTGGCATAGAGTAGCTTGTTGGAAGGTGAGTCCTTGCCCAAGCGGTGCTCTGATGTGGAACAGGAGTCCATGAAGGTCTGGGCCACCACTGACAGGCAGGCATCTGTGATGCTGTTCTTGTGGATGTCGAACACGAACTGAGGGTTCTTGATCACATTCACCCAGAAGCGCAGGGGAAGGCTGAACAGAAGGACATACATCCAAGGCTCCTACTGACCCCATGGGCCCCTACCACCACTGCCTCCCTTCATACTTATTCCTGTCTGGCCAGCTCATGTCTTGTCCTGAGGTGGCAAGAGACATGTGTTTAGGGTAAATGGCATATGAACTATCAGCTAGACCTCAGGCAGTGAGAAATCAGAGGAAATGCCCCTTCTGTCCTCAGTAGGTCTCAACTCCTTCTGCAGCTTTCACTTTTACCACTACTTCCACCTGTGACAAGCCATCAGCATCTCTACCCTAAGCAAGGCCCTGGAGGGCAAAGGGCCATGTCCCTGAAGTGGCCTCACTGCTCACATCCCTCTCACCCAAAGAACCTGGCAACATCCACCTACAGAGTCACTCAACTCCAGGCCAAGCCACCATCTTGTCCTGCCCCTGCTGGTCATCTTGCCTCCATGGGGCCTAGGTCTTGGCAAAGCCACCAGCCTCTTCCAGCCACCCATCCCAAGGGGGCCAGTGGCAGCCAGGCATGGAACAGTACCAGTTACTCTTCCAGGTGTGGCGCACATCAGGATCGCTGATCTGACGCTGGTCAGCCTGCTCATCCAGGAAGTCAAACATGTACTTGATGGCCAGGGGCAGGGCCGAGCCCCGGTGGGCCGTGCTGAACACAGTTTCAAATAGGTCATCCACAAACTTCTGCAGTGTGCCCTGTGGGGAAAAGTGAGGACACAAGCTATGAGGGACCCAGGTCAGAATGTCCCTGAAGCCTGGCAAACTGCAGAAAGTCTTGGCAAAGAGAGGGGCTTTCCTACAAGACACTACCTCAACCTCAGGTTTAGAGTTCTTATTCCAAAGCCCTGAGAAAGTGGCTGGGGCTGGAGGGTATTTGTGCAGAGACTGAGATGACACAGGGCAGATGCATACCTTAGTGGCCAGCAACCGTGTTAGATAGATCTCCGAGACCATCTTGCTGCCACGGTCCCCCTCTCGGTGGTCGGCATGGTCATGATTCTTTACCAGGTGCCACAGTTTGGTGCCCGTCTCCTGGTCAGGTGTGATCATGGGTGCCCGTGAGCGGAGGCTATCAGGGCTGCTAGCAGTGCGGAGCAAGCTCTCTGGGGCAGAGAACAGGTGTGACCCTTAGGCCACTGGGGCCAGTGACCTTGTCCAACTTTCTTTCCCAGGAGCCCAGTAGCCTGTGGTGGACTTGGCTGCTCTTGCTGACCCACCCTACTTTGAGGCTTTACAGAATGGGAAACCACCCAAGGGCATGACTTGGTAAGGCCTCCAGGGCCAAGCCAAGTGCTTGGGGCTTCCCAAGATGGTTTATGCAGCCTCGAAGGACATAGGACCAGCAAAAGCCACCATGCATGCTAAGGACACTTACCATAGCGACTGAGGGAGCGGGTGAAGGTGAAGGAGTTGGCCATGTTATAGGCAGACACTTGTTTGGGTACCAGTGCTACTAAGGAACCATCTGTCACCTGGAGGTCCCAGAGACAGAGAAGGGGCAGTATGGGAAGCCAAAGACCACCCCCTACCCAGACCCTTTAGTGTGCAAATGGGTGGCGCTCGGGGCCCCATGAGGTGGGCTCATGAGTACAGGCAGAAGGGCAGGGAGAAGCCAGGACCACAGCTCCTGTGTCCTGCTGTGATTCAGAGCAGGGCCCTGGCTCCCATGTGGCCCTGGGGGTGAACAGGCTCCCAGTCTCTCACCTGGTAGTGGGCCAGGGAGTTGACCCTCTTCCAGTCACACTCGATTTTGGTAGTAACGTCCTCATCCTGAAGGATGATGCGGGCCATGCGGCCCTGACGCCATTCTGTGGGCCACAGTTAGCCCTTAAGAGCATTCCCCCGAGACTCTGGGCCTACTTCTTTCAGGGAACTGAACTCCAATGGGGAGTATGACAGCCCCCTTGGCATGTGTAGGTGGGAGCCAGGAGGAGAAGGACCAAGCCTCACCCAGATCCATGTCCTCAGCCTTCGGGCGCTGGGAGTAGGGGATGCCCTTGAACACAGTGTCCAGCAGTTTGTCTTTGGCCTGGGTTATGCTGTCACAGTTGAGAACCTTCACTGGGACCTGGGTGCTACCCTCACTCTCCGGGCACACACAGTGCAGGGTCTAAGTGTAAAGGGGACCAGAGGAGCATCAGTCTGAGCGAGGCCTCTCCCCATCCCCACATCTGCTGCCCCCCTGTCCCTCAGCTCCTCACCAGTGTCTTGTAGTCAATCTGCTGTCGGATGAGCTTGTCCTCACTCAAAGAGTAGCGTGCCTCACCTGTTATGGCATCGATGGGACCCTTCTCCATCTGCTGCTTGATGGCACAGTAGAGCAAGAAGAGTGGCTCCCCAGCACACTCCTGCAGTTGGAGTCAGGTGCACTGCTTGCTGCCTGACTAAAAGCCAGGTGTCCCCAACAGTACCTCCCCTGCTGCCCAGCCCACCGAGCACACCTTCAGAAACTTATGCAGCAGAAATGTGAACCAGTTGGTAAGCATCTTCTCAGCCACTGACTCTGTCCTAGGGCAGGAGAAGAGTGCTCAGGGTAGGGCCCTGGCAGGGAGCAGGGCCAAGTGTGTAACCTAGACATGAATGGGGCCAGCCAGAGGCGAGATGGGGGCTGGGACTAGGCAGGACAGTACAGACCTGCGCAGCAGCAGCTTTGGGTGGTTCTTGCTCTCAAGGTTTTTCTCTATGAGGTCCGCCAGCAGTTGCTTGAGCAGCCCAGTGGCATAGTCGAGCCGGCTCTGCAGGGCCACCATGGTGAGTGAAGCCACAGTGCCACGGTCACGCATGGAAAAGCTGCTCTGGGCCTCCAGCGTGTGGATGAAGGTGAGCACGAAGGCGCGGTTGTGCAGCAGCTGCCCAAAGAGGCGCAGAGCCTTCTCGACATTTGGGGGGGTCTGTGGGGAACAGGGAGTCTCAGAGAGTAGGCATGGCCCTGGGGGAAATAAGGCGTGGATAGGCTAGGAATGGCTCACATCCAACTCCTTAAGCACTGGGTGGGCCTCAATGCCTGGGAAGAGCACGCGCACAGCATAGGTCCGATAGTCCAGGAAAGGGATCTGCACCCCATCCATGTGGTTTGTTAGCTCGTTGATGTCTGTCTGCAGCTCTGCAAAAGCTGGAGAAAGGTGGGCCAAAGAGTGATCTGAGTAGGTGAAGGCAGGCCCAGCTCCCACAGCCTGCATCACACCCTCTGCCTCAAGCACCTTCCTTGCATTCCAAGGCCACACGGGACTCCAGGTTGTCCATCTGCAGCTGGAGCCGCTTAAGTGTGCGGTCTGCATCCTGAGTCTTGCGCTTGTAGGCGACCAGCACAGCAGTGATGGCCAGAAGCAGGAGCCCACCCCCCACTGCCAGCCCCACCATGGCTGGCAGGGTCAGTGCCCGCTCAGCTGTGATGTGTAGGGTACCCAGCCAAAACTCCAGGCCACCTACCAGCACCTGTGGGGACAGGTCCAGGGTGAGCCAACCCACCACCCCCAATCCGGCCTCCCCTGTGGCCTCCCCATCTCCCACCCACCATGACAGGCTGCCGGCCTGTCTGGCTGGGCGAGTCACACAGGAGTTGTGTGTCTGAGACAGTGAGTGCACAAGGCTGGCCTCCGATAAGCACTGTGTAGTTGAGGCGGGAGCTGCCGGCTGCTGCCGGAATCAGGTTCTTGCCCTGGGGGTGGAGCACACAGCACAGTCAGCCTAGGGCTCTCGGGATCCCTACCTCTTCCTTTTTCTCCCCACCTCTCCCTGCCCCACCAGCACCTTCAGGACAACGTGGGAGCCGGGTTTGACATCCAGGACGCCAGAGGGCCCAAGTGGCTCAAAGCTGGGGTCGGGGTAGTAGGTGAAGGAGGAGCGGTTGAGGGAGCGGGCTGTCTGTACATGGTCCAGCAGGAAGCCAAACTCATCAGGGTGCTCGCCTTGGGCTCGTGGCTGGGGTTGCCCAAGGAAGATGCCAGGGGCCTTACACAGCATGGCAGTGTCATTGATCACCTGGCACGTCTGTAGGAACACAGGTGGGCAGCCCAGTGCATGAAGCCAGGAGCAGCAGAGGCAGGGCAGGGCAAAGGCAGCTGGTACTCACATTGGTAGTCTCAATGCCACGGTACTTGGCCCGGACCCGAGGCTCCTGGACGGTCAACAGGTGAGTCCCACTCACAGTGATGGCAGTGCTTCCACTGGGACAGGGGTAAGGGACCTCAGGTTCCTCCCCACCCAGCCCTGGAGAGTTATCAAGGCTGCCATGACAGCCCAGGGCCTTCCTGACCCTGCATCACTCAGTAGGCGCCAGGTACTGTGTCATCAGTACAACTCTGCCCCCTTCACAGGGGGAGGCTCAGGCTCAAAAGGAGACATCACTTGATGGCCAAGGCCCCACTTACCAGGTGAGGCCCTAGGGAAGCAGCTCAGGGACCCAACCCAGTCTCTAACCCCCTCCTCCCCAGAGTCTCACTTAATAATGCTCCAGGTAGGCTCAAGACGAGTGACGGTGGGGTCCTGAGTGTAGGTATAGATGACTCCAGGACTGGATATGTTGGCACGGTCAATGGCAAGGGTGATTGGGGCCTGGCTGGGGCCCAGGGTGGAGACAGGCGAGATACACACGATGGCCTCTGCATCTCTTCTACAGGGACAAGCAAGCAAGCAGCGTGCTTGAAACAGGTGACTGGGGATTTTCAGATAACCTGCCCCCACAGTCCCCCGCCAATGCTCAGCCCACCTCACAAACTGGCACTCGCCATCTCTCACGGTCACTGTGACCCTGCTGCCAGCATCCAGAGAGCTGCCAGAGATGGTGAGCCGTGTGCCCCCTGAAGCTGGGCCCCGAGTGGGACTTACACGGTCAAATGTCGGGGTCTGGGGAAGAAGCAGCCTTGAGAGGAGGGAGGAGCCAGCCTGGTGCAGGGGCTGTTCCGCATCCCCCTTGCATGGTGAAGGGAAAGAGCTGGGAAGGGGAAGGGGGCGGTGGGCCACACACCACAAAACTGTAGAGCTGCTCAGACTGTGTACGGAAGTCAGCAGAACAGTCGCCTACACAGAGCTCAGCAGGCCCTGGCTGTGGGCTGGGCACCAGTGACTCCTCCATCTCACAAACGATCCTAGAGATCAGGGAAGGTCAGGGCCAACCATGGCAGATGGGGCAGGGCACCCTCATTGCCACACTCACCTCTCAGCACTGACGTACTCGGTGGGGATGGAGTTGCAACGTACGCCAGCCACTCGCAGGCCCACCTCTCTGGAGGCAAGACCCAGATTCTCGCCCACGATGGTGACCCGGGTGCCTCCCTCCTTGGGCCCCATGAGCGGGTGGATCTGCAGTGTGGGATAGGAGGTGAGGGTCAGCAGACTCACAGGTGCCCAGCAGGAGGCATACAACTGATGGAGGACGCTGACCTGGGTGATGCGTGGGTGGGTACACCGGGTGCCCTTCTGGCTTGGGTGCATCCAGTTGGTCTTGGGGGCCGGGCAATGGGCCCGCAGCTGGCACCTGTTCTCTGAGATGCACCAGCCACAGTTGAAGCGAGGGTCAGCCTTGAGGCAGAGGCCGCAGTTGGGCCGCTGGGCCCAGCACTTGTACAGGAGGGCTGTGGACACAGGGGGCACTGCTGACAGAGTGGCAGTGGCAGAGATGCAAGGAGCACTAAGGCCCACAGACCTGCCCCTGGCAGTGCCAACCATGCTCTGGATGCAGGCAGGCTCTTCAGTCCCATGTCACCCCTCACCTCGGAAGCTGGGAGGTTTGTCGATGGGGAAATCTCCATCCCAGACCACGGAGAAGTCCAGCTCAGTGTCACCATACTCATCACCGTCGTAAGAGTACTGGGGAAATCGAACTCACATGACCCCAGGTAAGATAAGCAGACCCTCCCCCGAACTTTTGCCAAACATCCCCTTCCCCAAACTCAGAAGTTTCCCTGCCAGGGCCACTTGAGGCTTCCAGACCAGGAAGCTGGCCATGGACAGGAATTACCCCGTCCTCAGCTTGCCCTTGTGAGGGGAGGCCCTGGCAGGGCCTTACCGAGGCATTCTGACACTGCACGCTGCTGCTGTTGAAGCGCACGGCTGGCACTCGCTGCTGCCGCCCCTGCACCCGGACCACGCACTCATAGTTCTTCTGGCCCGACTGGGGCTGTGGCAGGTTCTTAGCCCGCAGGGTAAGAGGCTGCATGACACCCACAGGGATCAGGAGGTCTCCACGAGGCAAGATCTCAGGGCAGCCCTGGGGGGAAAGCACCTGCCAGTGGCACCCTGGGCCCCTACCCTTCTCCAGGCCCAAAGAAACTAAAGAGATCATCCAATGCAGAAGAGCCAGAGGCCGCCCGCGAAGCCCAGCCCCTCACAAGACACATGGCACCCGCCTCACCTCGGGGCTGTGGACCCTGCCCTCCTGGAAGGAGCACTCGTGGGGGTGGCTGGTACACACGTGGCGGTACTTACACCAGTGGCAGGGATAGGGGCTGCCAACACAGGACATGCACCTGGGGGTGGGGAGTGGCTTCAGAAATGGCAGAGAAGGCCATGCCACCCTGCACTGCCTTCCCACAGGACACAATGGGAAATAAAGAAAGAACACAGCCAGGTGCCAAAGGCCCACAACTCGAGTAAGCAGCAAAGCAACAGACAGACAGGGATCAAGAAGACCTGACAGCTATAACCCCTGAGGCCCCCAGAAAAAGCCACCCTGCAGACCTGGCCTATCCCAGAGCCCCCTTCTGTCCCCAGGGACAGGTACTAGGCCAGGTACTCACGACTGGAGGACACTGCAGTTGTAGAAGACAAAATCAGTCCCAGCAAACCTCACACCAGTCTCCTTGGAGAGCAGCTGCAGCCGCACAGTGCGGGTGGCCCCTGCAGCAAGCCCAGGGGCACCATCAACTAGCAAGGGGCAACGAGCCACTCCACCCCACCCCACCCCATCCCAAGCAGCCCCAGCCCACTGACCGTGCCCCCTGGTAAGAGCCTGGAGCTCCTGGAGGGAAGGTGAGGAGCAGTGCAGCTCGCCAGAGGGCAACAGGACAGCCTCACTCTCTGTCACCTCCTCGAAGGCACAGCTCACACCCGCACTGAGGTCTGGCACGTTGCGCATGGCTATGGTCAGCTGGGAGAGGCAGAGGGCTCAGAGCAGGGTGCAGCCCCCCAGTTCAGCACACATGGGCCCAAGCACCCCCCATGCCACTCACCTGCACCCCAGGTGATGTCACTGACACGTTGTTGGGCCTGACCCGCAACTGTACACACCTGCTCAGCTCCTCTGCAAAGCCATGTGGGGCCGAGGCACTGGGACAAGCACCTTCACGGCAGCACCTGCATGGGGACAGGCCAGAGGTCCCACCACTGCACCAAGAGGGCCTTGGTGGAAGTATAGTAAGAAACTGGGGGAACAGGAGGATGACTGCCCAGCTTGCAGTGCCAGGCAACAGCAAGCCTCAGTCTCATCCCCTGGGACACAAAGGACGTCACTCAGGGTGGAGGTTGCACTCATTAGCTGGAGAAAGTGGAGGGAGGGAGGGCAGGGAAGCTGCTAGGGTGCTGCCAGGGCACAGCCCCAGCAAAGCCACCACCCCGCCCCCCTGCACCTGCTGCCCTCACCTGTGCTGCAGCACGCACCAACCACAGTGTGGGTCCCCTGAGCCCAGGCAGGCCGCACAGCTCAGGTACTGCTCGCAAGTCTCCACTGGGAGCTGGCTCACCTGAGGACAGCCACATCAGCACCCAGCCTACCCCTGCCCCACCCCCCACCACCCCCCACCGCGGGCCCACCTGCTTCTCACTCAGGAGGTAGATGTGCCGGTAGTCGGGGCTGAAGAGCAGGTCTCTGAGTATGGGGCTACCATCCACCACAGGGACTGTCTCATACAGGTGGGCATCCTGGGAGCCATCAACCCGTACCTGAGTCACAGAACGAGGCAGAGGAATGACGGGTCAGTCAGAGACCCCTCAGCCCCCTGCACCCAGGGCACCCTTTTCTTGAGCCAGGACTTTCTATGTTGTGGCTGAGCTGAAGCCAGGGCCTGCTCCAGCTCAGTGCTTGGCCTGTAGGCCTGTGGTTCCCATGGCCACAACCCTATGCCAGGGAAAGCAAGGTGGAGACTCCTCCCAGAGTCTGCCAGAAAATGCTCCCAAGAGACGGAAAGGTCTGGTGGATGGGGGAGTAGGGGTGATCATCAAATAGTATGGCATTTTTTAGGGTGATGCAAATGTCCTGGAATGAGACAGTGGTGATGGCTGCACAACTCTGCAAATATGCTAAAAACCATGGAATTGAATGCTTTAAAGGGGTGAATCAAATGGTTCATGAATTATAGTTCAACAAAGTCATTACGGCAGGGTGTCGTGGTGCACCTTGCAATCCCAATGACTCAGGAGGCTGAGGCAGGAGAATTGTAAGTCCAAGGCCAGCCTGGGCAATACAGAGACCCCATCTCAAAATAATAAAACAACAAGGGCTGGGGATGCCAGGTATGGTGGTGCACACCTGTAATCCCAGTGACTTAGCAGGCCGAGACAGGAGGATTGCAAGTTCGAGGCCAGCCTCAGCAACTTAGCGAGACCCTCAGCAACTTAGTGAGACCCTGTCTCAAAATAAAAAAATAAAAGAACTGGGGGTGTGGCTCAGTGGTAAAGTGCCCCTGGTTCAATCCCCAGTACCAAAAAAGACAAGAAAATAAAAAAAAAAAAAGAAAGAGACAGAGAGAAGGGGGCTGGGGATGTAGCTCAATGATAGACCCCCTCTATCCCCAGCACTGCAAAATAAAAGGGTGGGGGGCCCAGTGTCCATGAATAAAAGAATGTGGGGGTGGTAATGGGGATCTAGAAAACCCTTTCCAGGAACGCACTGTCTCGGGTGAGAACAAAAGGATGAGGCAGTGTTAGGCAGGGAGGGAGCAGGAGGTCTGCAGGCAGAGAGCCTGCAGCAATGACAGCTTAGCCTCAGCTCCTGCTCCCGTGGCAGGGAAAGGGAAGCCCTATAATAGGTGTGGTCTCTGTCCTCAGAGCCCCAGGAAGCTGGAAATTCAGGCCAGAGTGGGTGCTGGCACTAGTGAGGACGGGTGCTTGAGGGATCACCCAAAGAGCAGGGCTGGGCTTCTGGGGCCTAGCCTGGCTCGTCGCCATGCCCTAAGTCAGGGTTTCCCAGAGTTTAAGTGTACTTCTTGTCCCATAGCTGAAACACTGCCCCCCACCCCACATGCCAAGGATTCCAGGGCCCACCTTCTTCAGACTGCCGCTGCGTGTGCCAATGAAGACCACAGAGTGCTGGTGGTAGGTGTAGGCAGCCACACTGGCCATACCATCAGTGCTGTCAGCCAGTAGGGGCAGCCCCTCAATCACATTCAGGCCGCCCAATGGTTGGTTCAACACCAACCCACAAAAGTTTCCATTGATCTGCATGGGCTGGTGAAACAGGAGGGACGCGTGAAAGTCCAACCTGGACAGAGGGCATCAGATCTCATGTCCTGCCAGGGCACAGGATCTGGAAGTCAATGCTCTCCAGCCAGGTCCCCAAAGAAAACTGGGACTGACAAGGGAGAACATGGAGGGCAGAAGCCTGGGCCTGCAAGAGAGGGACAGGCAGCTGGGCACAGTGGCACATGCCTGCAATCTCAGCAGCTCAGGAGGCTGAGGCAGGAAGATTACAAGTTTGAGGCCAGCCTCAGGATCTTAGCAAGAAATAAAATAAAATAAAATAAAATAAAATAAAATAAAATAAAATAAAATGGGCTGGGGATGTAGCTCAGTGTTAGAGTACCCATGGGTTCAATCCTTAATACCACACACAGAAGAGGAGGGCAGACTGGGAGACTTCACCAACTCGAGAAGGAGCAAGGAGGAATAAGCTAGGAATGGATGGAGGGACAGAAGAGGAAGGTGGTAGTCTATGAGCAGAGGACACCCAGTAAAGGAGTGGTAGTAAGAAGGAGGGCAGAGAGAAGAGAGGGTAGGAGGTCTCTGAAAGGAAGGAATGGGCAGAAGGCCAGCAGAGTTGCCAAGCTCAGCCTGGGAACACTGTGGGGTGGGCAAGGGGCTCACGGTGTTGATGCAGGGCAGCTCCTTATTCAGCAGCCAGGGCAGGGCCAGTGTGCCCTCCCCACGATAGCAGGACTGGATGCGGCGTCGGATGTGGGCATTGATGTTGCTGAGGGTAAAGAGGCAGAGGATGGTCTGCCGAGGTGGGCTGGCCCTGTTCTTCTGGCCCTGAGAGAAGATGGTGAAGAGGACATCCTCATCAGCTGGCACACCCAGGGCCTGGGCCAGCAGCAAGCCAGGTTTGGCTAGGTGGGCACTCTGCACCAAGCGGTACTCCACACCACGCCAGGAGCAGCCAATGGGGAACTCCACATATGAGTAGAACTCTGAGTCCCCTGCGCACATGCGCACAATTTTGGACGTGAAGAATTTCTCGCCTGCTGTGTCCAACAGAGTCTGCTGAGTGTCTAGTTGCAGTGTCAAGAAGTACACAAAGGAGGTGCTAACAAAGCCATATATGTAGTAGATGTCAAAGGCAGGGTACAATGACAGTGTGTCTGAGGGGATCTTGATCTGAGAGGAGACAAATTCGTCCTGGTACACCTGGGGAACAGGGTGAAGTGCAAGCATGAGAGGAAGCCCAGAGCCCACTACCCATCCCATCCGCACCTCCCAGCCCTGCTCCAACGACACCATCTACCAGGGGCCTCCCTCATGATTCCCCACTTGCCCTGGCTAGACAATCACAGGAACCCAGGCCAGAAAGGCCACAGAGGGAGAGTAACTAGATTCCCTACAGATGGGGTCCCCACAGTAGGCTCAGCCTGTCCTCCCTTCCTTGACAGCTTGTCTGCTGCTCTGACAGTGAGTGGCCAAAAATTCCCCTCCTGGACTAAGGGCTCTCTCAAGAACCAGGACTGAGTAAAGAAAAGAGGGGACAGGGACTGGACTCATGAGAGGCTGGGGAAGGAGGACTGAGTGGACAGGCACAGTTCACCCACCAGACTGAACATGTCAGCACTGTCCTCGTCGCCAATGAGCTTGCGGGAGCTCAAGGTGGGGAAGTACTCCGACTTGCCATCCACAGCAGTGCCCACGAACAGCTTGCTAGGCCCCTGGCCCTGCTCCACAATGACACCAGCCATGGAGTCAGGCTCCTGGGCCCCCGACAGGTAGTGCTCCTTTCGGTGGTGAGGCTCACCCAGCTTGAAGAGGTCATCTAGGCGAAGGAACTGGCAGATGCCCTGCCAGATGCTGCCACAGGCCACTAGGCGACGGGCCGCATAGTCTATGAGCAGCAGCTTGTTCACATTGTCCACGGGCACCAGGCGGTGGGCACACACACGCATGCTGGGGGGTGGGTAGCAGCGAGCATTGTCCTCAACAGGCCCAGTGACGTGGGCCCGCAACTCAGTCAGGTTGGGGGCCAACTTGAAGACCCGGTTCACTGCACCCACAAAAACCTCCCCAGTCACTCGGTGCACAGCCAGGTGGGTGAGTGTGGTGTCTGTCACCACAAAGGCACGGAAGGGCCTGCTGCTGCCCAGACCCTCCCCCACAGTGAGGAAGAACAGCAGCAGGAGGCAAACAGTGGGCATGGCCAGCAGCTGCGCCAGGGACGGGCCTGAGGAGAGATGGCAAATGGGAGTCAGAGGCCCAGGCTGCCTGCCTTCCTCCTGGCCTGCCTGGCCCAGGGCCACAGGAGGCCAGGGGCATTCACCACCACCATGCCAGAACCCCAGATGGTGACCATGGCTGGGAAAGAGGAGGGGCCTCCAGCAGGGCACATGAGTGAGTAGCAGCGCAGGCAGGCTTGGGGGCAATCAATCATTCCCAACCCCCCACCCCACTCCCACACTGGAAAGGAGCCAGGAGGCCTTGCCTCAGCTGGGCCACACCCAAGGGGGCAGCACAGTCAGATGCTTGGGAAGACAGGGTTGGAGGCCCTCCAGGAACTGAGACCACATCCCAGAGCTGCGGGCAGCCAGCCCCACAGGAGGGCAACTGTAGGGAAGCCCCAGGCCCCAGACAGCCCACTGCCTGAACTGGGGAAAGGAAACAAGGAGGGAACAATCACAAGCCAGGGGAAGGGGGAGGGATGCTACCCCAGAACGGCACTGCCACCAGGAGCCTCTGGGTAATCAAGGCCTGAGGCTGGCTTTGGAGCCACCACATCTCCTGCTCCTGGCCCCAGCTGCCTCCTCTGCCCACCCCAGGGCCTCAGCTGGCTGTCCAGGAGCCTGTTGTCTGGCCTCCTCACTGCAACACAAAGCAAGTCTCATTGGTCCCCACAGCCACGCGTCGAGACAGACATTAAGTCAAGCTTTGCTCAGGCACAGCCAGACAGATACCCAGGCAGCCCTGCAGGGCTCTCCCTGCAGATCCAGAGGTTAGCTGGGAAAGGAGAGGTGCAGGGGGCTCCAACCCACCCGTAACAGTCCCAGGAGACTTCCAGATGGGAAGAAACATCCCCAAATACAGTTGAGGCCTTGGGGAGATGGGCCAGGGACCATAGGGCCAGTGCCAGGGCTGGCACTTCGCCCCTAGGCCACACCCAGCCGGCCCAGGGCTGAAAAGGCAGCAAAACAGTGTAGTGGTCACCAGTGGGGCAGAGCACAGTGATTCTCTCCCAGGCCCAATCCCCAAGGGAAACGGGGGGGGGGGGGGTACTAAGCATGGAGGTGCAGGGAGCCAAACCAAGGAGGCACCGAAGAGAGAAAGGGAGAACTGCAATTGCTAGAACAAGGAGCAGGCCCAGCTTTAAATCACAAAGTTTCAGATCCCATTGATCATCTCTCTGGGGTTCTTTTTGTCAGGTTTGCATCCTGAACCCCTGAACCCGGGAGAAGAAAGGAAGGCAAAAAAGAGAGACTACATCCTGCCCTCGCCTCCTCTATACCCTGCAGGAAGACAAGTCCAGGAACAGACCCCAGACAGGTGGGGAAGGAGTCCTGGAGAGTCAGGATTTGCAGCCCAAGACCCCGCCCCAGCCCCCACCTGTAAAGTGGTAACCTCGGGCATCACAGGTACCCAGTCCTTCTGCTGAAGCCCTGCCTGCTGAGAACCCGATGATGGGGACAGCCGCACGCACAGACGCGGGTCCAGCGCCCGTTCCCCAGTGCGCCCCAACCGTGTTATCCCAGCTAGCCCAGCCCCCTGCAGGAGCACCCCTCAGCAGACCCACGAAGACCTCGGTCGCTGGAGGTGCGGCAGCAATGCTCGCAAGGGCCGCCAATCGGCTACAAAGACTCTACCCGGCAAGAGGGGTGGGTTCGGGTTGGCCGTCCCTACCCGCTCGAAAGGCAGGGGCAGGGCCTGACCCCCGAGAGGCCGAGCAGGACCCCCAGGCTGCCCGAACCCCTGCCACGAGAAGGCTGTCCCTGCACCGGCGACAGGGATGGCGGCCTACCTGTCCCTCCGCCGTCGCCAGCTCCGGGTGGCCGTCCGCTGGCCACGTGGACGCGCCCCGTGTCCCACAGCAGCCCCGTTCGCGCGCCCCCGCCGCCTCGCCCCGCGCCCAGAGCGCACCGCCGCCGCCGCCCACACACTGGGCCGGCCCGTGGCCGCCGGGCCTTTTAAACCTGGACTGTACCACCGCGCCGGGCGGGGGCGCCCAGGGAGGGCCGGCCGAGGGCGCTAGAGCAGCGGGGCGCGCGGGAGGCGGGCCGCTTCTCCCCGGGGCTGGGAGCCCCGCAGCGCAGCACCGGCCCCCCATCACCCGCCAGACACCTGGCCCCGAGAACCGACCCCCTTCATTCAGTGGCCGCGTCCGAGGCGCGCGCCTCCCAGCCCCCCTCCAGCTCCTCGCCTCCTGCCTTGGGCAACCTGGAACTCGCGCGTGCCCGCGCCACACCCCCTCGGCCCTGGGGCGCGCGCCCGCCCCGCCCCGGCGCCGGGGGCCGCGCCCTTGGCCACCTGCTGCGGGTGCAAGGTCTCCCTTGTCCTGGCTAGTCGGGTGCACTCCAGCGGAGAACTTGTGGTCCTAGTTCGGGACCCCCTGACCGTCATAACCTGGAGGGCCTGTGGTTAATAACACTCAAATGCCCAGCACGGGGACTCTAAGCTTACAGCCTCTTAACACCTGGCTCCTTCGGCCAGCCACCTCGACCTTGCATGGGGCAGGGGGTATTCCCTTACTTTCCTTTTCCTTTTCTCTGCAAGCAGCTTTATGAGACTTGAGTCACCTATCATATAAGTCACTCATTGATTGCATACAATTCGGTGGCTTAAAGTAAATTCACAGAAGTTGTGCAACCATCACCACTATCTAATTCCAGAACATTTTTATCACCCCAAAAAGAATCCTGTACCCTAAAGAAGTCACTTCCCACAAGCCTGGCTACCACTAGTCTATTTCTTACTATGGACTTGCCTCTTCTTCACATCTCAAATAAATGGAATTATACAATATGAATATGTCTGAGTTCTTAATGTTTCCAAGGTTTATTGATATCATAATATGGGTCAGAATTTTAGTTCTTTTTAATTTATTTTTATTTTTACAGACTACATTTTGATTCATTGTATACAAATGGGATACATCTTTTCATTTCTGTGGCTGTAGAGCCACACCATTGTGTAATCATACATGTACATTTCTTTTTAATGCCAAATAATATTCCATTGCATGGATATTTACATTCTATTAATCTATTCATCAATCAGTAAAGATTTGAATTGTTTCCACCTTTTGGTTGTTATGCATATTTTTCTTAGAAACACCTGTGTATGACTTTTTGTTCTGAACATGTATTCATTTGCTTGGGGCATATACCTAGGAGTGGTATTGCTGGGTCACATGATAACTACATTTTTGACATTTGCACTTAAGTTTTGGAACTCGGAATTATGAGTTCTCCAAATTTGATGTTTTTCAAGAATGTTGTGGGCATTGAGGGTCCCTTGTATTTCCATATGAATTTTAGGATAAACTGGACAGTTTCTGCAGAAAACCCAACTGGGACTTTGGTGGGGGTTGAATTGAATCCGTGCACCACATTCAAGAATACTGCCATCTTGGTTTTTGAGCTGCTGCTTCAACGTTTGAGGGAACCATAGAGGGAAGGATGGTATGCGAAAAATGTGAAAAGAAACTCGGTTCTGTTATCACTGCAGATACATGGAAAGATGGTGCAAGGAATACCACAGAAAGTGGTGGGAGAAAGCTGAATTAAAACAAAGCTTTGACTTCAAAAAAAGAAAGATCTGATCCATATGGAAAGAATAAGTTCTCCACTTGCAGCATTGGTAAAAGTTCTGTACACCAACTAGGTTCTCATTACTGCCAGGGCTGTGCCTACAAAAAGGGCATCTGTGCAATGTGTGGAAAAAAGGTTTTGGATACCAAAAACTACAAGCAAACATCTTTGTAGATGTATTGATGAAGTTACTGGCTTTCTGTGATTTTCCTTTCTGCTTTGAATTTTCAAGGCATACCATAGATGTTCAACTTAAAAATAACCTATTTCAGGACAAATGATTAAGTTTTAGTGAGGAAAGTTGATCAGTATTCATTCGTTTGCTCTCAATAAGTTCTAAATGCAACAATGTAACTAATATTTTGCTTTAAGTGGTTATTTTTCTTATGAGCATTTTTTTGAACTGAAGTAAGTAGTAAATTTAATGAAAAAGTATTTCTGAGTTCTGTATGCACTTTTTACTTAACGTTATTTTATCTTATCCTCTCCATCTACTTTTACTTATAGATATCACAAAAGTGAGGAGATTATTGATATTTTGCTTTGAACTTGACATCCAGAATGAGAATTCTTACCTCATTCCCTTACTGGTGACATAGTTCTTAGAGTCAGCAGTCCCTTAATAAATTGCAGTTTCAGAGGATATTTAAAATGTTTGAGGCCATTATTGCTGAATGGTTAGTCTAGATCCGAATCAAAACAACCCTCACACATAGGAGACAAGCACTCTACCACTGAACCACAACCCCAGCCCATGGATTTGTGATTTAAAAAAAAATTGTTCTAGAAGCCAAAGTGCCAGTTCCTTTCATATGTGAATAAGAATACGAGGATTTCATTGTGTTCAAATGAATTCACTGGATTTCAGAAAAACATATCACACATATTGATTGCCTTGAATTCAAATTGTCATGAAAGCTATGAGAACAGTGCTCATCCATGTTGATGTGTATTGAAAATGAATCCCCCTCTCCTTTGGGAAAGCTCTTTGAAGCAAGTAACAAACTTTTTTTTAACCTCCTTCCCATCCCTCAAAGAAATAAAAAGAACAGAGCAAACATCTTGACTCTTTTTTATAATGTAGATAACTGAGAGATTACTTTGAGGTTTCAAATAAATATCTTTCTTATACAAATTCAGAACTTCTCCTTTTAAAATTCACAGCCTATTATAGGCGACCAAAAGGATATTTCCTATTTCCAATTGCAGTATGTATAAATTTGTGTCACTATAAAATATGTAGAATATTGTAGATAATGTGATAATATACATGGTAAAGACATTGCTTTCATTGTCTTAAAATTACTGTATATTTAAAGTTTTAACTGTACAAGATTTTCTGAATAGTATTTTTAAGATACAATATTATTTGCATATATCCAGAAAGATTACAAGAATAATGAAAAATAAATATCTAGGGCTGGGGTTTTGGCTCAGTGATAGAGCACTTGCCTAGCACGTGTGAGGCACTGGGTGCAGTCCTCAGCACCACATAAAAATAAATAAAATAAAGGTTAAAAAAAAAAGATGAAACCTCAGACTTTAAAGAATAAATAAATAAATAAATATCTCTGAGAGCAAGGGGGAAAAAAAAGAATATTACCATTTTTTTAACATTACAAAAACTGCTTTCACTTTTTCAGGGTAACACTTTTATAGAATTTTTTTCTTTTTTTATTGTAAACAAATGGGATACATGTTGTTTCTCTGTTTGTACATAGAGTAAAGGCATACCATTTGTGTAATCATAAATTTACATAGGGTAATGTTGTTTGATTCATTCTGTTATTTTTCCCTTCCCCCCACCCCTCCCACCCCTCTTTTCCCTCTATACAGTCCTTCCTTCCTCCATTCTTGCCACCCTCCCTAACCCTAACCCTAAACCTAACCCTAACCCTAACACTAACCCCTCCCACCCCCATTATGTGTCATCATCCACTTATCAGCGAGATCATTCGTCCTTTGGTTTTTTGAGATTGGCTTATCTCACTTAGCATGATATTCTCCAAATGCATCCATTTGACTGCAAATGCCATAATTTTATCATTCTTTATGGCGGAGTAATATTCCATTGTATATATATGAATATTACCATCTTAACGAAAGTATGTCTTCCAATCCACGAATGCAGGTTGTTGTCATAGTTAATTGTGTCACTTTGTGAAGGTATTTTGGCACAGGAGATGGAACTCCAGGGGTGCTTTGCCACACTAATCAATATCCCCCACCTTTCTAATTTATTTACTTATTTGTTTGTTTATTGCTGTTTTTTTTTTTTTTTTTTTTTGGGTGCTGGGGATCAAACTCAGGGCCTTGTGCTTACAAGGCAAGCACTCTACCAACTGAGCTATCTCCCCAGCCCCTATTGCTGTTTTTGTACTGGGGATTGAACTCAGAGGTGCTTAACCACTGACCCACAGCCCCAGACCTTTTTATATTTTATTTAATTTATTTATTTAAGTGTTTTTTAGTTGTAGATGGACACAATATCTTTATTTTGTTTCTTTTTATGTGGTGCTGAGGATTGAACCTAGTGCCTCACAGTGATAGGCAAGTGCTCAACCACTAAGCAACAGCCCTTAGCCCCCTTTTTATATTTTATTTAGAGCCAGGATCTCACTAAGTTTCTTAGGGCCTTGATAAGTTGCTGAGGCTGACCTCCAACTTGTGATCCTCCAGTTCAGTTTCCCAAGTTGCCGGGGTCAACGGATCGGCCTGTGAAAGTATTTTGTAGCTGTGGTCAATGTCTATAGTCAGGTCATTCTCTGCTCTGAGTCATCCCACTCTGGAGAGTGTTCTTTGTTTGAGCCTTACTATCCTTTCACACATAATAAAATTCTCCTGTAGCCGGGTTGGGCACATTGGTGCATGCCTGTAATCCCAGTGATTTGGGAGGCTGAGGAAGGAGAATAGTAAGTTTGAAGCCAGGCTCAGCAACCTAGTGAGGCCCTAAGCAATTTAGTTAGACCCTGTCTCAAAATAAAAAATTAGGGGTTGGGGATATACCTCAGTCGGTAGAGTGCTTGCCTTGCAAGCACAAGGCCCTGGGTTCGATCCCCAGCACCGCAAAAATAAATTAATTAATTAATTAAAAAATAAATAAATTAAAAATTAAAAAGGACAACTGGGTGTGGTGGTGGTGCATGCCTGTAATCCCAGCGGCTCAGGAGGCTGAGGCAGGAGGATCATGAGTTCAAAGCCAGCCTCAGCAAAAGTGAGGCACTAAGCAACTCAGTGAGATCCTGTCTATAAATAAAAAATACAAAATAGGGCTGGGGATGTGACTCAGTAACTAAGTACCCCTGAGTTCAATCCCTGGCACCAAAAAAATTAATTAATTAATTAATTAAATAAATAAAAATAAGAAGGGCTGGGGATGTGACTCAGAGGTAAAGTACCCTGGTTCAATTCCCAGTACCATAAATAAATAAATAGATAGATAGATAGTTAGATAAATAAATATGCTCTTGCTTGGGGAAAAACATCATCAATCAGTTGACTTTATTTATTTATCTATTTAGTACTGGGGATTGAACCCAGAGATGCTCTACCACTGAGCTACAGCCCCAGTCCTTTTTTTAATTTTGAGGCAGGGTCTCACTGACTTTCCCAGACTGGCCTCAAACTTGCTATCCTCTTGCCTGAGCCTCCCAACTCACTGGGATTCCAGTTGCCCACCATACCCAGCATGCTCTGTACCCACAAGCTCTTTCTTCTTTTGGATCTCTCTTGCTCCCCCTATTTCAATATCTATTGTCGCACCCCAACAGCCAAGGAGCCAGCAATGGGACCTTTGGGCATCCTGCACTGGTCCCAGTCACAGGTAGGGGGCTCTTGCAACATCTCCCCCTGAAAAATGCTGCTGCCCCAGGTTTCTGTATTCCTGTGACTGTTGAGGACATTCACATCAAGCAGTAGAGGCCATGGGTGAGACCAGCAGAGGCACAGAAAAGGCCCACCCAGGAAGGGACAATTGACCTCCATCTGGAAAGGTCAGGAATGGGGGATGCAGGGATCAAGCAGCTGCTTGACCACAAAGGTAATTTTGAGACAGAGTCACCCTAAGGTTGGCTTTGAACTTGTAATACTCCTACCTCAGCCTCCAGAGTTTCTGAGATCATAAGCTTGTGCCACTGCACCTAGCAAGTTCCTACTTCTTAATACCAGCACAATGGCAATTCAATTTCAACATGAAATTTGAAGGGGACATTCAAACAATAGCAGTCTTCTTTAATTTCTTTCAACAGTATTTTGTAGTTTTCAGTGTACAAGTCTTGCAGATGTTTTTTTGTTTTTTATTTTTGTACTGGGGATTGAACTCAGGGGCACTCGACCACTGAGCCACATCCCCAGCCCTATTTTGTATTTTATTTACAGACAGGGTCTCACTGAGTTGCTTAGCACCTCGCTTTTGCTGAGGCTGGCCTTGAACTTGTTTTCCTCCTGCCTCAGCCTCCCAAGTGACTGGGATTACAGGCATGCACCACCATGCCTGGTGTTGCAGTTTTTTAAAAACATATTTTGTATTTGTTTTATGGAATTGATTCCTAAGCATTTTGTTCTTTTTGACACTCTTGTAAATGGAATTGTTGTCTTAATTTCATTTTGGATGGTTCATTGCTAGGGTATAAAAACATAATTGATTCTTAAAATTTTTATTTTACTTGTTTATGTATTTATTTTTGGTACTGGGTGTTGAACCCAGGGCACTTTATACCACTGAGCTATATATCCCCAGTCCTTTTTATTTTTTATTTTTTTATTTTTGAGACAGGATCTCTCTAAGTTGCTTAGGTTCTTACTAAATTGCTGAGGCTGGCTTCGAACTTGTAATCCTCCAGCCTCAGCCTCCGGAGTCACTGGGATTACAAGCATGCACCACCACACTGGGCTGACAATTGATTTTTATATGATCTTTTATCCTGAAGCCTTGCCAAACTTGTTTATTTGCTATAATAGTCTTTTACAGGGCTCCTTAGAATTTTCTATACACAAGATCATGTCATCTGAGAATAGAGGTAGTTTGATTTCTTCCTTTCTGATCT
The DNA here is from genome assembly GCF_902686445.1 of Sciurus carolinensis. Lineage (NCBI taxonomy): Eukaryota > Metazoa > Chordata > Mammalia > Rodentia > Sciuridae > Sciurus > Sciurus carolinensis. The sequence continues at coordinate 130,491,573 of NC_062232.1, read as the reverse complement.
GTGTGCCTTTTATTTCCTTTGTTGCCTAATTTGTTCTGGCTAGGACCATTGTTGGATAGAAGCGGTTGCTTTTTTTTCTTTTTACTTTTATATTTTGAAATGATTTGTTTTGCTTGACTGATTTTTCTCCTGGTTGAGAAAAATTCCTGTTTCTTTATAAAAATATTTATTAGATGTCGATAGACCTTTATTTTATTCATTCATTTAAATGTGGTGCTGAGAATTGAACCCAGTGCCTCACATATGCTAGGCAAGTACTCTACCACTGAGCCACAATTGCAGCCACTATTTCCCTATTTCTTTGCATGTGTGGTGATTTTTCTTACACGCTACACCATATGACTGTGGTGTAGTTCAGTATTAAATTTTGTTGTTTTTCTTAAAAGAGTGTTGGAATGGCAGGCAGTAAAGGTACTTGTGAATCAGCTTGATCCTCTCAAGGCCTGTTTTTAGGCTTTGTTAGGACAGGTCTAGGGAACTCTTTGTTCTAGGGTAACTATAACCTATTCCCAAGGTGTGACCCTTCTGGATTTTCATTGACTGATTTTGTGGATTTTCATGCTGTGCATATGCAACTTAGTATTCAGCCTGAAATCCAAGGGGGCACCTGTGCAGAGGTTTATAACAAATGTGCAGGAGTTATTTTTGGGAAATTACAAAGAAGTAGAATTGCTTAGTCATGAACTCTGTGATCACTCAGCATTCTCATGTAATTATCCCAAGGGCAAAATACTACCACCTACCCTGTCACATCCTGTTTCTCAGTCATGTCTTTTACATATCATCCATTTGTTCAAACAGGAAGCCTAAGTGTCACCTTTTGATCTAGTTCCAGAGCATCAAACAAGGTTACTCTTGACAACTCTTGAAATTTCTTTCTCCAGCTTCCCAAGCTCTCTTGGGACCCTAGGTTCATAGATTTGACTCTTTGCTTGGCCGCCCCACCGGACTAGCTAATAGGAATGTCAACATAATATGCCCACCAGTAGTTAATTGTTCACTCTAAACTTGCTTCTTGTTACATGTCCCCCATCTTAGTAGATTCCTCCTCTTGCTCAGGCCACGATCTTGGAACTGTCCTTCACTCCTTTTTTTCCTCTCAACACCATATCCTATCTGTCAGCAAATCTTGTGGCTTTCCCCAAAAAAATCTACCCAGAAGGTAACGTTTTCTCCCAGTCTGTCCAAGCCACCAGCCTCTCACATCCTTTGCAACACCTAACTGCAGAAGATCTTCCTAAGTATGACCTAAAACCCAGAAGCAAATGGCAGAAATAAACAGTTGGTAGATGAAGTCTATATTTTTAACACATAAAGAGAAATACATATTAAAAGCACAAAACCATGACACAGATGTACATAGCAGCATTGTGTACAATAGTCAAAAGGTGGAATCACGCAAAATGCCCAGCAACAGAGGACTGGAGAAACATAATATGGTCAGTTATGAAAAGAAAGGTGACAGGGGGTGTACCTCAGAGGTAGAGCTCTTGTATAGTTCAATACCCAGTACCACACACACATACATATAATAGAAATGAAATTCTGATCCATGCTACAATATGAACAAACCTCCGAAACATTACGCTCAGTGAAATAAGTCAGATGTAGAAGGTCACATATTGTATGATTCTGTTTATGTAAAACTTCCAGAATAGTCAAATCCATAAAGACAGATTAGTAGCTACCAGGGCTTGCAGTGAGGAAGAAGGGCAGAGACAGCTTAATGGATACAGGATCTCCTTTTGGGGTGACAAAAATGTTGTGGGAGCAGATAGAGAGGATAGTTGTACAACATTGTGAATATATGAAATTCCATTGAATTGTACATTTAAAAATGGTTAATGGCTAATGTTATATTATGTGAAATTTTCCTTGAAAATAAAAAAAAAATAAATTTTAAAAATTAAAATTAAACCAGGTATAGGGAGGCTGAGGCAGAAGGATTGTGAGTTCGAAGTCAGTCTCAGCAACTTAGCAAGACCCTAAGCAACTTCACAAGACCATCTCTAAATAAAATACAAAAAAAGGGCTGTGGATGTAGCTCAGTGGTTAAGCACCCTGGGTTCAACAATCCCTAATACCAAGAAAAAAAGTAAACCAGGTATGGTAGTACACACCTGTAATCCCAGCTACACAGGAAGCTGAGTTAGGAGGACCCCAAGTTCGAGAGCAGCCTAGGCAACTTAGCAAGACCCTGTTTCAAAATAAAAATATAAAGGACTGGGGATGTGGCTCAGTGGCAGATCTCTTGCCTATTGTTGGGAAGGCCCTGATCAATACCCAGTACTGCTGAAGAAGAATAATAATGGTCTTCCATGATATGGAAATAGGTGTAAGCCTATCCAGCTATATTGTAAGTGACACTATAGTAGCCAGGTACATGCAAGGTAAAATCAGGCTACATTTTGTATAGAAAGGTAAGAGACAGGTTGCATATATTTTAAATTTTTTAGTTGCCCATGGACCTTTATTTGTTTGTTTGTTTGTTTATTTATTTATTTATGTATATGCAGTGCTGAAGATTGAACCCAGGGCATCACACATACCAGGCAACTGCTCTACCACTGAGCCACAACCCCAGCCCAGGTTGTATATTTATGAGCTTGTCTTTGCATAGAGAAACAGGAGGGAGAACCAGGAGAGGAATAAAAGTCCATCTCTCTTGGTTGGGGGAGGGTGGGAACTGCATTGGGCCAGGACCCAGTCTGAAGTGAAGCACCTTGCTGTGTGCTCTTTCATGATGATGTGTGAACCATGTGAATACACGGCCTCTGCTGGACAGTTCAAGGTAAGAGAAAGAGTACTGTGTACCAAATCCCTTTTTCTCCCCGCTTCCCTTCCCTCCATCTGTTCCAGCCACTTGCCTCCAATCTTCCCAACAGGGTATCCACACTTGCTGTTCCTTCTGTCTGAAAGGCTCCCTCCTGTTTGGGAATAGCTAGCTTCTTGTCATTTGGATATCAGGTTAAATGTCCCTATGCCAGAAAAGGCTCCTTATCTTTTTGTTTTCTCTTTGTTGTACACACACACACACACACACACACACACACACACAGGATTGAAGTGTGGGTGAGCAAGGGACAAACAGCTTCCTCTCTAGCTGTATCCTCTGTACATAGCCTACCTTGTACACGCTGGTCCTTGGTGACCTCATCTACTTCCAGAGCATCAAACAGCATCTGCCTTGACAGTTTCTCAACTTCTATCTGCGGCCTCCTAAACTCTGTTGTGAACTCTACCTTCAAATGGACCCAACATACCAAGGGACTCCCCAAACCTGGGCCATACCTAGACAGTCCTCCCTCATCAGCAGGAATTTAGGTGAGCACCAGTCTCCAGGAGACTGAGTGGGATATCTAAAAGCAACTCTCCCCCATGCTCTTCCAGTTCAGCCTTTCAGACTGCCACCTTGGTCCTGGACTTTGGCTAAGGGGCTCCTCTGCTGGGCCCCCCACCATGACAGTTTTTTCTGTCCTTTTGCTGGTCACAAAGATGTGGCTCTCCTTCTCTAACAGCAGCCTCCCATCTCCTTGATATTGACCCCAAAGGGCTCCCAGCACCCCTGTCAGGGACTTAGGGCCATTTCCAGAAATCAGATTCTTCCCTGCAATACTTAGGACTGGTCCTCAAGGAGCTTGTTTTCCAAAACCCACAGGCCTGGAGGTAGCTCCTGTCTACGTATGACCCAGGCTTACAGTCCCTTGGCACCTTGGATTTATATGAATGTGCAGTTCAAAAGAGCTTAGGACTGCAGAGAAAAGTTGAGATGATGTCAACTTGTATGCTATTGGGTAAAAATGACTTCCTTTCCCTGGGAAGTCTGCTCTTCTGGAGGTTTTTCAAAGGGTAGGAAGGTGTTGGCACAGAGAACTTGAAGAACCTCTCCAAGGTTCCTCATTAGCCCAACAACAGACCCCATTGACCTCCTCAGACCTGTCCCCCACATCTGGAATATAGGATCAGGCTCAGCCACTCACTCCTTGCTGTGCCCCAAGATACCCTAGCCTACTCCTACCCTCTGTCTCCTCGAAGTGACCCCAGATGGTTCCACCCCAGGCACAGGGCCAGAAATGCAAGTGAGAGCTCCTAGCTGGCTCATGGTCCAATCTCATCCTTTGCCCTCCCCATAGACACAGAGAGTAAATTAGGGGTTTCCGGGGGCTGGCAAGAGAGAATGGGGAGTGACTGCTAAATGGCCTTGGGGTCTTTTGGGGTGATGAAAATGTTCTGGAAGTAGGTGGTGATCGTTGCACAACACTGAGAATCAACTAAATGCCACTGAATTAAAATGATCAAGCTGGACATGGGGACACACACCTATCATCCCAGTGACTCAGGTACCTGAGGTAGGAGGATGGCAAGTTTGAGGTCAGCCCGGGCAACACAGCAAGACCCTGTCTCAAAATAAAATAAAAAAGGGCTGGGTATGTGTCTCAATGGTAAAGTGCCCCTGGGTTCAACCCCAGTAGAGTAAATAAAGTAAAATGGCCAAATGAGGAATTCTATGTTAGGTGAATTTTCTGTCAATAAAAAGTACTTCTAAACAGAACACACTTTCTCAGAATGCAGGTACTCCAGCTCTAACGTGTGCACTTATTTATTGTAAAAGAAAAAAGCAATAATGACAGTGCCAGGGGGTGTGTGGCTACCGTCCTCCCAGCACACTTCAGCATAGCCACTTGAGTTCTGGAGACATGGGGGTGCGCACCAGGTACAGCCAAGGCCACACGACCTCCTAGAGGTTCACCGGATCTGGTGTAAGAACAAGGTGGGCCAGGGACAAGGAAGGGAAAAGAGAGATGAGAGCACTGGCTGGCATATCCGCCTGGGTCTCTAGCAGGACACTGACCGCCCACTAGGTCAGGCTGCCCCCCACCTGGAAGGGCCTCCTGGTGCCCAGCCTCCCCACCTTCCCTGCCTCCTCACCGTATACTTGTCCCACTTCTTTTCAGGGTCATAGGGCTCCCAGCGGCTGGCAGGGAAGATGTGCTTGTTCTTCTCATACCAGCTCCTCAGCACCACCTTGCCTGCATGAGACTGAGGAAAAGCAAAGGCCAACCTTCCTGACCTCTGCTTCCCTTGATCTCACCACAGTGCAGGGACACTACCCTGTGGGCCCAGGGCACCTTTCCCCACCCAGTGCCTTGGCACCACCCTACCTCATCCTTCTCCACAGTGGCATCGCTGAGCAGCCGCACATCATCATGAACATCAAAGTTAAAGAGTGGGCCTTTGGGGGAGAAGCAGCCGTCCCAAGGTTACAGTGCTGCCCCAGGTACACATATACATACACATACACACATGGCAAGTTGTGGGAGGGGCTAGGCTGGGTGCACTCACCACTCTTCCCACGTGCCTTGGTGACAATGAAGTCATAGAAACTGTGATGCTAGAAGCCAAGGATAGGAAAGGCCAGTCTATCTTGGCCTCTCTTACCCACACCCCACTTCCCACTCACAGGCCAGATACAAGCATGGAAGAATGCAGAGCAGTGTGGGAACTCTACTGCAGAGGCCTAAGGGCACAGGCCCACTGCGTGACCTGGAGCTTAATTAAGGGACTCACATGGGGAATGATTAAGTCCTCCTTGATGTACATGAGCTGCTCCACCCCTGCTGACCTGAGGGAGAAAGACAGGAGGGACAGATGAACAGAGCACATTCTCAGTCCATGAAGGGAGGAAGCAGACACTTAAAGAACTAGTTGGAATGCTTTAAGGGGAGCTCTGTGGTTTAGTCAGCCTGGGATAGACACCCCACTGTCTTCTACCTTTGGGCCAAGGCAGGATGCTCCCACCTAAGTTCTTTATGACAGGAGGAAGGAAAAAGGGGCCTGACATGCACAATGCCCAGCATGCCATCTTCCTAGCCAGGGAGTGGTGATCTTGGGATCACAGGGTCTACACATACACGCACAGGGGTGCACACGCCACTCACCTGAGCTCACTGAAGTCTTTACGCAGGATCTCAAGGGCTTTCTGTAGGAACTGCTGCATCGTGTTGCCCTTCTTCATCTACAGGAGTTGCCCAAGAGCCAGCACCCAGAAAACCAAGGAGTTGGGAAGAGAAGACAGAAAACTGGAGAAGTGCTTTCAAGTAGGCAGAGGCTCGCAGGCCCTTATTCTCCCTGCTGCTTTCAGGATCCCAGGGGGCTTCCCAAGTCATACCTGTCAGTTCCTTCCCAACAAACCCAAGGGAGGCCCTCCACTGCTTACTTTGACTGTCCGCCGGTGTCCGGAGCCATCCCAGTAACTGAAGGTGATTTCAATCTCTTCACCTATAAATCAGAATTACCTCTTGGTCTCCAGACCCAGGCACTCCCCTCCAGAGCTTCCTCAGGGCACAGTGCACTGTCCAGAGAACTATCTTTAAGAGAGCTGCTTGGGCCCAACCCTGTTCTCTCACTGCCCCAGGACCTTGGGGCCAGACTACACGTGCCCAATTCCACAAGCACTCACTCTTAATCTTCTCCTGCTTGGCTTCCCACTCCTGCCTCAGCTCTTCCCGGAGACGATTTTCCTCCTCCTAGGAGAGGAAATGTATGAAGGAGTGAGGCCCAGGGCTGCTCAAAGGGTATAGTGACCCACTCCCAGAGCCAGGGCTGAGGTCAGGTCAGAATCAATGTCAGAACTAGAGCTAGTTGGTCTTTACCTCCCGGTCTCGGTCAGGTAAGAAGCTGGTGTCCACATCTGGGTTCTTCCCCAATTTCCTTTTCTTTGTTGTGATCTCTAGAGCAAAAGGAGGTGAAGAACATCTTAGCATTATTCTGAAAATGGTTTTGATCTCATGGACCCCGATGAGGGTCTCTCAGATCCTCAGGGTCCCTGAAGCACACTGTGAGAACCACTGACCTAGAAGACAGACGTAAACTAAAAAAACAAAACAACAACAACAACAAAAAAAAAACAGGTATCAGGGTCCCACTCCACTGTTGGGTCCCCTAAAATAAAACCTTTAGAGGGAGGGAAGAGCCTACACCCAGCAATGCTTTTGGAAAAGCCCTAGAAATACACACAGCCTGGACATAACAACCTCCCCTCACCCAGGCCTGCTCAGTCCAAAACAGTAGTTCCCACCAGAGCACTGAGCACGTGGCAGTTGACATGTAGCTAGCTGGACCAGCCTAGATGGAAATATTTTGGATACAGTCATGTTAAATACAATGTATTACTAAAATAACAATTTCTAAAACATCCCAGGTCTGTTACCTTGCCTCCCTGAGGACTACGACATAACTTGTTCAGAGTTCTCAAATATATCCACTCCTTCCTGATGTTTCAGTGTAGCTATATCTTTTCACCCCTCCTGTCTCTGTGACTAATGAAATTCCCTTCATCCTTAAGGCCCAACTATCCCCCTGTGACACATTCCTTGACCTTGGGCTACCCCCCAGGCCCCAGGTGGGACAGTAATACGTCCTGAACACATGCTGACCTGTGTGACTTTCACTAGGAGAAGGAAAATGCCCTGTGGGCCCTTGATCAGGCACAGAGCAGGTGTGTAGTACACAGGAGTACCAGGCTGGCTTTGGATTCACTCCCCAGCCTTCCCAAAATGTCCCTGATGTGGCCTAGTTCTCACAGCTGAGGTCTGTAGTGTCTACCTAGGAGCCCCTGAATTTCCTAAGCTGTGTAAATTTACAGTGGAACTAATCCAACAATTAACCATTTAGTGCTCGTGTCCACCTGCTGCAAGTGGCTACCATACTGGGAAGCAAGCACCCAAGCATGGTTCTCCTCAATCTATCCTACATAGCACCTCCAAGGGACAGCTTCTGGAACCTTCTGGACCAGGTACCAACCTCACTCTGCCAGTCCTTGCACGGGTGACTCCTGCCCAGGACAGGCTGGGATTTGACTCAATTTACCACGGACAGTGAGCCCCTACTTGGCTTTCAAAACTGATGCAGCTGGGCATGGTGGTGTACACCTACAGTCCCAGCTACTCAGGAGACTGAGGTAGGAGGATCACAAGTTCAAGGCAACATAGTATGACCCTATCCCAAAATAAAAAAATAAAAAGTGCCAGGCACTTCAGTACATGCCTATAATCCCAGTCACTTAGGAGGCTGAGGCAAGAGGATCACAAGTTCAAGGACAGCCTTAGCAACTTAGCAAGACTGTCTCAGAAAACTTTAAAAAGGAATGGGGATGTAGCTCAGTGGTTGGTCACTTGCCTAACATGTGCAAGATCCTGGGATCAACAATGAGTACTGCAAAAAAATAAAACATAAAAAAGCAGTGCAGTCTTGGGTCCTTCTTATCCTCTCCTGCTGCATGTGAACTTCGGGACCATAAGCACAGCAAGCAACTGAGGCTGGGCAGTGGACACACTTCTTCCTTCTACAGCCCAAAAGCCAGGAGTTCGTTCTGGCGGGCAAGGCCCTCACCTTCCCTTTCCAGCTCCTCCTCATACATGGCCACCTCCTCCTCCTCTTCGCCTCCCTCCTCTTCTTCCTCCAAGGTGAAGGACAGGCTAGAGATCTTCCGCTTGGCCTCCTTCTTGCGCTCCTTCTCTCGCAGCTTCTCCAGCTTTCTACCAAGGCATGGGTGGCCATCATGCCCCATGTCCCTGCCTCTAGGCCCTTTTCCCTGACCCAGAGATACTTGTGTGCTCAGTGTGGGGCTCACCAAGTGCAGGTTGGAACTGCCTAACACCCCAGAGGGATCCTACTGCCCTGAGTCACTTCACTGCTCATGGGCAGAGAGCTCTGATTATGACACAGAAGGTATAGAGAGACACGGGTAACAGGATAGAGAAAGGGGCCAATGCAATTTCTTAAGGTACCCGATGGAAGAAGAGGGCCACAAAAAGGACTACCTTTATAGTATAGAGGAACAGAAAGAGGAAAGATAAACCAGGAAGGTAAGAAGACTTTAGTGTGGGCCTAAACTAGATGCTACACCTGTTTCCAAAACAGGAATTGGGTTTCCCCCCATGAAAAAGGAATAGCCTGACCCATCCCCAGGAGCCCCCAGGCACTAGCTACATCTTGAGATGAGGACTGCTGGCCAAGAGACCAAGGAGGGGACCCACAGCTGCAGCTCCTTTGATTGCTCCTTCTTGGCCAGCTGCTTCTCCCGCTCCTTCACCAGTGCTTCTTGTTTGGCTTTCATGTCATTCAGGGTTACAAGACCTATGAGGCAAGGAGACATGGGGGAAGGGCTGGTCACCTACGGTTGGCACAGAAGCAGCCTCCCTGGGTCTGGGAGAGTGTGGCATGTGCACCCTGCTCACCCACGGTGCTGGACTTGAGCTCTGCCTCCACGGCATCATAGTGTGCAGAGAACTTCTTGTCAATGTTGGATTTCATTATGTTCTCCTGTAGAGGAGGGAGCATAGTAGTGAGGACCACCCATCACTACACTGTGGAAGGAATAGGCTGGCTGTTGGGGACCTGGGATCTAGTCCTAGATCTGTCCCTGGAAAAGACATACCCTCCTTTCCTTTATAAGTGGAGGCTAGGGGATACTCTGTCAGTGCTGAGAGAGTCAAATGGATCTTTTCCCACCAACCCCTGTGCTGCTCTGACCCCTTTCATGTCTCCTGCCGAGGATCAGAGCTGCTTTGGTGGTCTGCAGTCACTGGCCCTACTCATTTTTGGCCTTTTTCATACCCAGCCTATAAGATGATGCTCCTGAGACCCAAGCCAAGGAAAGGACAAAGGAAAAAAGAGTGGCTGAAAGGCCTAGCCCTTTCCTGAGTGATCTTCCTCCCTCCCAGCCCCTGGTGTTGCCAAAGTTTCCCAGAGGCCTCCTCTCTCCAGCCAGCCCCATCCCAAAAGGGTGCCATGTAGATCCCTCTCTGGCCAGGGGAGTCTTGTGTCAAACACAAAGCTTGTAGTGAGTCTGAGCAAAAGGTCTCAGCCTTAAGTCTTGTTCCTACTCTCCCCTGGAGTCTTCCCGACTCTTCTGATGAGTTTCCCCCAAAGGCGCAAGCTGAGGGCTCCTGGTTCCTCTATTCCTGAGCACACCATCACTGGCCACTCACTAAAATACTGGGGGAACTGCTAGAACCCCAGAATGTGGTATGTGCCTTCCTTCATCATGGGTGCAAAGGGTTTGGAATGAGCCTCAGTGGCCTGCCCATGTCTTGCCAGAGGGCTTGCCCTTCCCGGTATGCACTGGATCCCAGCAGAGGCCTGGTTCTGAGGGCTGGGGAACCTGAACTAGGGAGTTCTGTGCTCGAGAAGGGCGCTTGGGAAGCCCTTCCAGCCCCGGTGCCACCAATAGACGTACTAACTGGCTCCCTCGTGATGGAGGCTTGTCACAAGCTGTCTCTGCCTCTGACATGGCCTGACTCTGACCTATTTTACAGATGAGACCGTCGCTGGCTCACTTCTGCCATCTGCCAGAGGGGCAAGCAAGAGTCCTGCTCCCGATTCGGGGACCGCCCCCTAGAGCTTCTAGCCCGCGGCCCCGCGACTCCCAGGGCCTGAGAGTGGAGCTGGGCCGCTAGGGGGCCCGCGCGGTGCGCATGCTCCAAGGCGCCCGGGCCCAGCCCGCACCTCTGCGATCCGCTGCTTCATCTGCTCCATCTGCTCCCGCTGCTTTTCCCGCTTCTTCATCAGATGCATGGCGCGGCCAGCCTCGCTCGCGGCACCCTTGTACTGAGCCATGGTGGTGGCGGTGGCGGCGGTGGCGGTGGCGGCGGCGGCGGCGGCAGCGGCGGCAGCAACAACTGTGACAGCGGCCCGGCTAAGTCCAGGCAGCGACAGCGACCGCGGTTCAGTCAGCTGACGCGTGACGTCGACCACTAGGGAATGCGCGCCGGCGCCCGCCCCGCTCCGCCCCGCGATCCCTGCACGTGATCGCGGTCTGCTCCGCCCCGCCAACCGCGGGAGGCTAGACCCCCATTTCCGTACGTTGGCTCTTGCGGGAAGCCGCCCGGGTCCCTTCTCCCAGCTCTTCCTTGACACCAACGCTGGATACCGAAGCCTCCTGCGCTTCCTCGTCGTTAACCCCGACCCATAGCTGGGCCCGTTCCCCGCATCTCTTCAGGTACTGACCAACCCCGAGTGTCCCTGCTTCCTCACTGCCTGAGACCAGATCCAGGTATCCCCTGCTCCCCCAGCCTCACCCCGCAGACTTGTTCACCTATAGATTGCTTGACTTTTACCCAAAGCTAGATGTGCCCTTCTTCAGGCCCAAGAGTGGTCCCTAGTGAATTCTGCCTCCTTATTTTTGACCCAGAGGTTAGTTCTGTACCTTGACCCCCACCTGAGGCCAGATGCTAGCTTCCCTGCTTCTCTTGCACTGACACTTAAGGGATGCATTCCTGGTGCCAGATGCTATGCCTGGGCCCCAACCCAGATAGCCAAGGCCCTGTCAAGCACCCAGCTTTTGGGAATTCAACCTAAAGATCCAGGTTCAGGTTTCAACACAGTTTTTATTGGGAGGTTTTGTTTTCTGTGAAATACACTAGAGGCTGGGGGAAAGGGACACATTCACTTTGCAAGATAAGGGTTTCCCACCACTAAAGGAAAGGCATGGGGCAGGGCACACTGGGGTTTGGATCCATTTTTCCACCTCCTTCTGCTTTGCTCACATTTCTTTTCTCTCAGCAAGTACCAAAGAACACAAAGACAAGGAATAAAAACAGCAAGATCAACCCTCCATTGGGGCCACACCTAAACCTCCTCCCCTTCCCTAGACTTTGCCAGGACTAGGAGGGGCTGGAGAAGCTTACTCTACAGCCCCCAGGCTGCATCAGAGGGCTTCAGGCTCACAGGGAAGGGTGGAAGAAGTTAATAAATTAGAATAAATTATGGGGGGGTGCAATTTTGTGCTGGGAGGGCCCCTTCTTTCCAACACATGAGAGTTGGTGGGGGGAGGCAGGGGGCATCTCCAAAGGCCACTACAATGGGGGTAAGAGCAGTGGGGGCAGAAGTCAGCTTTTCCTCCACGTCCTTCCCAAACAGAGCAGAAGAATGGTGGGGGAGGGGGACACACACAAGGAAAACAACCCTCTTTTTCTAGGGTAAGGAGGGGCCAAGAAAGAGGATGCTATCCAACCCCCATCTCCCAAACCATCGCTAAGGTTAAAGATTTGGTCAGTGAATCAATGAGGTGGGTGATGGGAACGTGGTGGGGGAAGCAGAGGATGCTGGAAACAGGGTTGCCCAGCCATACTGTCTCCCCTGCTCTGGAGGAGAACAGAGTTGGGGGAGGGGGCAGTGGGCAGCAGGGGCTAGGGGAAGGGGGTCAGCAATCACTGGTCAGCTTCTCCAAAGACGTCATTCTGTTTGCGCTTCATGTTCTCAAAGTCAAAAGCAGAGCCAGCCATGCGTTTGTAGATGTCTTTGATGTCATTACAGGTTGTCTCAAAGTGTGTGGTAGCATCATAGGAGCAGGAACAGAACACCTGCAAACAGCCAGAGCCCATGGCCAGAGTGAGTTGGGTAGGGGCACTGGGTGGGCAGCCAAGATCCAGGACTGGGACAGGCTGCTTACCTGGCTCTCAGAACCATCATCAATGGGCTCATACAAGTCACTGATAGCCACAAACCTGGGGGGCAGATAGAGGAGGGAGGACAAGCCTCACAATGGGCCTTACCCTTCTTGGTTTTCATTACCAGCTCCTTCCCTCCCATCCTCCCCATCGGGCTCAGCCCAGCCCCTCACTTCTGATCAATGGGCTCCAGCAGCTCCAATGCTGGCTCAATCTCCTTTTCAGGCTCTGCAGTCTCCACTGTGGTGCTGGCAATGGCGATGTATTTGCCCTGTGCGGCCACGTTGTGTGCGTAGGAGATCATGCACACATAGATGTCTGGCAACAGGAAGCACTCCATTAACAAAGGCCAAAGGAAACAGCCACAAGTGGAGAAGCCTCCTTAGGGGCCTTCTGGCCCACCTGCCCCTTCCTGTCTGGGCACAGCAGGCAGCAACCAAGCTGTCACCCTCATGGAAAGGAAAGAGTCCAAGCCATCCAATCCCTAGGGCCCCCAAGTTGTGGTGACTACCATGAGGGTCCTATTTGTTCCATGATGGGATCGCATGGGGAGCCCCCAAGGCTGGGGTGGAGGGAGGCACGGAAACCCCAAAGAGAGTGCACAGGAGATAGTCACGGCCTGGCCTACCTGACTTCCTGTTGACCTGGTTCTGGGGGATGATGATTTGGCAGGAATTGGCATCATTGGTGTTCTTGATTGGGTGGCTGAGGATACAGATGATGCGGATAACCTGGCCAGCCTTCCGCACACGGTCTGGGATGTAACTGGGGTCACAGATCAATTGCTTGCAGCGGGCCACCTGTGAAGGCACCAGAAGTCCTTGTCCATCAGACCACCCCTTGCCCTGGGTGGTCATAGTCTGGGTCCACAGTGAGAACAGATAGCTCTGGCAGGCAGTACTCCTCTGAGCTGTCACCACTGCTCCTCCTACAGCCCAAGTAGGTGATCCCTAACTCAGAGAAAGGCAACCCTGCTGAGTGACACTGTGATCAGGAATACTTTCTGGGTCAAAGACATAGCATATGGTCTTTGAGAGATACCTCTTGCCAATAGAAATGCCTATGTAGACTTCTTTTGGGATGCTCCCCCAGTTCCCAGCTCTTAGGGCTTTGAGGCTGAGGAGCAGCAGAGCCATCAGCAGTCAGGCTCCTTGGAACAGAGCCCCTAAGATGGCGATCAAACACTGGCCCAGCCATGATGACCCCACTGCACGGGGAAGGCTTACCTCTCCCTCAGATTTCACGCCCACCACTTTGCCGTTCTCCATGATGATGTCATCTACAGGTTTGTTGAGCATATATGTTCCCCCATAAATGGCACTCAATCTGTGGTGAAGAGAGTGATGGTGAAGTCCCGCTTCCAGGAAAAATGGGGATCAATTCACTGCACTCTCCCCACTCCACCACCAAGGTACAGAGTACAGTAAAGATTTCCCCAGGCAGGCTGAAGTCAGGAGATCCAGCTGTTCATCCCAGCTCTGTCACTGCCACGAACTCAGGACTGATCTCAGCGTGTTCCTTCCTCTCTGAAGCTTCTGCCCACAGTATTCTGCAATAGGCTAGTATGAGGATGGCAAAAGGGAGCAGCTCCACACAGAAATGGCAGAGAGGACCAGAATAAAGGGACTCGCTGGAGAAGGGCCAGCTACCAGCTAAGCCCTGACCTCAAGGTTCTGGGACCCTGGGTCCAATCCTGGTGTTGCCAGGAACTGAGAAATCCACATACAAAGAAGCCTAGTTCTTTTCCTCCATACTTCAGTGTACTAGGGCTATGCTACCACCCAGGGATGGAAAAAAGTAAATGAAGATCATGAATGGGAAAGTATAAATGCTATAGAAATGCTCAAGGGGGTCATTTCCACTCTTGGCCTTAGTACTACCCAGTTAATGCCAACTGAAAAAAATACCATTTCCTCACCTTGCAAAGCCCTGAGGCAGCTCGCCCAAGCCATAGAGTGGGTATAAATATGGGCTCTTGCCATACCGGGCCAAGGACTCGCTGTACAACTTAATGCGGTTGATGGTCTCAAGACAGGGCTGGTCCAGGTAGCTGGGGGACAGGGATCAGGGAAGATGCTCTGACAGCAGCACTCCTGCTCGTCCCCACCCAGGCACCAGGTCTGCTTTCCCACCACCCTGTATGGCCTGGTAAAGGTATAGGTAAAATGCAGGGGAGGGAGAGACTGAAAGGCAACAGATGAGCCTGTGGCTAAGTACAAGGGACATGCAGGGTGGGCAGAGGGAGCAGCAGGCAGGTGTGAGGAGGGTAGGGTATGGGCTGGGCAAGGGGACTCCCACCACACCAGCCTCTCTCACTCATCAGTGCGGTAGAGCGCCAGGGCATGGCCAGTGAAGTCAATGACATCCTGGCCCAGGTCAAACTTCCGGTAGACGTCACGCATGCTAGTAGTCTGGGGATCAACACCCTCGAAGGTCTTGGGGTCGTTCTCATCAAAGTTTGCCACAAACACCAGGAACTTGCGGAAACGCCGTTTCTCAAACATACCCATCAGATCTGAGAAAGGGAGCATGAAGAAACCCTCTGCATCACTGGAACACCAAATCCCCCTTCCCACCAGGGCAGGCCAAGAAAGTGGGTGCCTAGCTTTGGCTGAGCTCTGTCATGTGTCCTGATGTTAACCGCCCTACCCTTCTTGGCCTTAATTTCCCCACTGTATGAAGAGGGGGTTGAGTAGGACTGGGCCCTCCCAGCTCCACCACTTGGGATGTTTCACGGTTAAGTGGAGGCCCTTCCAAAGTCTTTCTAACAGGAATCCCCCTCCATGTGTGCTTCCCTCCTGGCAACCTGCAATGGAGAATACAAAGCTAGGGGCTTCTGGTACTGCCTGGTGGATGTGACCTAGGGCAAAGGAGAACCCTACTCTGAATGGCTACCTTGCCACCAGCCCTGAGGACAGTCTGTCTCTCCCCCTTCTGCCAGTCCATTATTCTGTGGTTCAGGGGACCCACACTCACTAGAAGCCAAGGCCTCAGTCTCAGTGGATGGCACTTTGTAGATCTTGCCCCCCTTGTAGACGAAGCTCCCCTCCACCACCTTGAAGTCCAAGTAGCGAGTCACTTCTGTATACAGTAGCATTTTTACCAGCTGCCCTGTTGCGGGGGAGGGGCAACATTAGCACAGCTCCCTCCAGAAGCTCTTGTATGGTCTGGCTGCTCCTGCTGTGGAGTCTAACCCTCCTCTGGTCTTCCGAATTGCCCACCCCTCAACAGTATGTTTTTCATCTCCCTCACCATTGGCCATGAGGAATTTGGGGATCAGATCAACATTCCAGTCTCGGCCCCGGCCCATCGACTCAGGCGGCCCCTCCAACAATTGAAAGCGCTTATACAGCTGTAAACAGGAGGAAGAGAAAGAGAAAAACCTCAGGTCTACCCCTGCCTCCCCTACCATCCCAGAGAACCTGGGGAGCTTCTTCCATCCTATGCCTCAATGTGAGAGATTATGAAGGATGGATCTGGGCCTCAGTCCAGGTCCAGGCAGCCTTACCTCCTCCAAGGGAGTGATAGAAGAGCTCTCGCCCCCATAGTAGGGGTTTCGGTCCATGTGCAGCACCTTCTTTCCATTCACGGACATGATACCTGACAGGATGCATTCCTGCAGAGGGGTGACATTTGCTGCTGCACTCCCACCTGCCTGCATTCCCACTGGCCGCACTGATTTGTCCCCAAACCTGCCACAATGGACAGCTCCTTCCACCCCCAGCTTGTTGCACTGCCTAAAATTGAGGGTGATGGCTTTATCTGACCAGTCTCCTCCATAACCTTGCTGGAGAAGACATGAAGAAGGATAATGGAGACTTTGAGAGGAACAGAGCATCCATCAGACACAAGGACAGTCTTCCAATACTAACATGCCAAGAAAGCCATCTATCTATGTAGAGCACATGGAAAAGACAGATAAGACACGATGAATCATAGAGAAGACCCAGCTCAACCTCAAGGGCACCTGAAAGGGGAAGCCAAGATTAGCACAGTCCTTGAAATTGCAGGCCCCACCCTGGGTTGCTCTTTTTTCAAAGGACAAGAGTCCTTGACCCTGAGCCTTCTTGGCCACAATCATGGAAGGAGGGTGTCTGGGCCCAGACTGAGGGAGATCAGCCTCAGGGGAGAAGACCAACAGGGTCTGGAGGAAGGGGAAAAGATAAACACCCTCAACAGCTACTAGCCCAAGGACAAAGGCTGCAGACACCATTCAGCCTGAGGTCTCCATGGGAAACTGGGGTGAGGTAGCAAGAATGTGGTCAGTGCCTCTACTGCTGCTGCTTCTGGAATATTCCCTGGGTCCCCTGTTCCCCGAAAAAGCCAGGGAGGTGGGATGAGGGTCCACCCTGGCAAGGCCATCTGACCCCATGGCCTCATGCTGCAACCCCACAGCGATTAGCACAAAATAGGAGAGGATACTGGGAAGGGATGCTGGGTGGGTGATGGGTGCAGAAGATGGGTGAGGGCCGGGTGGGCGGGGTCGGGGCAGCAGGTCGAGTGGGGGTGAATTTTCCGGCCCAGCAAGCCAAGGGAGGGAGCACATCAGGGGGCGGGGGTCGCGACCTGAGGAGTCGTGGGGAGGGGTAAGGAGGAGAGGGACCCCTTCGGGGAGACTAGGGCGTAACAGTAGAATACAGCTGACAATGTGTGGCGCGGTAGTGAGGTGGGCAAGGGGCCGGCTTTTGGGGAACCTGAGCGGAGGATGCAATGATGGGAGGATGGGGCCGGCGGCCAGGGGATGCATCATCGCGGGCGGTGGGGAAGGCATGATGTGCGGCCGCGGGCGCCCAAGGATGCACTTACGGTGAGACCGGTCCCCAGCACGATCACATCGTATTCCTCATCCATGGTCAGGCCTCGGTGCCAGCGACCGCTCGGCTCCTCCTCCTCCTTTACCACAGCAGCCGCCGCCGACGCCGCCGACGCCGCACTGGACCAAAGATGGCGGCTCTACGGCCGCCGCCCGACTCCTCCGCCGCGTCAAAGAGTCCCGCCCCCTCCCCGCGCACCCGCCACGCCCGCCGGGGCCACTGCCTCCGCGGATCGCGTCCCAGGAGGGCTGCCGGCGCCCGGGTCCCACCACCAGCGCCACTCCACGACCGATTCTGCTTGCGGAGGGTCCAGAAAGAAGCGAGGAGGGGCGGGGCGGCGGCCGGTGCTGCGGCCCGTGAGGGATCCATGCGCGGGAGCCGCACGCGCCCCGCCCCGCCCCGCCCCGCCCCCCGGGAGGTTCAGCGCGGTCCCGCGCGTCTGTCGCGCGCCGCTGCAGCAGGCAAGGGCAGTCCCTCGTATTGCTTTTTCTGAGTGCTGCTATTGTCACGAGTTCCTCCCAAGGCTCGAAGCGTATCCAGTCTCTGCCCTAAACACCCCTTCGTACCCTAACTAGTTAGGAGCTTCACTTGTTATCCCAGCCACCCTAAGTGTTCTCGCCTCCGCCTTGTCCAGGCTCGGCTACATCCGGGTGCCTCTTGCATCCCTCGGCCAAGCGCATACCTAATACCCAGCGCAGAAATGAGTGACAAGAGGTCCAATGTATGGCGACCCGTCTTTATTTTATTAGGAAGGAAACAACAGAGCACCCCAGGCTCCTGCCAGGCACCCCAGGTGAGAACATGCCAGAAACCCAGTGATCACACCCAGGCCACCTGTAGTGGGCGTCCCTTCCTTCTCAGGCCACAGAAATAAACCGCAGTGTACTGCTTATTGTTAGCACATCACCAAATAAATGATAACAGCCAAGCTAGACAGTTAAGCAGTACCCTCCACACTCAGGAAATCTCAAGTTCATGGCTGCTACTGGGAGCCCCATAAAGCTTGGGGAAAAAGTATTTGCTACACAAAAGCACTATGAACAGCAAGGGATAATGATGGAAAGACAATAATAAATAAGCAGAAAGGGGACCCTAGAACTACTGCCCCCTCCCCTCACAATGACTGAGTCTGGGAAATTTGTCTAGTGTCTGCAGAATATGTACACCTTATTGGTGGAGATGGGGAGGACAGCCCCAGGGAAGCCCCTCAGTGGGTAGAAGAGGGAACAAGACAGGTTGAGGGAAGCTTGGGATTCATGCTATGGTAGGAAGAGGGGAAGCCCTTCAGTCCAGTGTGCCACAAGATGGAAAAGTGACAACCTGAACACCATCACACCCTCAACCTCCCACTGGCACGGGTCACACAATCTGGGTCAAAGAGATAGTGGGGCCTTTATGGTCATCAAAGCGGTCCATGGTCTTGAGGCTGAGGATCATGTGCAGGCCATAGGTGAAGATGAAGAGCATGAAGAGGGAGGTGAGCAGCCCCATCCAGATGCCCGGAGAAAAGAAGCCGGCACAGTCACTGGCGTAGGAGAACTGCTCACCTGTCACATTGAAAGCCTGGATCTAGGGAAACACACAGATGTGAGTCAGAAGAGACCATGTGGCTCCACACAAATGGGAGGCCCAGAGTCAGGGACAGTCCATATTCCAGACAGGCAGCACAGGACAGGACTGTCAACCACAAGCCCAAACCATGCTGAGACTCTTCAGGTTCTTCCTCCCCCTCCCCTAGTATCCTGCTACTATCACCCTACATCTCCACCTGAAGCTCGGTCCCTCCCTATTCCATACCTGAAAGTCCTGAAGAGTCATCTGCCACAGGGAGGGCTGCGTGCGGGCCACAAGGAGACTGCCCTTCTTGCTAAGACTGCTGACATACTCGCAGTGAAAGGAGTAGATGCTGGGCCCTGTGACCTGGGAAGCATTGAAGTAGGTGACAGAGCCATTGCTGTGGATTTCGAGGCGATCCATGGTAAACCAGTGACGGGCAGACACTGAGTAGAAGCCGCTAGCCAGAATGAACCTGGGGGAGGTGTTAGGGGTGTCACGTAAGCAGGGGAGACTGAAATAACAGCAGCCCCCACCTCTACCTTAACCATTCTCAGAACTCACTTATGTTTTATTTATTCATTGTCTCTTTTCTTGCAGTGCTTGGGATTGAACCCAGGGCCCTGCACACGCTAAGCAAATGCTCTACCACTAAGCTACATCTCCATCCCACTTGAATGACTCACTTGAATGTCACTGTGGTACCGAAGAGCTGTTCATAGGTCAGTGAGAGCCTGCAAGATGAGAGAGAGATGTGCTATCAGTCTCCAAGAGGGCCTTGGGTGGCTTAGAGGAGCAAGCTTCTCAGTTTGCTCCTGCCTAGCTGCCCCAGTTCCTCACAGTCACCTGAAGAGGCAGTGTTCCCACTTGATAGATCAGGAAACTAAGGCTCCAGTCATAACCAAGTTTAGAACAGAGCTGGAAGCTAGAAGCCAACACCCAGGTGCTGTGTCTTTAGCTTGTGGCTCCTTCCTCTGGTCCCCCTGACTGCCCCTCCTTTTAGCTCCCTCTTAAGAGTCGCTGAGCCACCTAGTTTGGACTTTGGGGTAAGGGGAAATGGAAGGGTATAGGGGTCCTAGAACTGATTCTGGTAGCTGATCTGGTATTTGCCCACATGCAGGCCTGTTTCCTTCAAGGGGCAAGCGCCAGATTCCCAGGTCCCAACCAAGGCCTAGGGAACATGGGGAGGCAGAACTCTGAGCACCTCCCCCTCCAGCAGCTCCACCTTGAGATACCACCTACATTTCCCTGGTGAACACAGCCCACCAAGACCACCCTCACCCACAACACACATACCTGCCCCTGGATCCCTGCCCCTGCCCTACACTGGCAGGAAGACCATGTGTGGTAGCTCAGTCCTCCCCAACCCAGTGCCCTTACGTGGCAATGGAGTCATTCCAGGAGGAGCCAGTCAAGTTGAGCCCCTGCACCCCAAAGGTGAGGGAAGTCAAATCTTCCCACTGCTCCTTGTATGCCACAGAGAAGTTCTGGGCCCAGAACAGGATCCGCGGGGCAGTGTCATTATAACTCACAGGAGGATGGATCACAGCTGATGCCGCCTGTTCTTGGAGTAGCTGGCGACCTAGTCCCCCAGCCACCATGGCTACATCACGAGCCACCTGCAGAAACACCCAACAAGCCTTTGCTCAAGAGCCCTGGGAGCAAGTCCTGATCCACTGTCCTCCCCTCCCTCCTCTCCCTAAAAGTCTCAGTAGTCTGAGGAGGCAACTTTCTCCAGGAAGCTTTTCCCATGGGCCCCCAGCCCTGATGATATTTCCTCTCCCTCAAACTTAGGATCACTTGGACTGTGTCCAAGAATGCTGCCCATAAGGCTTGCAAAGAAAGAAAGCTGCCCCTGGATGGAGAAAGCAGAACTTGACTGCTCTGCCTACCCTCCCCACAGCTGCCCCATCGGGGTAATCTGTTCACTGCTTCCATGAGCCCTGGGGCTTTTGGGAGGCCTTGCATATAGCATACGCCCCACCTCTAGGCAGACTCACCACACTGCCTCAGAACCCCTGCTGGTAGGGCACATACCCTGGAGGGGCGGACTGCAGTGAGAGCTGCTGTGTAAGGGACATCTTCAGACTTGAGTGTGCTTAGCACCTGTCCAATGACTTCATCTGAGGGGAGAGCAGAGAACCAGGTCACCAGGCAGCCCACTTAAAGAAACACTGCCTACCATCTGCTTTAGAAACCTAGATCATATGAAAGCCGTGATTTTAGTTTCCACTCAGGATACCTAAAAACTGCTATTTCTCTTCCTACCCCCTCTACAAGCCTCCCCAGGGAAAACTGTGGCCTGTCAGCAACTCCCGATTGCCAAGCCCAATTGAAGCAAAAGGAAAAATACACAAAGTCCTCCTAATTGTTTATCACAGTGTTGCCAGTCTACTAAATCCAAAACTCTAGTATTCACACAGCCTGAGCATCACCTGGATCCATGGGCTCTGGCATAGTGAGTCCCAAGGCATTTGGACACCTGTGCAGGTGGGACTGGTTGCAAAGAGCTGTGACAGGGCAGTTGGCATTTCTCTGCCCAGCTCTCAGCTGCCCCAAGAAGCAGGAGTGAGAAGGGACTGAAGAGCTGTGGGCTAGCCGTCTGTGGTCCTGGCCTGAGGAGGGGGTAAGAACATGCATCCTCCCTGACCCCACTCACCATTGCCTGTGAGGACTTCCCTGGGCGCCATCAGACCGGAGCTACGGACAAGACACAGCATGAGCGCCCCACAGGTGGCTCTGCCTAGCTTGCAGTCTGCTACCTTTCCCTCATCCCCTCTAGTTTCTCCCTCTCTACTAGCTCCACTTACCAAACCTGCACACTCTGGCCAGCACTCTGAAACCTGTGCAGAAGCCAGACTCACCGACCCCCTCCATTTTTGCTTACCTCAGTACCCCTGCCTGGAATCATGTTCCCCTTCCCCCCAGGCTTCACAGTTACCCACATGTCCTTGCCACCTGCTCTGTGAACAGGGCCTAGATAGGTGAGGAAACTCCCCACAAGCAGGGCCCCTGTTTGCCTCTTCTCTGGAGGACTAACAGGCTTAGCTCAATGCTGGATACTGACTCCTAAGTCATAGCCTGGCAGAAGGCCCTTCCCATCTCTTCCTGGCAAACAGGGAACTTTCTGGAAGGGTTTTAAGGTGATACATGGCAGAAGGAGTACTGTCATCTTTGACCAAATTGTGCCATCTGAGCCCAGAGCCTTGTCTCTCTCTGGGCCCCAAGACTAGAGGCTGGAGGCTAGGCCATACCTGGCTGTATAGGGCAGGCGGATGAGCAGCAGCGCAGGGAGGCTGGCATTGAGCTTCAGCTCCCGAAGGGTAGCCAGGTCCACATGCAGGGGACTGGCCCCAAGCTTCTCTTGCAGGTAGGTGGTCAGAGTGCTGACTGCATACCAGTCCACAGCAGGAAGCACCAGTGAAGAAGGGGCCAGGTCCAGGGCATTCTGGGAGTGGGGGAGAGGTGGAAGGCTGAGTGAGCCAGGGACCAGTAGACCCAGGCTAGTCCCCCAACTTCCCTGGCAAGATATACCATAGGGGTCTCACTCCAGGTCAGAAACAAAATGGCCCCCTTGGACCTGAAAGTTAGGCCCCAGGCCTTTCTACCCTCAAAGCCAACATCTCTGGTCCCAAAGCATACAATTCTTAATTTTTTTTTCAGTATTCTACCACTGAGATTTCATTTTATTTTGAGACAGGGACTCTCTAACTTGCCCAGGCTGCCTTGAACTTAATGATCCTCTTGTCTCAGACTCCCAAGTAGCTGGGATTATAGGCATGTGACGACACACCTGGCTAAGTACAGTTCTTATTGTGCCAGGAAGGGAGGCACAGGATGGCCTGCCCCCATGACCCAGGGCTGGGAGAGGACTCTTACTTACCTCCAGGTTAGAAAAGGCACTGTCCTGCTTATTTCCAAATACACCACCATATGCTGTGAAATCCTCAATGCTTAGCTAATAAGAAAGCAGATGAAACATCTCAGGAGGTTGGGCAATGAACAGGGGCCAGAGTGCCTATGTATTCTCAGGACCAGCAAAAATCTCATTTAGAGTCAAATTTGGCATGATGGAGGACAAACTGCTGGTATGTAGGGTGGGGGAGGGGTGGAAGGCTCACTCTTCCCTGTAACGCTCTCAGGATAGGGTGACAAGACACAGAAGATGGTCATGGGGTTAAAAGATATGCAGGTGGCTGGCTTGTGGTAACCTCGGGAGTAGGAGTCAGCCAGCAAGAGGAACTGAGGAGGAAAGAGGGAAGCTGGGGGAAGAGAAGGTTGCAAGCAAAGCATTCACAGCATGCCTCCCAAGAGGGAAGTAGAAGTCAGAGCAAAGGAGGGCCAGCTACATCCAGTCTGAACAGGATCCTCTTCAAGGAGGGTGAGAAGTACCCCCCCAACCACCAGTTTTTGATGGGAGGGAAGCAAGGCACAGATGGTAAAACACACTGGAGGAAGTAGCAGTCTCTGGAGCTCTCAGGACCACAGTAACCCCAACCCCATCCCTTTCCCTCTACAATGTACACATGTCCCTAAACTCCTGCCCTCCACCTCAACTCCCAGCTTCTTCTGGCATCTCTCAGGTTGAGATGATCTTAATCAGCTTCCTTAACCTTACTGTTTAGTATACACACTTGCTCAGATGTCCCGTGTTTCTGGGCAGGAAATTCAACCATGTTTGACTACCTGTGCTGTCCAATGGGCCTTGTTTAATCAAGAGATCACATCATTCTCTGTTCCAAGGCTTTCTGTCATATTGAGAACTGCAACCAACCTTTCTCCTCATGGCCTGGACAGCCCTCCCTCATCTCCTGGCTACCTGGAAAACGATCTCCTAATCCTTTCACTTACAGGCTCCAGCCACACCAGAACCCGTTTGAACTTACCAAGAGCACTCTTTACATATGGCCCTTGCTCTGCTGTTCCCCTACCAGGGATGTCCTCCCAAAGCTAGATGGCTCCCTCTCTCTATCAAGATATCACCTACTCAATGAGCAATTGCCTAATCATCCTCATCTAAAAACAGTGTCCCCAATCACTCTGTTCTCCTAGCCTCCTTCCTTCTCTAGACTATAGTACTGATGTCATATTATATACCAACATAGTATTTATGAGTTGATCCCACAAGAACATCAGTTTTCCGAAGATAGAGGCTTGTTTGATTCCGCTCACTGCAACATCCCCAACACTTAACAATATCTGATACGTGAGGCATGCCATCTTTGGTAAATGAATGAATGCCCTAAGACTGGGGGACCCCAAACATGCTTTATGTAGTGGTGGTGTCTTCATTTCATACATGCAGAAAATAACATTTACAGAGATTATTCACGTGCTCAAAGGCTGACAAGTGGTAGAACTAGGACTCCATTACTTATACCACCTCCTGGAAATACTACAGGCCAGCATGACCACCACCACCTACTGACCCAGCAATGGAAGAAGGCTGAAAAGGGAATGGGTCAGAAAGCCCACTAATAAGGAAGGGACAAGTAGAGACTTTACAGGCTCCCAAACACCAATCATAAGTTTCCCTAGAATCTTCTCATGTACTTCACATTCGCTTTGGGGCAGAGGCCTAGAGTGGAGGGAAACAACATGCTGATTATGGACACAAACTGGGGGGGAGGTCTGACAGATTCAAGCTGGAACCAGTGTGCTGTCTGAACTGTGGAACTTCTACAAATCATTACAACTCTACAAACCTTAGTTTCTTTAGCGAGATGATGACATCAGCTTAGTACAGCACATATGAAGCAGTAAATATGGGATCATTTTTGGATTATTCCTATTCCTACTACAATCACTACAGTTTGAATTACAACTCTGCCAATCATTAGCTGTGTGACCTTGGGCAAGTCACTTATCCTTCCCCAGCATCAGTCTTCTCATGTATAAATGGTTATGATAATCCCCACCATACTAGAGTAAGTCATAGGATGTCTAAAGTGCTTGGTACTTAGGGGTCTCCTCCAATCTCTCCCATTCCCAATGAAGCTTTTCCTACAGGCCTTACCAAGAGTGGAACCACACCTCCTTACAGTTGGGACAAGGTCACGGAAGTATCCCTTGGGTAATGGGCGGTAGGGGCAGGCAACCTGCCTGTCTCCCAACTACCAGGACTGAGCAAGCTGGGCGGGCTCACCTTGTCCTGTAGGAAGAGCAGCACATTCCGGGGGCCCAGCTCCAGGGCGGAGTCTAGGTAGGTAGAAAGTTGCATGTCACTGGTGATGTGGCCCTCGTGCATGTCGACCACAGGAGCCCACAAGTCCCTGACAGGGGACAGAAGAGGTGCTGTCATGAGAGAGCGCGTGGCTTGAGATCCGAAGCCCATGGGCGCCCAGCTTGATGCACGGGGCCCAGAGCTCTGATACCCGACGACTTGAAGCGAGCCCCGGAGCAATGGGCAGTCCCCCTCTTGGCTTTGCAGCCCCTCACGGAGGGCGTCTCAGCCGCCGAGGCGCGCTGCGCAGCCCGTCCCAGCCCAGCCCAACCCGGCCCGCTCACCGGTCACTCGACCACAACACCAGCGGCACCTGCTGCTCCGCCACCACCGCCGCCGCCGCCGCCGCGATCAGCAACAGCGGCAGCCACGGCATTTGCCAGAGCGCCGGGGCCCACCGCGTCCCTGTCTGCCCCCGAGCCACCGCCACCGCCGCCGCCATCATAGTCTCAGCCTTCACTGCCTCGGACGCTGCTACCGCCGCAGATCAGGTGACCATAGCCCCCTCCCGAACCCTGCCCCGCCCCACCATTGGCCCGGGAGCAGGCTTCTCACCAGCGCCGCCCATGATTGGGCCAACTGCATGGCACTCTCAGCCACTCCTTTTCACTGGTTGGCTGTACGTGTCTCCAGGCACGCATGCTCCGCATGAGAAAGGGGGCGGGGCCGAGCCCTACCTGCTCAGACCCGATCCGCTCAGACCCGATCCACTCTGGCCCCGTGCTGTGCGGTTCCAGGGCACTATATACCAAAATATTGGCCCTTCCCTGTTTTAGTCTTTTTGTTTAAAGTTGCAGAAGTGGTATATTTTTTCCTGCAGATAGACTCTCCCTGGTACAGGTGAGAGAATGCAATCCCTTAGCGTGAGGACAGACGAGGACCCAGGAAGGCATCGAAGGGAACACCAGCACTTAGAAGGGGCAGGGAGGAGGAGGGTCCAGAAAAGACATACAGGAAGCAGCATCTGAAGAGGAGGGGGAAACCGCAGGGGTAAGCGAGGTTTCACGGACACCATAATTAACAATGTTACTTGTCAACTGCCACTAAAAGATAAAATAAGGACAGAAAAGTGTTGCTTGGACTTAGCCACAACTGGCAACTTTAGCAGTGTGAGTTAATGGAGACAAGGTATAGCATTGTCCTTTTCTGAGATTTGCCCTTAAAAAAGGAAAAAGAGAGACAGCTAAAGGCAGGAAATGGAAGACAACCTCAAACGAATTGGGAGACTTTTTATCTTTCTGTGCCGATTTTTGTTGTTGTTTTGTTTTGTTTTTTGTTTTTCAGACTGGTGATTGTTGCAAACAAAATGATAAATATAACCAAATATTGAATTCTCCATAAGGGCGTTATCCTGATTAATTTAGGAGGAAGTGAACAGATGTCTTCAACTTACTTTGAAATGTACCAAAAATAAAATGGAAAGAGGGCAGATAGAGATAGGTATGTGATGAAGCAAGGATGCTAAAATGTTAATGGCAAAATCTAGGAGGTGGGCATACATGCACTGGGTTGAATTTATGTCCACCCAGAATTTATAAGTGCCACCTTCTTTGGAAATAGGGTCTTTGTAGATGTAATCAAGTTACAATAAAGTCACGTTGGATTAGGATGGGCCATAATGCATTGACTGGTATCCTTATAAAAAGAGAATTATTTGGACACAGACACACAGGGAAGAAGGCCAGATGACAATGGAGACAGATTGGAGTGATGCAGTTACACACCAGGGAACACCCGTGATTACTGGCATCAACAGAAACTAAGAAAAAGACCTGAAACACATTCTTCCCTAGAACCTTCAGAGGGAGCTCAGTTCTACAAACACCTTGATTTTGGACTTATAGTCTCCAGAACTGTGAGAGAAGAAACTTATGCTGTTTTAACGGCTTGGTACTGGCACCAAAATAGACAGGTAGATCAGTGGTACAGGATAGAAGACACGGAGACATACCCACATGAGTACAGTAACTTCATACTAGACAAAGGTGCCAAAAACTTACAGTGGAGAAAAGATAGCCTCTTTAACAAATAGTGCTGGGAAAACTGGAAATCCATATGCAGTAAAATGAAACTAAACCCCTCTCACCCTGTACAAAACTCAACTCAAAATGCATCAAGGATCTGGGAATTAGACCTGAGACCCTTCACCAAATAGAAGAAAAAGTAGGCCTGACTCTCCAATCCTGTTGGCTTAGGACCAGACTTCCTTAACAAGACCCCCATAGCACAAGAAATAAAAGCAATAATCAATAAATGGGATAGATTCAAACTAAAAAGTTTTTTCTCAGCACAGGAAACAATCAATAATGTGAAAAGAGAGCCTACAGAGTGGGAGAAAATCTTTTCCACACACACTTCAAACACAGCACTCATCTCCAAAGTTTATAAAGAACTTAAAAAACTTTATGCCCAGGAAAAAATAACAGAATGAATCAAACCTCATTCCCCTATGTGAATGTATGATTACGCAAATGGTATGCTGTTACTCCATGTACAAACAGAAACAACATGTATCCCATTTGTTTACAATAAAAATAAATTAATAAAAAAAAACTTTACACCCAAATTACAAAGAACCCAATCAATAAATGGGCTAAGGAAATGGGCAGACACTTCACAGAAGAAGATATACAGGAGATCAACAAATATATGAAAAAGTGCTCATCACCCCTGGTAATTAGAGAAATGCAAATTAAAACCACCCTAAGATTTCATCTAACTCCAATTAGAATGACTGTTATCAAGAACACAAGCAATAATAAGTGTTGGTGTGGATGTGGGGAAAAGGTACACTCATACATTACCGGTGGAGTTGCAAATTGGTACATCCATTCTGGAAAGCAGTATGGAGATTCCTCAGAAAGCTTGGAATGGACCCACCATTTGACCCAGCTATCCCACTCTTTGGCGTATACCCAAAGGACTTAAAATCAGCATACCACAGTGATGCAGCCACATCAATGTTCATAGCAGCTCAATTCACAATAGCTAGATTGTGGAACCAACCTAGATACCCTTCAATTGACAAGTGGATAAAGAAACTGTGGTATATATATGCAATGGAATATTACTCAGCCATAAAGAAGAATAAAATAATGGCATTTGCTGGTAAATGGATGAAGTTGGAAATAGGCCAAACTCCCAAAACCAAAGGCCAAATGTTTTCTCTGATAAGTGCATGACAATATATAATGATGGGGGGTGGCCGGGGGGAAGAGAAGAATGAAGGAACTTTGGATGGTGTAGAGGAAAAAGGGGTGGGAGGGGGTGGAGATGGAAAAACAGTAGAATGATACAGACAGTATTACCCTGTATATATGTATGATTACATGAATGGCATGAATATACATTGTGTACGACCATAGAAATGAAAAGTCGTACCCCATTTGTGTACAATGAATCAAAATGTGTCTGTAAAAAAAATGTGTGGAAAAAAAAAGAAATGTATGCTGTTTTAAGTCTCCCAGTTTGTGGTAACTTGCTACAGCAGCCCTAGAAAATTAACACACTATGTTTGACAGATTTTATACTAAAAATATAGGGAGAATGTTTCATAATGCCCTTTATCAGCCAGGATGTTAGGAAGTAGTGTCTTTTGTATACAATGATAAGAACAATTGGTACAGCCTTTTCAACATTTCTTTTTTGGTACCAGGGATTGAAACTAGGATGCTTGACCACTAATCCACATCCCCAGCCCTTTTTATATTTTATTTTGAGACAGGGTCTCACTAAGTTGCTTAGGGACTCATTAAATTGCTGAGGCTGATCTTGAACTTGTGATCCTCCTGTTTCAGGCTCCCAAGTCACTGGGATTTCAGGCATGCAAACCTTTTCCACCAAGCAATTTCACTCTAAGGAATCCATTCAACAGAAATATTCAGCTGAACCTAAGATACACATACAAAGATATTCACTTGTAGTTGCAAAAATTCAAGAACTTGTGACTGCACACAGACACTGTACCCTATCACTGCTGCTGCCGTTCCTGTCCCTCAAACACCAGGATGTTTGTAACTTGAAGCAGAAGGCTGCTGAAGAAAATCAACTTCAGGGCTCTGCCTCTCACTGGCAGAATTCAATTTCTATTCTGACCCCTGGATATGAGAGAACCAGGGGAGCCAGAGGCTTATCATTTTCCTGCCATGAAGTGCAGGAAGACATACCAGAAGGGGGTGGAAGTAGGTGCTAGGAGCCACCACCCCTTATATATAATGACTCTGTCCCAGCCCTATTGTCTGAATAGAGCCTCATGTAGCTGACAGCCTACTTATCACCTCCACTTGTCAGAGAAACTGGTTATAAGATTAGTCATGATTATCATGTGTGGTTTGGACTGGAACAATGGCAGTTGAACTGGAGAGAGGAAGTCAACCTGATAGGACATGGTACAAAATGACAGTGGCCAAAGGTGACTTTTAGGTCTCTCTGCATTGGGGCCTAGGATATTAAATCAATAGGGGACATGTTAAGTTTTGGGTGCTTGTGAGAACCTGCTGCAAGAGACAGTGTCCAGGCCTGAGCTGCCTGAGGCGAGAGATTTTCACTGGTGCTTTCTCCAGAAGTTGTCAAGCAAGGGATTTTAAGCCCTAGTGACATGAGTGACAAGAGGAGTCAATGGCCACAGGAAAATACTGCAAAAGAGTACAGCAAACTTAAAAACTTGTCTCATAGCCAGGCGCGGTGGAGCACACCTGTAATCTCAGTGGGTAGGGAGTGTGAGGCAGCAGGATCATGAGTTCAAAGCCAGCCTCAGCCACCCTGCCTCTAAATAAAATACAAAATAGGCCTGGGGTGCTGGGGTTGGGGCTCAGTGGTAGAGTGCTCGCCTAGCACGTGCGAGGCATTGGGTTGGATCCTCAGCACCACTGTGAAATAAATAAATAAAATAACGGTCCACTGACGACTAAAAAATATTTTAAAAATAGGGCTGGGGCTGGGGCTCAGTAGCCAA
The DNA here is from genome assembly GCF_902686445.1 of Sciurus carolinensis. Classification (NCBI taxonomy): domain Eukaryota; kingdom Metazoa; phylum Chordata; class Mammalia; order Rodentia; family Sciuridae; genus Sciurus; species Sciurus carolinensis. Next base: position 130,461,576 of record NC_062232.1, on the reverse strand, counting down.
GTGACCCTGAGTTCAATCCCCAGTAAGGTCCCCAAAACAAACTTGTCTCATATTTACTAACACAAAAGCCACCATTTAAATAGTTTCAAAGCCAGGACTTTCTCCCAGGCTGGGGGTGGATCTCAGGGTAGAGCCCATGTTTAGTATGCACAGGCCCTTGGTTAATCCCCAGCACAGACACAAAAAGACTTTCTCCTAACTATGACCTTGCTAGCTGAGCTGCTTCTGTCTGTGGAGGAGAAACTTGCCTGTGCTGCTTCTATTCCTCCCTGAGTTACCAGCATTCCTTAGAGTGGTGACCCTCTAGGTGTCCTTGAAGACAAGTTTGCAGTGAGGCCTAAGGAAGATGTAGGACAGTAGGTCATGATCCAGAGTGACAAATGACCTAAAGAAGGAGACAGGGCTGGGAGGGGGTGTGCGGAGAGGAGCACAGACCTGAGACCTCTTTGACCATGAGATAACATCTAAGCTGAGTCTATCACCAAATTTGGATAGTACCAAAGAGCACCTTCTGTCCTGGGGGTTCATCTTTAGGGTAAAACCATTTTTATGAAAAGCCTTGAAGGCATAATTGCCCCATGTACTACTCAGCTTTTTGTCACTGTGACCAAAATACCTGACAAAAACAAGTTAGAGGAGAAAAGTTTATTTGGGGCTCCAGTTTCAGAGGTCTCAGTCTATGGTCAGCTGGCTCCATTGCTCTGGACCTCATGATGTTCTGAGACAGAACATAATGGCAGAAGAAAGCTTGTGGTAGTCAGTAAGCAGAGTACACTTGTGCAAATAGCTAGGAAAAAAATATAATCCCCAACAGCACAGCCCCAGTGAACTACTTCTTCCATCCCAGCCCACCCACTACAGTTCTTTTAAATTATTAATCCATGAAATCAGTAGATCAATCTACTGATTAGGTTAGCTCTCAAATTCTAATCACTTCATCTCTGAACATTCCTGCATTGCTTAACCCATGAGCTTTTCTGCAGACATCTCATATTCAAATCATAACACACCATGGCTTCTTAAATTATCTTAATGAACTATTGGACACATACCAAAATGTGTGTAATTCCGTACATGTTTGCATATATGTTCCACATACGTGTGTGTGACCTGTAGTTGTGGTATTAAAAGGAAACTCACAGGGCAGGTGCAGTGGCGCACACCTGTAATCCCAGCAGCTCAGGAGGCTGAGGCAGGAGGATCACAAGTTCAAAGCCAGCCTCAGCAACAGCGAGGCACTAAGCAACTTAGTGAGACCCAGTCTCTAAATACAAAACAGGGCTAGGGATGTGGCTCAGTGGTCAAGTGCCCCTGAGTTCAACCCCTGGAACCAAAACAAACAAACAAAAAACTCCTTGTGGACACTCTCACCTTTGCTCCCCAAGCCTGTTTTCCACCAGGCCTAAATTCTTAAAAGGTACAATAAATCTTAGAGCACTGTAATTCCACTACTTTGTCACTTTGCATGATGTATTTTTAGAGTGATTAAAAGAAGCCTAGTGTTGGGCGTAGTGGCACACGCCTATAATCCCAGTGACTCTGAAACTGAATGAAGCAAGAGGATCCCAAGTTCAAGGCCAGCCTGGGCAACTTATATAAAGGGCTGGACGTGTAACTCAATAGCAACACTGAACTCAATACCCAGAACCGGGAAGAAAAAAAAAAAGCCTAGAGCTGAGCAAGGTGGCAGATGCCTGGAATCCCAACTGCTCAGGAGGCTGAGGCAGGAGGATCACAAATTTAAGGCCAGACTCAGCAATATAGTGAGGCTCTGTCTCAAAAAACAAAAAGGGGGCTATGGCTGTAGCTCAGTGGTAGAGCACTTGCCTTGCATATGTGAGGCACTGGGTTTGATCCTCGGCACCACATAAAAATAAATACATTTAAATAAAAATGTGTCTATAAAGAAGTATTTATAAAAAAAGGAGGGGGACTGGGGATGTGGCTCAGTGGTAAAGCACCTCTGGGTTCAATGCCCACTACCAAAAAAAAAGGCCTAGAGATAGAGAAGATGTTAGAAACCAATTTTTTGTGTATAGTCCAAGAGCTATCTATTAACTAGATAACATCAATATGAAGATTCTGAAAATAACAAGAAAATGATGACCAACTCTGTGCTCCACAATAAAAGGAATAGAGCTTACTAGGCTGGCAGCAGCACTGCATGCTTCTCATGTTCATCATTTACAAAGTCTTCTTTAAAAGAATAGCCCAAGACCACCAAAGCACATCTCACTCTCAAGCACCCACATCCCTCTCCTTTCAGTGTGTACCCTGCTCTACTGTTTGTTTTCCTAAATAAATCCCCTAACTTTCTGGAATAATCTTTATTTGTGACTCTTTTTGGAGCATCCTGAAATTCCTTTCTGTGCTATAATTCAAGAACCTGCTAGGCTAATTTGAGGTCCCCTTCTCCCTTCTGGGGACTTCCTTGGACCCCATCCAGTGACATTTCAACCACTTATGTAATGCACCTCTGAACAGTCTACTATTCAGTTTGCTTGTATTTGAGCTTTCCTTCTTTCCTTTAATTTTTGAGACAGTCTCACTAAGTTACTGAGGCTGGCCTTGAACTTTCGATCCTCCCACCTCAGCTTCCCAAGTTGCTGGGGTTACCAGTATGTACTGCCATGCCCAGCCCCTATTCTTTTTTTTTGTGGGGATTGAACCCAGGGCCTTTTGCTTGTGAGACAAATACTCTACCAACTGAGCTATATCCCCAGTCTCCTTATTCTTTTTTAAGGAGGGTCTTCTTGGGCTCTTGTCCTTCCATATAAATTTAGAATCAACTTATTGAGTTCTTCCAGAAACCTTAATTAGATTTTTTAATAATGGTAAAATCTGAGTAATATGGCCATGCCTGATGGCTCAAGCCTGCAATCCCAGTGGCTCAGGAGGCTGAGGCAGGAGGATCTTGAGTTCAAAGCCAGCCTCAGCAACTTAGTGAGGCCCTAAGCAACTTAGCAAGACCCTGTCTGTAAATAAAAAATAGAAAAGGCTAGGGATGTGGCTCAGTGGTTAAGCCCCCTGGGTTCAATTCCCGGTACCAAAAAAAATGTATAATACTATCCTTGTAACTTTTTAAAAAAAAATTATTGTAGTAAAATATATGTTAACATAAACTTCTTTCTTCTTTTTTTTTTTGTGCTGGGGATTGAACCCAGGGTACTCTAACTCTACCACTAAGAGTCAGCTCCAGCCCTACTTATTTATGTATGTATGTATGTATGGATGGATGGAGTATTGATTGATTGATTTGCAACAGGGTCTTGCCAAGTTTCTGAGGCTTGAAAGGAATACTTCTAAAGCTTCAACAACAAAAATACTATTTACTATCTAGGCACCATGGTGCACACCTGTAATCCCAGTTACTCAAGAAGTTGATACAGGAGAATCACAAGTTCAAGGCCAGCCTCAGCATCTTAGTGAGAACTTGTCTCAAAATTTTTAAAATGGGCTGGGTGTGGTAGGTGGCACAGGCCTGTAATCCCAGTAAACTGAGAGGCTAAAGCAATAGGATCACAAGTTGGAGACTTCAACTACCTAGCATGGCCCTAAGCAATTTAGTGAGACCCTGTCTCAAAATAAAAATAAGTAAATAAAAAGAACTAGGGATGTGCAGAAGACATGTTTGAGTAGCCCTAGGATGGCGGCTGGCGTTGAACCAAGAGGTGGCACATAGTTAGTGTTAACACGGCATGATCTACTTTTGCCTGATTAGTTAATGTCTCCTTTGCACTAGTGGTCAACAGATATTCCTCATTCTTTCTTGATTGGTACCGAGGGGCGTGCTTCAATTGTGCTAATCCTAAACTGATTGGCTGCCTTAGGTATATAAGACACGCACCTATAGGAAGCACCTCGGATAAGCAGCACCTCTGATAGATCGCTGGGCGGAGGACTAAGCAGACACCTCTAGGTTGTGGGTTGATGATGGCAGATTGCAGAATGCAGGTTGCAGCTCGCAGAATGAAGACCACAGGATGCAGGATGCACCTCTAAGAAGAAGCAGCAGATCTTTAAGAAATAACTCCTCTGATAATAGTAGCCTCTCTGAAAGTGTAGCAAGTCTCTTTTCCTGATAAGTAAAGTCTCTCTTCCTCTAAGCTTTAAGCAAAGCCTGTCTTCCTCTAAAACTTCCTCTAAAAGCAAGTAAGCCTCTCTTCCTCTATAAACAAGCAAACAAGCAAGAAAGCAGCACACTAAAGAGAAAGATAATAGAAGTAGCTCAGTTTCCAGTCCACCTCCAAAAAATACCCTCGAGATTGTTGCTGCAGGAGGTAACAAATATCCGCAGATTGTTGCTGCGGGCGGCGACAGAGATGTGTTTCTGTGGTAAAGTGCTCCGTGGCACAATTCCCAGTACAAAACAACAGCAACAAATTTTTAAAGGGGGACTGGGGCTGTGGCTCAGTGGTAGAGTGCTCACCTAGCACATTTGAGGTACTGGGTTCAATCCTCAGCACCACATAAAAATAAATAAATAAAAATAAAGGTTTCCACTGACAACTAAAAAAATATTTCAAAAAAATTTGTAAAGGGATGGGATGTAACTCAGTGGTGGTGCACCTGCTTAGCATGTGTGATGCCCTGGATTCAATCCCCAGTACTGCAAAAATAGTAATATTTACTGGAGTGTTTTGTGAATAGTTTCCATATGATTAAGAAAGTCTTCCTATACAGAGATAAACCACATAAATATGGTTATCTCATACTGACAAAGTCGCCAAAAATACACTGGAGAAAAGATAGCCTATTCAACACATGGTGCTGGGAAAACTGGAAATCCATTTGTAACAAAATGAAATTAAACCCCTATCTCTCATCCTGCACAAAAATCAACTTAAAGTGGATCAAAGGGCTGGGGAGATAGCTCAGTTGGTAAAATGCTTGCCTTATAAGCACAGGGCCCTATGTTTGATCCCCAGCACCCAAAAAAAAAAAAAAAAAAAAAAAGGTGGATCAAAGACAGGCACTAGAACAGAGACCTTGCGCCTAATAGAAGAAAAAGTAGTAGGCCCAAATCTTCACCATGTCAGCTTAGGACCTGACTTCCTTAACAAGACTCATAAAGTGCAAGAAGTAAAATTAAGAATCAATAAATGGGGGAGCTGGGGTTGTGGCTCAGTGGTAGAGTGTTTGCCTAGTGTGTGTGAGGCACTGGGTTCGATTCTCAGTACTGCATATAAATAAATAAGTAAAATAAAGGTCCATCAACAACTTAAAAATATATTAAAAAAGAATAAATGGGATGGATTCAAACTAAAAAGCTTCTCAGTAAAGGAAACAATCAATAACATGAGAGAGAACCTACAAAATGAGAGAATATCTTTACCACACGCATCTCAGAGCACTAATCTCCAGGATATAAAGAACTCAAAAAACTTAACACCAAAAAAAAAAAAAACCAATCAATAAGTAGACTAAGGAACTGAACAGACACTTCACAGAAGAAAAAATACAAATGATCAACAAATATATGAAAAAATGTTCATCATCTCTAGCAATTAGAGAAATGCAAATTAAAACTACTCTAAGATTTCATCTCACTCCAGTCAGAATGGCAGTTATTAAGAATACAAGCAATAGGGCTGGGGAGATAGCTCAGTTGATAAAGTGCTTGACTCATAAGAACAAGGCCCTGGATTCAATCCCCAGCAACCATGCAAAAAAAAAAAAAAAAAAAAAAAAAAAAGAATACTAGCAATAATAAGTGTTGGTGAGGATGTGGGGAAAAAGTACACTCATACAGTGCTGGTGGGACTGCATATTGGTGCAACCACTTTGGAAATTCCTCAAAAAACTTGGAATGGACCACCATTTGACCCAGCTATCCCACTCCTCAGTTTATACCCAAAGGACTTAAAATCAGCATAATACAGAGATGCAATCACATCAATGCTTATAGCAGCTCAATTCACAATAACTAAACTGTGGAACCAACCTAGATGCCCTTCAATAGATGAATGGATAAAGAAATCGTGTACATATACACAATGGAATATTATTCAGCCTTAAAGAAGAATGAAATTATGGCATTTGCAGATAAATGGATGGAACTAGAGAATATCATGCTAAGTGAAATAAGCCATCCCAAAAAACCAAAAGCAGAATATGTTCTCTGATAAGTGGATGCTGATCCATAGTGGGTTTGGTTAGGGAAGAATGAAGGAACTTTGGATTGTGCAGAGGGGAGTGAGGGGAGGGATGGGGCGATGGGGATGGGAAAGATGGTAGAATGAGACAGACATTTTTACCCTATATACACGTATGATTACACTACTAGTGTAACTCAGCACACCGTACAGCCAGAAGAATGAGAAGTTATGCTCCATTTGCATACAATGTGTCAAAATGCATTCTAGCTGGGTGTGGTAGCACACACTTGTAATCCCAGTGGCTCAGGAGGCTGAGGAAGGAGGATCACAAAGCCAGCCTCAGCAAAAGTGAGGTGCTAAGCAACTCAGTGAGACCCTGTCTCTAAATAAAATACAAAATAGGGCTGGGGATGTGGCTCAGTGGTCGAGTTCCCCTGAGGTCAATCCTCAGTACCAAAAAAAAAAAAAAAAAAAAGCACTTTACTGCCATGTATAGCCAATTAGAACAAATAAAATAAAAACTAAAAAAATATAATTAAAGCTGGATGTGGTGGTGCATGCCTGTAATCCCAGCGACTCAGGAGGCTGAAGCCCTAAGCAACTTAGTGAGACCGTGTCTCAAAAAAAAAAAAAAATTAAAAATATGATTAAATGTCTATAAAAAAAAAAAAAAGAGGAAGTTCTTCTTGAGCTGGGCACTGTGGCTCATGCCTATAATTCCAGCAACCCTGTAAAAGAAAAGAAAGGAAATGGGCAAAAAGTATGAAAGAAGATACACAGATGGGAAATAACCATATGAAAAGATGCTCAGTGGGAGTATACTTGCCCAGTTTGTGTGAGGTCCTGGGTGGAAAAAAAATGGAAAAGAAAGAAAAGACAATCAACATCCTATGTCATCAAGAAATTGAGAGGCTGGGGTTGTGGCTCAGTAGTAGAGTGCTTGCCTAGCATGTGTGAGGCATTAGGTTCGATTCTCAGCACCATATATCAATGAATTAAAAAAAAAGGTCTATCAACATTTAAAAAAAAAGAAATTGAAGATTAAAATATCAGTAAAAAGCAAAGAAAACAATTTTTTAAAAATCAATGAGATACCACTACACACCTACCTATCTGACAAATTCTGGTGAGGATGAGGTGCAACAAGAACTCCCATTCACTGCTGGTGGGAATGCAAAATGGTAGCCACTTTGGAAGACAGTATGGTGCTTTCTAACAAAACTAAACACATTCTTGCCATATAATCCACACTCCCTGGTATTGACCCAAATGGGTTAAAAATTTACTTTCACACAAAAACGTGCATACAGATGTTTATAGCAGCTTTATTCATAATTGCCCAAACTTGGTTAGATTAACTATTACATTCATTCAATGGGATATTAATTCAGTGATAAAAAGAAAGGAGCTGTAATTGGGAGTGGTGGCACACATCTGTAATTCCAGTTGCTTGGGTGACTGAGGCAAGAGGATCACAAGTTCCAGGCCAGACTTAGCAACTCAGTGAGACTCTGTCTCAAAATTTTAAAAAAATTAATAAAAAAAATTAATAAAAAAGGGCTGGGGATGCAGTTCAGTGGTAAAGCACCCCTGATTTCTTAATCCCTGATATTTAAAAAAAAATCCATAGAATTTACTACACTAAGAATGATACCTGACGTGAACTATGCTGAACAATACATACACAGTTGCAGGTCTGGTTGCTGTATGTTTTGTCTTTTTCTTCTCATTGTTACTATAGTATTAATATTGTGTCTAACCCTGTCAATATTGCCAAGAGGCAAAGGGTTTCAACCTGTCCTTGTTTCTGCTGACCAAAATAGTGATTTATTTTTCTCGTTTTGCTTTTTTGTTATTAAAATATTTTTTTTTATTTTTACAGACACATTTTGATTCATTGTACACAAATGGGATACAACTTTTCATTTCTATGATTGTACACAATGTATATTCACACCATTCATGTAATCATACATATATATAGGGTAATACTGTTTCATTCTACTGTTTTTCCATTCCCACCCCCTCCCACCCCTTTTTCCTTTACACCATCCAAAGTTCCTTCATAAAATACAGTGATTAATTTCTTTATATGTTTGGTAACCTTTTGTGATTTCTTTTTGGTTGATTTTCGTGTATGAACAAACTAAGGACCTAAAAGGGAGCATGCTTTTCTCTAAAGAGATTTTGCTTTCCTTTCAAAAATCACCAAAGTACTGCCACCCTGGATCTACCTGCTCCCACCCAGGTTCCCACCTCAATCTGGGTGTCCTCCTTCCTACCTCACAGTCAGCAGTTCCCTATGCTATTGGAGTCCTTCTCCCTAATTGAACTAACCTGGGTAGAAATGAACTGATTCTTCATACTCAGGGCTCTCCTAAGTGTTGCCCCAATTTACCTGGATAGCTTTGGGTTTGAGGAGTTTTTTGTTGTTTGGTGCTGGGGATGGAACCTAGGGCCTGACGCAAGCTAAGCACATGCTCTACCACTGAGCTGTGCTCCCAGCCCCAGCTTGGTTGTGTGTGTGTGGAGATAGATCTTAGGGATTAAACCTAGGGGCACTCAACCACTGAGCTTCATCCTGTCTTTTTTTTTTCCCCCACTCCTTGATACAGGATCTCATTAAGTTGCTGAGGCTGGCTTCAAACTTGAGATCCTTCTGCCTCAACCTCCTGAGTCACTAGGATTATAAATGTGCACCACCACACCTAACTAGCTTTGAGGGGTTTTGTTTTTGTTTTTGTTTTGGTACTGGGACTTTAATCCAGGGGTATTTTAACACAGAGCCATATCCCCAGCCCTTTTTTAAATTTTGAGACAGGGTCTTGCTAAGTTGCTGAGGGCCTTGCTAAATTACTGAGGCTGGTCACAAACTTGGAATCCTCCTGCTTCAGCCTCCCAAAACACTGGAATTACAAAAGTGCACCACCTCATCCCACCAGTTTTTTTTTTTTTCTTTTTCTTTTCTTTTTTTTTTTTTTTTTTGGTACCCAGGATTGAACCCAGGGATGCTTAACCACTGAGCCACATCCCCAGACCTTTTGTAAATTTTTTGTTTTGAGACAAAACAAAACTTAGACAGGACCTAAGTTGCTGAGACTGGCTTTGAACATGCAATCCTCCTGCCTCAGCCTCCCAAGCTGCCGGGATTACAGGAGTGTGCCACTGTGCCCAACTAGCTTTGTGTTTTGAAGCAAATTCATTACCTTTGCAATGCCTCCTTTGCAAAATTAATCTCTACTTTTGCAATGTTGTTATAGGGATTACAGACAATAACTGAAGCTTTAAGTGACATGCCCACTGAGAGCTCAATGTTCATCTGCTTAAGTGATCTCCATGTGCTCAGGAATCTAAGGGTACTGCCTTCTTGTCCAGCAGGTCACCTCCCATCCCATACCTATAGAGAGGCCACAAGCACAATGGCACAACACAGATGCTTTATTATTTAAAAAAATCAAAAACCCAGACCCCAGGACACGAGGGATACCAAAGCAGAAAGGATCGAGAAGTTGGTGGGCCCTGCAACTGGGGCAAGCAGACACGTCTCAGGCCCTTGCTGCAGGCTCTACTCGGCTAGGCTTGACTTCTGGCCAAGGAGTGTTCTTCCTGTGTGCAGGCCACCTGAGGTCTGGCCCTGGCCCATTACAGGCCCTGCAATAGGGGAAGCTCAGCAGAAGGAAGACATGGCCAATATTCATCCCTGAGGAGGTAGTGAGCAGCTCCTGGATTGGCAAGGGTGGGTGGGAGTCAGGCTGAGGGGTCTTACGGACCTCCTACCACAGCTCCAGACAGGCCACCTGCTCCCCCACGCAACTACTTGCTCACCTGCCTGCTTTGCTCCCTCCCAATGCCAGTCCCTGGACAGAACATCAGAAAGCAAGAGGGAGACCCCCTGCCTGTTTCTTCCTCCCTTCTTGGCCAAGTGGGAGGAACTGCTGAGGCTTCCTCTTGTTTTATACTAGGGATTGAACCCAGGGGTGCTAATACCACTGAGCTACATCCCCAGCCCCTTTTATTTTTTATTTTGAGACAGAGTTTCTCAGTTGCTGAGGCTGGCCTGGAACTTGTGATCCTCCTGCCTCAGATTCCTGAGTTGCTGGGATTATAGGCTATGCCTGGCATTGAGGCCCTTTCTTTAACTGATGAACCATGGAGGAGCTACATAAGAGGGCACCCAGTAGGGATTATGAGATGGTCTGTCTTAAGACTATATCTGAGCTAAAGCATCAGTCCATCCCTCAGCCCCAGTTCTGTGAGGAGCAGGAATCCAAAGGCAGCACTGACAGCCTGCCAGGCTGGGGCTGGAGTCCCAGTAGTGCCTCTTCCCCAAGCCTCAGGGGACCCAGCAGGGTGACCCTGGGGCCAGGCAGAGTGGTGTCTATCTCCCAGGCTGGAGGTGGTGGTGGAGCTGCTCTGCCTGGGTCTTCAGGCGCTGGAATTCCTCCTGAATGAAGTCCGTCAGGGCTTTGCGCATCTCCACCTGCAGGCAAGGATGGGGCTGGCCTGCACCCCTTGGGGACCTTGGTCAAGGTGCCCTGGGAGGCTGAGAGGGCTGGGAGGGCCAAGGACAGCTATGGGGGGTCTGGGAGAAAACTCACAGCTGACTTGTTCTCCGCCCGGAGATGTTCTAGCATGGGCAGTGCACTGAAGGGCTTCCCAATCAGCACGGTGATTTTCTGTGGGGAGGTAGCCACCAAGGATGACAAGGAGCAGGGAAGCGCTCACAGCCCCAGCCCAAGCAACCTGGGAAGCCAGGGTCAAGTCCTGCCCCTGTGTGCTACACACTCCCTCAGGTCACTCCCCCTCTTTCAACGAGAAATTGGGATCGGCAGCATCCAAGGGTCAGCCCAGTCCCAGGACGTGTTCTACAGACGACCTCTAGTCCCAATCCCAGGGTCCATTCCTGCCCCAATTGTTTTCCTGTTTTCATCCTAAAGGCCCTGGTACTAGTAAGTCACTATCTATGTTCCACTCGGTCCTCCTGCTGGGACCTCAAGTTCAGCTCCTCCCATATCTGTCCTCTAATGTAGAGTGGGAGACACAGGGCAGATGGAAGGCAGGCAGACAGACAGATGTGGGTCAGCAGTGCCTACCCACCTGGCCAAAGCGGGGGAAGTAGGGTGGGCTGTTAGGAAGGACGTCATTCATTCCTGCAGCACAGTGGACAGAAGGCTATATGTCAGAGGAAGCAAAGCAGCCTACAACCAAAGGGAGACTGGTGCCCTCCACGCCAGGCATCCTCTCTCTGCCACTCCCAAACACCATCTATGGAAAACTCTCTTCCTCCCCTTAGCCCTAGGCTCACCAACATGCCACAGTGGCAGGATGATGGGGTTCAGATGACACTCAGCAATCAGGCGCCCAATTCCTACCCAGGGAAGAAGCAGAAGTGTCGGCACAAGCTGGGCTAAACTTCCCTGCCAGCCTCTGGACAGTGCCACCCCTATTGTCCCCCACTTAAAACCAAATCATGGGCTAGCCCTTGTCTCACTATCTCTCCCCTTCCAGCTGCTCCTAAAACACCCAGCCAGAGTGGGAGGAGTCAGGGGCCCACAGGGCCATCCTGGGGTACAGAGGTCATTGTGGTCAGGGGCCAGCAGCTTACCCCACTTGAAGCGCAGGAACTCAGAACTCATGTTCACTTTACCTGGTGAGAGAGCACAGAAGCAAGGCTTGGGAGCTGGTCCCATGCATGCTTGGGGGCCTTGACCCAGCCAGCCCTGCTGACCTTCTGGAAAGATGTGTACCCAGTCCCCATGATTGAGCTTCTCCAAAATGAAGTCCATCCCCTTCTGGTAGACACCGTCTCCTGCAGAGAAAGGCCTGCCCCCATCAGTCCCCATTGTCAGGAGGCAGGAAGCTTGCCTTCAAATGCTCTTCAAACCTCCTCATGCACTGGGGACTCTCTCTCTCAGTTCCCACTCACTGGGACAGAGGCAGCAGCTCAGGGGCTTACCTCCTACTGCATCAACCAGAGATACCCTCCAATGGCTGTTTCCAGGGCGTGATCTGCCCTGGTCACACTGACCCTTGACTTTCTTCGTAGAACAATATCCTCTCAAACTCTATTGCCTGTTATGTATAAGGCAGCATCTTCCAGAACCATCTCCTACTGAAATTATGACCTTGCCAATTCCTCTACCTGCCTATGACCATCAGCAGCTCCCCTGCTGAGTCACTGCAGACACACACACCCTTGCTGCATCCTCTCTGATTCCAAGTCAGCATCCATCCCACCCCAGCCAGGCCGCTGGCTACCAGTTAACAGCTCCTAGAGTCTCTCCACCTCTAACACCCTGACCCAACGGCAATGCTGGAACAAAGCAAATTCCTGATACCCAGCCTTATGTTGGCCCCGGATTCTAAGCAGCAACTACTTTGGGGAATCAAAGCCAGTTCTCACAACCACTCTTCACAGGACACTCACCTGAGGCTCTAGCCTCTGCCATCCCTCCCTCCTGCTGGCCTCTTCCTTTCAGGGCTCTATGTCCTCTCTTAGAGAGGCATGTTGGCTAAGGGGAACATTCCATTAAACATACTGTATCATTAAGAGCTTGGGAAAAACTCAAACTTGCTAGACTAAAAACAGTGGAGTAGAGCTATTACCAATGCTAGCGACTTTGTACCTTGGAGATATTTCAAGACCATAATCTGGATCCAAGAGAAGACAATACAAACCTGGACCCAGGTGGCCCAGCAGGAAGCTACAGCTCAGATGTGAAGCCTACAGCTCTATGGTGGCTCACAACCCAGAGTTGCCTGGACACAGTAAGAAATCTCATCCATCTTGATGATGGAAAAGTAACCATTGGGTATATAGAACTGGGAAAGAGGAAGCCAGGGAGGTTCAAGAAATGGGATAAATATCTTCATATTATGAAGTGGGGAGTAAAGAAGCCCTATCACAAGAGACAGATAGACACTGGGACTCTCCGTCTAATGCACTAAGAAATGGATTTTTAACCTATTATTTGCAAGATTCTTTGGAAAGTGCTAGTTAAGGATCCAGGAGTCTCAATCTAACCTAAATACGGACCTGACACATCAGTTCACTTAGAGGCTAGGGCTGGGGAACAATTACCCACTGGAGTTTTCTCAGGCACAGAAAGAACAGTGGTTTCCCTACTTGGGATCTCAGTATACTGTAGGGGAGTGGTCACCACAGGTGCTGGCTCCTTGTCTACCCAAACCCCCTGGTGCAACCTATCCATTGAGCTTGGAAATGGGATGTAAAAATAGTACTATGCCTCGGGAGCAGCATTTCGCACTTTTTAGTTTTTGCAAATGCTATTTTTCCTCTCTTGTGTAGCTTCCATAAAATCACTTTAGAACTAAAACACTATATTACTGTCTTAGGCTTAGGAGAAAAGGGAATTTTTTGCAACAGAAGCAAAGTGTGCCAAATATTTCTTTTGCTTCAGTCATGTAATTAGAACTCTGCCGTATATCAAACACATCTGATAAATAACTTGTTCCTACCCATTTTCTCTCACTGAAGGTGCTTGGGATTAAGATTTCACTTTCTGGTTTGTTGCTGTTGTTGTTTTGGTTTTTTGGATTTTTTGTTTTTTGCAGCACTGGAGATGGAATCCAGGGCTTCATCAATATTACGAATGCACTCTACCACTGATTTACATCCCCAGCCCTCATCTTTTGTTTTTAACTGTATAAGAAAACCTAGATACAGATGAAAAGGAATGAAAACAAGACTGGAGGTGTAGCTCAGCATGCAAGAGGCCCAGGGTTCCATCCAGCACCAGGGGAAAAAAAAGAATGAAAACAGAAGTGCTCACTGAAGGCCTCTGTCTGAGCTTGCAGATTGGAGGAGCTAGACTCAGAGAAGGAGGTAAATAAGCAGAGCAGGATGTGATGAGCAGTGCCACGATCACAAGCCAAGTTATCATGGCCTCTGTCATCTCTTAGAGAGAAATGGAAATAGCCTCCAAAAGCAGCACAAAGTGAAAGCATTCCACGCAGCGCCTCTGGGGACAGGGACTGGGTATGTGGAGTGAGGCGCTGCAGCTTTCCACTACAAGCCCTTCTTTATTACTTGGGATTACTTGACTGGGTTTTGCCATGTTTTACTTTAACCAATGGAAGTAATAATCTCTCTCCTGACCTCTTATATGCTTTATTTCCTTCTCTCTCTTCTTCCTCACAACCAATACTCTGGAAGAGTGGCCACCACTACTATTTCTACTACTCACACTGCAGAGCCACCAGCTGTCTCAGGCCACAGCAAGCCAGCTCCTGTGGTTATCGCTCCATGAAGATGGCTTATCAGGGGTCACCAGTGATTTCCATGGTGCTACAGACCATGGCCCAGGCGAAACACATAGTGTCATCTTTGACTTCTTTTCCTTGCCTCATCCACACCTGATCTATCAACAAGTCCTGTCAACTCTGCCTTCTGAGCATAATCCAAAGCAATCTCCAGCTATGGCTGTTTGTGGTAACTTTCAGAGGCTCAGTCACAATTGTTCTGCTGCCAGAACTACTGTGACAGCCCTGAACCAGGTTACCTGCCTCCACTTGGTATTTGCTCCTATCCAGCAGCCATGCTCTCTGAACCACAGACATAAGCATGTTGCCACCCTGGTGAGAGAACAGAGTCCAAAATTCTTTTACTGATTTATTTTTGTATTGGGGATTGAACCCAGGGCCTCATACATGATATGCAAGCACCCTACCACTGAACTGCATCTCCAGTCCTTTTTAGTTTTTTTAGTTTTGAGACAGGTTCACACTAAGTTGCCCATGCTGGCCTCAAACTTGCCATTTTCCTACCTCAGTCTCCTAAGTAGCTGGGATTGTAGATGTGTGTCACATGCCCAGGAGAGTTCAAAATTAACAGAATTATTCTAGAATCTTCACATTCTGTGCACAACCAACATTTTTTATTTTTCTCTCTTATCCCTTCAGCATCTGGCATGTGTTTGCATGTGTTTAGAATACCTTTCCCTTGCTGGGTGCAGTGGCACATGCCTCTAATCCCAGCAGCTCAGGAGGCTGAGGCAGGAGGATGGCAAGTTCAAAGCCAGCCTCAACAACTTAGTGAGGCCGTGTCTCTAAATAAAATACAAAATAGGGCTGGGGATGTGGCTCAGTGGTTAAGTGCCCCTTGGTTCAATCCCCAGTCCAAAAACAAACAAACAAACAAACAAACAAACAAAAACAAGAATACTTTTCTCTTCATTCTCTGCTTAGAAAAATTCTGCTTCCCCAGAGGAAAAGAGAAACCTGGATTTGAATCTTGGTTTTGCCACCTCTCACCCTGTGACCTTGGGCCAGCAGTTTAATCCCTCTAAGCCCTGTTTGGAGAATGGGGATCAAAATGACCCTACCTCCATGGGTTCCCAAGAGGTATCAAGTGCTCAATCCCACACTCTGAATACCACAAACTTGTTTCTTCTCCCAGAAACAAACCCTCTGGCCTCTTAGTACATGCCACTGCCATCATGAACTACTGATACCACACTGCCATCAGTGAATCTTTTATCAACCTCCCTTGGATAATGCTTCCTTGAATTCTCATGCCAGAACTCTAGGTACATACAATCCTTGGGCAGCTATGAAGAATTGAGGATTCTACAAGAAGCCATCAGTCCTCCAGCAGCCTTTGCTACCTCTGCTGTCACTCAATGGCTTCCCTGGCTTTCCAGTTGCCTGTTCCACCAGCATCCTGCCAAGAGAGAAACACTAGCCACCTGCCTGTCTGTCCCAAGGAAGACTTGGATAGCCCCCAGAAGGAGAAGCTCACCTCGGCACACAGGCACACATTTGCCCAAGCTGAAGAAGTGGGAGTGTAGCTCCTTGGTGAAGCAGATATCTGCAGCAGCAGGAGTCCTGCAGCAAGGATGGACTGAGTCATCTCTGTCTCCCAAGCTCCTTACTCCCTGTCCCACCCCCAGCACAATGCCTGCCATCATTGGCTTGCAGAATGGAGGCCCAGGAGAAGGGCCTGCAGGGCTCCACCCCATGCCCTGCCTGGACTGCTGGATGCCACCTCCTGGGCAGAGTAGGAGGAAGGCAAATCTGGGCACAGACAGGTGGGGCCTGCAGGCCCACATTGAGGGGCCCATTCTTCCTCACCAACGCATCAACTTCAGGTTCCAGATGTGGCGGAGTTTCAGGATCCCTAGAGAAGAAGAGAAAAGGTTTTGCATCCCAACTCACCTGGTTTCCCAGGGAGTGTCCTTTTCTGTCACCCCTTTGCAAGGAATGACAGACAAGGGCAGCAGCAGTACTATTTCTCTACAGGCCAAGTATAATCTTCCAGATTCTTGGGGTGAACCCTCAAGTTCCCCTTGGCTTTTACCACTCCCCAACTCTCCATATCTTACTCATCACTGAGTCTGATTTGCTTACTGATAAATTTTGACAAACTCCCATTCTTCTAAACAGCTCCCTTTATTGTCACTGTGACCACCCTAGTCCAGCTATTGCACAACTTCAAGGCCTCCTTGCTGGCCTCCCTGGATCCATCTGTGGCATCTTACAGGCCATTCTTACATGGCAACCAGAGTGAATTTTCAAAGGTTCCAATCTGACCAGGTGGCTCCCCATGACATCTACAATAGTGTAACTCCTCCATTCAGCAGTGGAGACCCTGGGCACCCCTCCACTAAAACATCTGGTGACTGGGGGCAAACATCAGTCAACAGAGCATAAACTTCTAGGTGGAGCAACTGGACTCTCAAATGAGGGTGGTTGAGAGGTACAAAACCCAGCCAGGGACAAAGCTAGAACCAGGTTGCAGATCTTACAGCCCCCAGCCCAGAGCTTTCTTGACAGGATACCCCTTGGTCTCTACAATTTCTTCCCAAGACTCTGTGGGACCTTTAACAGTTTAGAGGACAGAGGGTTCTACAATGTGACATCAGAGTAAAAAAGCTGTCAGACCTTGCCACGTGGGTCACTTCCTCACCCCTTCTAAATTTAAGGCCCTCAAACCACAATCCCTGAGAGGATTCTGAAGGGGCCACAAATCAAACTTCCACTGAGGCAGAGCATCTCAGAACAAAAGAGTGCCAGGGCTAAGCAAAGAGCCCAGTAAGAAGTGAATTTGTTCTGCTTTTGTTTGACCAGGTCCAGCTTCTTTCCCTGCCTTCCTGTGCCCAGCACACTGGCCTGGGTACCCCAGAGATGAGGGTCATCCATGCAGGACTGGTGATTGGAGACGGTGATGAGGGGGGTGGCAGGGCCTCGGTTCTCGATGAGCTCGTACAGCACCTCCTTGTTGTGGACGGTGAGGTGATTCATGTACTCTGGAGGGAGAGGGGGAGTCTCCGTCTTAGCCTCCTCCCCACTGGCCTGAGGCTTACCTCTACCAGGCTAGGCCCTGCCAGTGTCCCCAACCCCAAGCCCCAACTCTGGCCAGGCGTGGGAATACGTGACAGACCCTGCCTTGGCCTCAGGCCCACTCACTGGTCCAGAAGCAGCTGTAGGTGCCCACCAGGCCCATGACGACGCTGCTGGCTAGTGTCCAGGTAAGCGGCGGCACCGCGGGGAATGGCCATTTCACTTGCAGGGGCATCTCCTCCGGCCCCGCCCCTGGGCCAGGCGGCAGGACACTCCCCCTGCTACTGAGCAGAATGTGGGGCCAGTGCAGTCGGTGTTCTCAAACCGCTGGAGAGGGATCTCTGATAGGCCCGCGCACAGACCGGCGCCGCGGCTTGGCGCGACAGGGGACTGGACGAAGGTCACCTCACGGGTCTGGCCAGAGCCGCGCCTGGCCCGGGTATCTCGCCACCGGGGCCAGAAGCCAGGGTCGCAGCGAGAGACGCACCCAGAGGGCTAGCGGTAGCAGCCAGCGGCCCCGCGCACCCGCCGGAAAGCGAGCTGGAGAGAGCGCCTGGCTACCGGCCAGCTGTCGCAAAACTTTCCCAGACCGCTTGACGGCAGAGGGGGCGGATCCACACCAGCCCCGCCCCGCCCTGCAGGAGTCCTGATTCGAGACCGCCAGGGGGCTGCACTTCCTTTCCGCTTAGTTCAGGTCTCTGGAGATGACATGGGTTACGCAGCACGACTGTCTGAAGCCACTCAACGTCTGGGCTGGCGGAGCCCTTTCACTGTATTGTTTTCCCTTTATTTTGTATTATTTTATTTATATATTTATATATAGCACTGAGAATCGAACCCAGGGCCTCACAAGGTGGTACAAGCCTGTAATCCCAGCGACTCGGGAGGATAAAGCAGGAGGATCGCGAGTTCAAAGCCAGCCTCAGCAGCTTAGTAAGGCCCTAGGCAACTCATTGAGACCCTGTCTCTACATGAAATACAAAATAGGGCTGGGGAGGTGGCTCAAGTGCCCCTGACTTTAATCCCCAGTACCCTCCCCCCCACCAAAAAAAAAAAAAGGGCTGGGGATGTTTCAGTGACTAAACATCTCTGGGTTCAGTCCCTGGCACCAAAGAAAAACAATTCACATAACAGAATTAACTATTTGGTAGAATTTTAGGTGATATTATATTACATATAATATATAACATAATGCATACATACAATATTGTATATTGCATTATGTAATTTTACACAATTATAAACATACACAATATTTTATTGTACTGGGGATTGAACCCAGGGGCGCTCAACCACTGAATAACATCCCTAGCCCTTTTAAAAATATTTTATTAGAGACAGGGCCTCGTTCAGTTGCTGAGGCTAACTCTGAACTCATGATCCTCCTGTCTCAGCCTCCTGAACTACTGAGATTACACGCATGTGCCATTGTGCCTGGCTACAGTTTTATATAATTACAATAGTATGTGATTGTACTATAGATGTATACATGCATGTATAGAGTGTAATATGTGATAGGACATGTACTATATAGCGTAGTAAAATATACAATAAAATATCGTGTTTCATATATGTACAGCGTGGTATTTTATTCCCTTTAGTACTTTCACAACGCTGTGCACCACTGCCTGTAGCTTCAAAACGCATTTATCACACCAAAAGAAAATCCCATCCCTGTTGAGTGCATTATTTATTTGTTATTTACTTATTATTTTTTTATTTTATTTATTTCTCTGGTCCATGTTGCCCATAGCCATGGCAGGAGCCTCCAAACATGCCATTGCCAGCCCAGGGCTGCCCGAATGCCCACAATATTCCAGAATAGTGACCAAGGGAGGAGGCTATGAGTAGCTGGAATTTTTGCTTATTGAGGATTGAACCCAGGGCGCCCTACCACTGAGCTACATCCCCCGCCTTTTTCATTTTAAGGAACGATCTCCGCCAAATTGCCCAGGCTGGCCTCGAACATGCAATCCTCCTGAGTCGCTGGGATTACAGGTGCGCGCCACCACCCCTAGCCCTTAAGTGCACCCTGAGCGGTTACTGCTGCTCACTGGCGGAAGCCACACTCTGGTGACTCACAGGCTCTCAAGTCCCCCTGCGGGGTTGGTTTTTCGCCCCAACCCACTAGGCCCAGGGAGGGCGGGGTCTGGGCGGGACGGTAGGAGGACAGTTGTTAGTTCCCAGGCCAGTGCCCGCCCTCCGGCGGCGGGGCGGAGCTGGAGCGGGCTTGCTCATCTGGAGAGGTTGGGTGTCCCGCCCGGCCCTGCTGGGTGGGTCAGGAAGACAGTTTCCTCTTTTGCCTCTCCGGTCCCTACCCCGGCAGGTGCCGCGATCCCGTGGGGTGTCGCGATCCGCTTAAGGCTGAGGCAGGCGTGGAGACAAGCAGGCATGAGCAGGTATGAGAGTCCCGCGGGAGGAGGGAAAGAGGATAAAAGTTGTTCCCTGCCTAGGGAGGGGTTGAGAGAGGATGGTAATCTCGGGGCTGGAACTGAGGCTAGTGTTACAAGCCTAGGCTGGGCTTTGAGCTGAGGCCAAGAGCAGTCGCTCTCTCTGGTCCTTGTTGCCCATAGCCATGGTAGGAGCTCCTGGCTCCAGAGCCTCCAAACATGCCAGTGCCAGCCCAGGGCTGCCCAAATGCCCCGCATATATCCCAGAATAGTAACCAAGGGAGGAGACCATGAGTGACAGAGCAGGTGGTAAAAGAGAAACAGGCATCAAGGCCTGTTTGATGGGAGATACTGTGGCAGAGACACGGAGGGGAGCAGAACAGGGAAGAGAGAGCAAGAAAGACAGGCAGGTAGAACCTAAGAGGGGCAGAAAATGAGCTAGAGGGGAAGGTGAGCGTGTGACTGAGCAAAGTAGGCGGACAGAAGCAAGGGTCATGATGACTGCCAAAGGGAGCAACATGGATAGAGTAGAGTGACAAACTGAGCCCAAAAGACAGGGCAAGGTTGAGATGAGTGCGAGACAAAGATGAGATGCTCAGAAAGAGAGGGGCTTCAGCAGGCAAGCTGAACTTTAATAAAGGCTTGCCAGGGGTGGCAGGGTTTTAGGAAGAGGCCCCATCATACATTGCAGTAGAGAAGATGTGGCCATGTCTGTGAACATTTTAAAAGCATTTGCCCTTGAACCCAGCAATTTCACTGCAGGGATTTTATCTTAAAGATAACATCTCACAATAGGCAGAGTGGTGTACCTCTGTAATCTCAGCTTCTCAAGAACAATGGCAAGTTCAAGGCCAGCCTGGGCCATTTAGTGAGAACCTGCCTCAAAATTAAAAAAATAAACGAACAGGACTAGGGGTATAGTTCAGTGATAGAGGGCCCTTGGGTTCAATCCCTAGTATCATAATACAACAAAAGGGCAACATCTCACAAGTAGGAAGAAAGAGGCATGAAAGGGTTCTTAGCTGCTAATGCAGGGGGAAAGCTGGACATTCCTCAATTGGGGAATAACAGCATCTCCCCTGGTCAGGGAACATGGAGGAAAAATGCTGTGCAGCAGTCTAAAAGAATGAAGTCAAATTCTTGTGCCCTGCTAGTAGGAATGTAAAATGGCACAGCAGCTATGGAAAACAGAATGTGGTTCCTCAAAAAATTAAATATAGAACTACCATATGATCCAGCAATTCCACTTCTGGGTACACACCATGAAATCATTAAAAGCAGGAAATGAAGCTATTTGTACAGCAGCATTATTCATAGTGGCCAAACAGTGTCCACTGATGGGTAAGTAGATAAATAAAATGTACCTATACTAACAATGGAATATTATTCAGCCTTAAAAAGGAAGGAAATTTTGACGAATTCTATATAACATGAGTGAAACATGAGGCCATGATACTCGGAAATAACCACCAAAGGACAAATCCTGTTTTTCCACTTCTGTAGTCAAATGCATAGAGACAAGACAGTAGAATGGTGGGTGTCAGCAGTGATGGATAAAGGTAGGAAGTTGTGCTTTGTGGGGTTTTGTTTTCATTTCTTCAGAGACAGGGTCTTACTATGTTGCCCTGGCTGGCCCAGAACTCCTGGGCTCAAACAGGAGTTAATGGTCATACATTTCACATTGGGATGATGAAGACAGTGGTAACAGTTGCACAACTGTGTGAACAGTGCTCAACGATACTGGACTGTATACTTAAATGGTTAAGATGTTAAATTTTATGCTACATGTATCTTATATGGTCAAGCCATATGTGAAGACATTGGCAGGTGTCCCCAGGGAGAGAGACAGAAAACCTGCAAGGTGAGCACTGCTTAACCAAATCCAGCTGGGCAGTTTCGATTCTTCTGGAGAGACGCCTTTGCTGCATGCAGTCATGCACAGTCTAGCTGCATTCCTGCTTATCCTCCTGGCTGGTGGTACTGAGACCTTTCGCATCTGTGCCTTCAACACCCAGCGGCTGACACTGGTCAAGGTGGTCACGGAGCAAGTGAAGGACACCTTAGTTCGGGTAAGTTCATTGCTGCAGGAAACAGTGTCCCATAAGTACCATGACCCCAAACCCCCAGCCCTGACTGACCAGATGCATGTTCCAGAGAAGAAGTGCCAGGCATGGTGGTGTATGCCTATAATTCCAGCAACTGGGGAGACTGAGGCAGAAGATCACAAGTTCAAAGACAGCCTCATCAACTTAGTATATCAGCAACTAGTATGACCCTGTCTTAAAATAAAAAATAAGGCCAGGTGGGTTGGTGCACTCCTGTAATGCCAACAGCTGAGGAAGCTGAGATAGGAGGATCACAAGTTCAAAGCCAGCCTCAGCAATTTAGCAAGACCTTAAGCAACTTAATGAGACCCTGTCTCACTATTTAAAAAATAAAATAAAAAAAGGGCTGGGAAGTGGCTCAGTGGTTAAGTGCCCCTGGGTTCGATCCTGGGAGGGAGGGAGGGAGGGAGGGAAAGAAGGAAGGAAGGAAGGGAGGAGGGAGGAGACGGGCTGGGGATGTAGCTCAGTGGTACAGCGCCCCTGGGTTTAATCCCAAGAATGAATGCATGAATAAATGAATGAATGAATGAATAAATGCCAGAGAACAGGGGACATCTAGAGATGTAAATGCCCAGATGCAGACAATGTTCCTTATCTATCGTTAGCCTCAGTCTCCTCCTCTGTAAAATGGATAAGATATGAGCATAAAATGCCAATATATTCCCAGGTCCTTTCTAGTCCCATTGCTCTCTGTGGGCTGCAGCCAATGAGCCATGAAACTCTTGGCCACACCATTGCCAGTTCCCCAGATATACCTCCCCTCCTGGGGTGGCTGGCTTTGAGTAGGGCTGGTATCCTTGGTATCTTCCAGATTGTGGCTCGCTGTGACATCATGGTGCTGCAGGAGGTGGTGGATTCTTCTAATAAGACTATTTCCTTCCTGCTTCAAGAACTCAAGCGGTAAGGAGGACTCAGTGGGCCTAATCCAGGAATCTCTCAGAACCTCAGGGACCCTGACCCTAGGTTCCCCGTTTCCCAGCAGGTTTGATGGCTCCAGACGCTATAGCTCCCTGGACAGCTCCAGGCTGGGGCGAAGCACATACAAGGAGAAGTATGTGTACATCTACCGGTAAGAACAGGGGTTGATAAAGACAGGGTTTGCCTTTAGCCCTACCGTGAAATGGCTCTCCAAGAGCCACAAGACCTCCCTCGCCTTCTCACTTCTTTTTCTCAATGGTTTTATTCTGGGATCTTTGCTTCTTCCACCCCAGCCAGCATGTCCATATAGTAGGACGACTCCTTCTCCATGCACAAATGGAGGTTCCCTCTTTCTCCAGTGGAAGCTACTGGGGCTCAAGTCATGGTTGGTTCCCTCTCTGGGAGTGGCTAGGAGTGGCTGTGGTTTCTGGGAAGAGGATAAATGGGTGCTGATTGTGGGTCTTGGGTGGAACTTGATTTCTAGAAACAGCCTTGAGTTCCTGAGAGGACAGGATGGTGGCGAGAGCTCTTAGATGTCAGGATCGAGAGAGTAGGCAAGCCATGTGCTGTGGCACATGCTTGTAATTCCAGCGACTCAGGTATCTGAAGTAGGAGGATTATAAATTTGAGGCCAGCCTCAGCAACTTAGGCCCTCAGCAACTTAGCAAGACCCTGTCCCAAAATAAAAAATAAAAAGGTCTGGGGATCTGACTCAGTGGTAAAGTGCCCCTGGGTTTAATCCCCATTACCAAAAAAGAAAAGGAGAGTAGGCAAGGTGGACTGCCAGGGAAGGATCTGTTTTTCTATATAGGTGAAATTACATGATACCTTGGATTTGCTTCAAAATAATTCTACAGCTCCTCAGTGTCTACCTACCTGAGAAATGAAAACATGTCCCCACATGAATGCTTATTATTCATAATAGCTCAAGTGGCTGAGCATGGGGGTGCACACCTGTAATCCCAGGAACTCCCTGTCTGTAAATAAAATTAAACAGGGCTAGGGTATGGCTCAGTGGTTAAGTACTCCTGGGTTCAATCCCTGATACCAAAAAAAAAAAAAAAAAAATATATATATATATATATATATATATATATATATATATATATACACACACACACTCTCAAAGTGAAAATGTTCATGAACTGGAGAATGGTGGACAAATGTTGGTATGCCAATACAGTGGAATATTATTCAGTAATAAAAAGGAATGAATTACTGACACATGCTACAATGTGAATAAACCTTGAAATCATTGTTACAAGAAAGAAGCCAGGATCACACACTACTTGATCCCACTTATGTGAAATGTACAGAATAAGCAAATCTACAAGACAGAAAATAAGTAAATGGATGCTAGGGACTGGGGAAGTAGGAGTGAAGAGTAACAGCTACTGGGTACAGAATAAATTTTCTTTGCCAGAAGATGAGAACGTTCTGAAATTGATTATGGTGGTAGTTGCACAATCTTATCAATGTACTAAAAACCATGGAATTGTACATTTAAAACAGGTGAATTTTATGGCATGTGAATTATATATTTTTTAAATTATATCTTAATTTTTAAAAAGTTTAGCTGGGCATGGTGACACATGCCTGTAGTCTTGGTGACATGGGAAGCTGAGGTGGGAAGATCACTTGAGCTCAGGAGCTCTAGCCCAGCCTAGACAACACAGTGGGACCCTGTCTCAAAAATAAATAAGTAAATAACTAAACCAGTTCTAATGGGCCAGGGAAGCTGAGTGGTAGATGCCTAGCAGGTCCAAGGTTCTGGATTTGAGTACCAAACAAATAAAATGGAATGTTCCTGAAAAAAAGGCTGCACATACACAAACCAGGTATAGCCAGGAAAGTGCAGGTTTGTCTTCCTGAGAGCCATGCTGTTGGCCTATGCAAACCAAAATCAATAACTTCTGGTGACTGCTTCCTCTCCTTTGGTTCTCCCAGGTCCGACAAGACACAGGTCCTGAATTCCTACCAGTATGAAGATGAGGATGACCTATTTGCCCGGGAGCCCTTTGTGGCCCAATTCACTTTGCCTAGCAAAAGTAGGAGGGCAAGAATGGTGGGGAGAGTGGATGGCTCCCCTGGGGGCTTGGTAACCTGGAGGAAACTGGGGGAGAAGGGCTAGGGGTGGAGGTCAGCCCTGGCTTCCTGGGTCTTACAGTCCTTCCCAGCCTGGTGCTGGTCCCGCTGCACACGACTCCTAAGGATGTAGAAAAGGAGCTGAATGCCCTATACGATGTGTTTCTGGATGTCTCCCAGCGCTGGGAAAGCAAGGTAGGGCTGGGCAGCTTGAATGGGAGGGAAGGGGATGGGACAGCCAATCAGCCAGGCCAGAGCACTTCTCTCACCTTTAGGAGGTGATCCTACTTGGAGACTTCAATGCTGACTGTGCATCACTGCCCAAAAAACGCCTAAGCCAGCTGCTACTGCGGACTAAAGCAGGCTTCCACTGGGTGATTCCTGATGGGGAGGACACCACAGTGAGGGCCAGTACCCACTGCACCTACGACCGCATTGTGATGCACGGGGAGGGCTGCCAGAGCCTGCTGCAGGCTGCAGCCGCCTTCAACTTCCCCAAGAGCTTCCAGCTTACTGAGGAAGAGGTAGAGAAGTGGGGCTGGTGTAAGAACAGGGTCAGGGGGTCAGTGTGAAACCCCTTAACTCCAACCCCACTCCCCCTCCTCAGGCCCTCAGCATCAGTGACCACTACCCTGTGGAGGTGGAGCTCAATCAGACTGCTCACAGCGTCCAGCCCCTCAGCCTGCCCACTCTGCTGCTGCTGTCACTGCTGTTGTTACTCGTGCCCTCAGCTGGGCCCGGTAGCCTGAATCCCCTAGAGCTGGCTGCCCATGGATGTGAGGTCCACACCGCCTTTAGGACTTAAATCTTGGTCTCACCCATTCAGTCCGTTCTTCCCTGGTGCTAAAGTGACTCCTTTTATTTGGTTTGGATTTTCTTCTTGGTATTAGAAGCAGCAGCCAGGCGCCTGAGGCTGGACCTGTGCTGCTTGCTCCCTTTCAGGAAGTGTCAGGAGTGGAAACAAAGCAGGTTCCAGGGCTGGGGGGATGAGCTCAGGTGGCATCTCTGCCAAACCTTGCAGGGCTCAGAAGGGGGCCTCCTCACACATTGTATGTCTATTATATGACAAAAAAGAAACTTACAAAGGATAAAAAGCCAGATTGGAGAGGTATTACAAGTGGGTAGCAGATATGCCTTATTGTATACAGGTTTCATGAGTCAACAGGAAACCATTAATAACCCAGTAGATACATGGATGGATTTTTAAAAAGATGGGATATAAGGTGTTATGCCACCACCACCAAAAAATAGTAATTAGCCAACAGCAGGAAAACAAATAAGCTCATTGCAATCCTGTAATTCACAAAAAGCCCCAGTGTCTGGTCAGTATCAGGGAACAGTATCAGGGCCATTTATATGTAAACCACAATCATGTGGTTTAGAGCAATCTCCCCAAAGTAAAAAATAAAGGTAATTTATTGGAAAAGTGTTGTAAAATGGCTCTAAGTGAAAATTACAAAAGCAGAAAGACGCCAGGCATAGTGGCGCACACCTGTAATCATAGTGGCCCAGCAGTTTGGGGAGGCTGAAGCTTGCAAGAGATTGTGAATTCAAAGCCAGCCTCAATTACTTCTTAGCAAGACTGTCTTTAAAATATAAATAGGGCTGGGGAGGTGTCTCAGTGGTTATAGTGGCCCTGGGTTCAATCCCCAGCACCAAAAGTGGATAACGCCTCTCAGGGTGCAGACTGGAGCCTGGGGGAGCTAGGTGCCTCAAGGTAGCTGCTGGAAGCAGGACACTTCCAACATGGGACCTGTGGACTTGAGAGGGGCCTTGTGGCCACTGGGCCCCAGCTCTGGAAACATCCCTTTAGACTTATTTCCAAGGACAAGACTCTGAATAACCAGGAGCAGCTCCCCCTAAACTATTCCTCAGAACACTGAAGGTCTCATAACTGGGAGTCCTAGCCAGAGAACCAGGTTTCTCAGGCCAAGGGATACTACGTGCTTTCTGTCCAAAGGTTTTTTTGTTGTTTTTTTGCCCATGAGTGGGTAGGAACCTACAGGCGAGTGTAGACTGGCTTGAATAAGGGGCAGGGAATTTGGGTAAGCAGCCTAGGACAGTAAACCAAGACCCTTGTACTGGAAAACTGCCATCAGAACTAGAATCACACTCAAACGACTCCAACACCTAGTTAAATGAGATGGATGGAGCATGCCCACTTTTGACAGTGGGCCCCACTGTGTCCCTGACTGGCTTCAAATGATCCTGCCTTGGAGAATCACAAAGCCAGCCTCAGCAACTTAACTAGGTACTGAGCAACTCAAAGACCCTATCTAAATATTTTAAAAAAGGGCTGGGGATGTGGCTCAGTGGTTAAGCACTCCTGGCTTCAATCCCTGGTACCAAAATAATTGATACTGAATATATACAACACCCACTTTAATTCCTTTCTGCACATTTCCTGTCATGGTGCTAGTGATACTTGAGATTCTTCTGTACAAGTTAGCTACAGGTCATAATTTTTTCTCAATATTGATGGGGTAGTGGATGTACAAATAATGGCCTAGGCCTAAGCAACTGCTTCCCTTCCATTACCACCCTCTCTCCAATTTTAATGCTGTTCTACATACTCCCTGGGATCTGAGATTCCAAACAGGCAATTGATGAAAAGCTAACAGTATCAGTACTGTTCTATGCTGCTAGTACAGTTATGGCTTCGTGGCTCTTAGTTTTAAAAATAAAACAGCAATCCCAGGGTTCCCAGATGCTCCACCTCTCCAAGAATCCAGAAATAAACACATAAATGGATACAATACAGGATTTATTGGGTGTGTGTGAGATTAAGAAGGGGACAGCACAGTGGACACCCTCATGAATGCAGGGCCCGCCACTTGTCCAGGGGACCACGATTGGGGATGTATTTGACCCCACAGCCGTCAGGAATGAGCCGCTTCTCAGCCACCATGTCTTCAAACTCATCAGCATTAAACTTGGTAAAGCCCCACTTCTTTGAAATGTGGATCTAGAGATGAAAAAGTGAGTCAGGAGGACTGGGGAAAGGAAAAGTAGAAGGGGGCTGCACCACTACTTTACCTTCTGGCGGCCGGGGAACTTGAACTTGGCCCTGCGGAGGGCCTCAATCACATGTTCCTTGTTCTGCAGCTTGGTGCGGATGGACATGATGACTTGGCCAATGTGAACCCTGGCCACTGTGCCCTGGGGTTTCCCAAAGGCACCCCGCATACCTGTCTGGAGCCTAGATGATGGACATCAGGAGATCAGAAATATGAACATCTACTGAAAGTGGTGTCTCCAAGGTCCCTTAGGGCAACCCATACAAGAAACAGGCTGCATACACTACCAAGGAGATTACTGTTTGCAGCCATTGCACACTGGGGCACCACAAGTAAACGAACCCAGTCGGCTTAATTAGCTGCAGAAGATGACTCAAAAAGCACTGCATGAGAGGCACTGAGGTGCTACCCACATTTGATAGCCCCCAAATACCTGTTTGCTGGCAGATGGTGGTCATCACAAAGAGGGGCTTTGCCCATCAGAAATATCTCTCTCCACCTGTGGCCCAGAAGGTACTAATACAGACCCCCCCTTTGCTTATACTGAGGGCAGTCACTTCTCCTCATCTATCTGCTTACAGGATGAGGGAATATATGCAAAAAGTCCACTGGCCAGCCCCTGTCCAAGTTATCATCATCACAGAAGTTCAGCATGTGGAGTCACCTTTATTCCCTGACATGAAAAACCAAACTCAGCAGAGGCCCAAGTTAAAGAAGGCTCAATCCCATCCCAACTCACCTGTCAGCCCCAGCACAGGACAACATCTTGTTGATACGGATGACATGGAAAGGGTGGAGCCGCACTCGGATATGAAAGCCATCTTTGCCACAACTTTTTACCATGTACTTGTTGGCACAAATACGGGCAGCCTCCAAGGCTAGGAGCAGGGGAAAAAAAGCAACAGGATTAAGACAGTATTGTGCAAAAGCACTTCCATAACCCTCTCCAGCTCTATGGGAACATCTGCAGCTGAATGAATGTTGAGCCCAATGCTTAATTCCAGTGCAGTACATTCTGGGTCAAACAGAGTACACAGTGACTAACAAAAAATCCTGCCTCACCTTCAGAGGATAGCTGCTCATATTCATCAGACACCATGTGGCCACAGAGTGGGAACTCATCCACTTTTGCCTTTTTCCGCCCAAGGTCAAAGATGCGTATTTTGGCATCTGTGGGGGAAAAAAACCTTTGGTAAGTGTTAGGGGAGGGAAGGCAGGGTGCCAGGGACTGCTGAGTCAGCATGACCAAACCAGTTTGTGAGCTTAATACTTACCAGGGACACCCCGGCAGAAACGAGACTTTGGGTACGGCTTGTTTTTACAATACCGGTAACTGCAGGAGGGGGGGAAAAAAAGGTTTGGTGTGCTGGGGGTCAAAAGTGAACCCAAAGTGCTATTTAAATGCTTGCTCAGTATCCCAAGTTTGAGGCCAGCCTCAACAACATAGCAAGTAACCACTAAATTCAAGCCCCACTGGGGACCATCCCCAGCACACGGGTGAGCTCCCTTAAGCCCAAGGCAGACCACTCTGGGCAACAGTGAGATCCTACGTGGGGTGGGAGAGTCAAAAAACTAAACCAAAGGTGGGGGGGAATCCCCACAGAGAAATGAAAATGTTTTATGCTGTGTCCACTGACATTAGAACAGGTGGCCACAACAGGTGACCAAGGCTAAAAAACAAAGCCTCAATGCCTTGTTTGCCCCTAATTTTAAACTCCTTTTAAAGTCAATATTTTATAACTCCAGATTCTAAAAGAATCATCTTTGAAGGTCCCGAATTTAGCTTAGTGGTAGATCGACTGCCTAGCACGTACAAGGCCTTGGGTTTGATTTCCAAGACCACACACACAAAAAAATCACCTTTGCTCTACAGCTCAACAAATTCACCACCTTAGAACTGTTGCAGGTACCCAAGAAAAGACTTCCGGGCACGTGACACGAATCCGCCTCTAAGCCACGTGAAAGGCGCGCTGCGCCCCCTGGAGGGCGTATGAGGCGGCTATGCCAGCTTTTTCTGAGCGGCCTTTGGTGTCCGACAAGACCTCACGGTCTAAAGCCCAGGAATACAAGAACTGAACACAAAAGACCCAAGGGGCGATTGAGACAATAAAGTGTTGCAAATTTGCAGGACAGAGGATTGGAAACAGGTGGACGTTGCTTTGAGCTCACTGGCACTCCTGGGTCGATCCGCCGCCCCAACAAAACCGGGACACCACTACAGAGTTAAGGATGAACTTTCGAAAAGGAACAAGTGGTATAAATGAATAAAAAGCAGTCAGAAAAGTGTTAAGGAAAACATGGTGAAGGAAAGCCGCACAGGTCTGCAAGTCAAGGAGGCTCCACCCAGTGGTTGTCTGCCGGGCAAAAGGCAATTATCCCTCCCTTTTTCCAACAGTGAAACTGCAAGGATTTGGAACTCACCACCGGGCGGGGCGGCGGCCCATGGCGACACCAGGATCTTCGGTGGCTGTAACAAAATAAGCAAAGTTGGAACAGAATATAAGCACAGGCCTCAAACCTCAGCAGAAAAAAAACGCAAGAGCTCCAAACAAGCCTACAGTCCATCATACTCACCGCGCCGAAGGAAAAGAGGCGCTCCCACGCTTGCGCATGCCTTATATAGGCGGCCGTTCTTCACGCTGAAAAACCACAGAGTCCCAACGAGGGCGGGTGGACGCTCTATCAGACGTTCAGGCCATAGATGCAGCGGCGCTCTGCGCCTGCGTGCATGTATGGCTCAGCACATGCGCAGAGTTGAGGGATGACTGAGCACCGGACTTGGGGGCGGCTTGCCGACGAATGGGATTTCGACACATCGGCCCGCGAGAAACCGGCTTCCGGCTGGCCATTTTGGGCGTACAACTCTTCACATAAGCTTTACTGTAACTATGATAAACATACATTCCAAGAATTGAAAGAAGTAAAGTATTCCTGATGAAGACTGTCGCGCGCCGCACATGTGTTCCCTTCCTTGCGGGTCTCACCCTAGGCTACAGTACCCGTCAGGGAAACACCATGATGGGGCCTCAGCTTGCGTTCTTTTGTCAACCGGGAGGGTGGAGCGAGAGACCCACCCCCTGAAACCACCTTTCCTATCCGCATAATCCACAGCAGGCCTTGCTGTGAGCCGTACTCCATGTCCTGGGTTCTCCATATACTCGGAGGTCTATACCCTCCTGCAGAAAAGAGGCCCTGGAGAAGCCAACACGGAGAACTGTGACCCTAGAGATCCCAAAAGCACTGTTGGGCCCGCCCCGCCCACTAACGCAGCAGAGAATACTTTGGGCTCCCCAGAGAGATATGGAGAGATATGGAGAAGGGAAAGGAGAGCCTTGGGTCATGCCCCACTCGAGGCCCAGCTCTCTGGCTCTGCCTCCAGTGAGCTTCACCCTTTCGGCTTGAACACACCTGTTCTGGATGACATGAAATTTTAGTAAATGGCTACAGGATCCTGGGGAAGGCTTAGAAAGATTTGTGGGGTTCACTTACAGCAATGGTGCACAGTCCTTCCCAGGGAACCTAGCCTCTTCCTTCATAGAATTCTGAGTTCCCTAATTTAGGAGTGCAAACTAGTTGAGAAACTGTGCCTCTACAAGAGCACCCCAAGTCAGGTGCTTGACTCCTGACTTTGGCTTCAGAATTAGAACACTTTGCCTAAGATTTATGAAGAACCCCGCCTTACCTGAGATAAGGCTCTGCCTCCCACCTCACTGCATGTTAGAATGACTCCAAAGTAGGTCAGACTCCAGCTCATTTAAAGTTGTATTCAAAAGATTTTTGTTGTAATCTCAAATAGGGGATATAATGTATAACACAGTCAAAATTCAGGATAGCTATCATGCAAACTGAATATATTTTTTACTCTTGCTAATTTCATTTTGTAAAACTGTTACCTGTTAACGTTTTGCAGAGGTTCTGCTTCCAGAACACACAACCTAGGTTAACTTGAGGTAATAAGCCATCACCTACAGGACAGATAGTATATAATGGTAACTTCCAGTACTAATACAGACCCAAGTTAAATAAAAGGGTAAATGACTGTAAGGTTATAGACATTTAAGTGAAAGCCCAGAATCACAGTCTTTGGGACAGGAATTCCCTGTGTTTCTCCTTTGATAACAAAGCAATAAACCTCCTTTACCCTTTTTCTCAAAACCATGTCCTCATTATTGGATTGGCATCGGGGACAAGGACTGAGGTTTCAGCAAAAATTTGGTGGCCCAGATGGGATCAAAGAGCAGTATTGGCTCCAACTTTCTTGGGCAGGTCTGGCACTTCTGAGCAACCCTCACTTTTATGCCGAGGATACAAGGTGGCTGGTGAGTTTGCTGAGAGCTGAACAATGGATAAATTGGGAGATGCTGTGAGTTTGCCCCAGACTGAACCAGAGGAGCTGTTCCTGATTTTTCTCACCTCATATTTCTCAATTTGAAATGGAAACCCTGGGATGGAGGGGCCCTGCAAGTGCAGTGTTCATTTTTGTTCCACTGAGGAGCCTAGCAGTGAGCCTGGAGACCAAGAGTGATTCAAAACACCCATTGGAGACTGGATTTGGCTTCATATTCTGGCTCTACCACTTTCAAGTTTGAGGGACAAGAGAGAATCATAACAAGAACAGAAATTTAAATCTCCAAAAAATCAAATGAACCAATTAATAAATGGGCAAGTGAGGGTGTCCTCATCATGGAATCATCATCTCCAATGGCTGTGTACTTTGACCTCAGGCATGATCAGTGCAAGAACAACTTTTTCCAAAAGACATGAGGATGGCTACACCATTGTGCAGATCTAGTTTTTTTTTTTGTTTTGTTTTTTTGTGGTGCTGGGGATTGAATGCAGGGCCTTGTGCATGCAAGGCAAGCTCTCTACCAACTGAGCTATATCCCCAGCCCAATCTAATTTCTTTATTCCTGCAGATATGGAACCCTTAAACTGATGCATTTGGGGCACAATTGCCTCTATGTTCTGAGATGGAGTTACTTATGTAAGTTCAAGTCTGAGATTCCGGGTAGACAGGCACTCAGGATTGGCCTGTTCCAACCCAGGTAGACAAACCCTGAGATCCAAGGGGAAGTTCAAGCCATTTCCTAGTGCTCAGTAGTCCATGAAATTCTGTTGCAATGTCTCCTTCAAAACCCTCAATCAATTTCATTAATTTCAGTTCTTATTTTAATTATTTCCTATCTTCTGCTTTTGGTGTCGATTTGTTTTTCTTCTTCTAGGGCTTTGAGATGTAGTTAAGTTATTTAATTGATGACTTTATATTCTTTTAAGAATTCACTCTCTGCAGTGAACTTTTATCTTAAACCACCTTCATAGTGTACCAGAGATTTTGATAAGTTGTGTCACTATTCTCATTTAACTCTAAATATTTTTATTTCATCCCTGATTTCTTCAGTCATCCATTGGCCATTCAATAGTGTATTATTTAGTCTCCAGCTTCTAATTTTTATTTTATCACTGATTTCTAATTTCCTTCCATTATGATGTAATAAAATGTAAGATATCATCTCTATTTTTTCTTTTTTGTATTTGCCAAGAGTTGCTTTCTGGCCAGGGATATGGTCTATTTTTGAGAGAAATCATGTGCCACTGAGAAGAGAGTGTATTCAGTTATTGATGAATGAAATATTCTGTATATGTCTGTTAAGTCAAAATGATTAATTGTATTTTTTAGTTCTGTAGCTTCTTTATTTAGTTTTTTGTTTTGGTAGATCTATGGGGTGGTGAGAGGCATGTTAAAGTCTCCCAGTATTACTGTGTTGTGGTCCATTTGAGTCTTGAAACTATGAAAGACTTTTTTGATGTTTGTAGGTGCTCCATTGTTTGGGACATAAATATTTAAGTTTGTAAAAAATAAAGTGAAAGCCCAGTACTCTTACTTTAAGACTGGTAGACTGGTAAAACTGCCTTGCTGGATGTTTAAGATCAAGATTAACACAAAAGGGCCAAGAAAACCAGTATTTTGCTCTTGTCCTCTGAGTCGGTTTGAACCCGGGGAATGGGAGAACTTCTCTAAGGAACTTTGCAACTCTGGGTCACATGACCTCCCTATCAGGGAGATTAATGAGACCACCTGAAACGTTCTGAGGACGGAAAGCCAATCAGTGCACCCGCTGCAAAGAGGAGGGTTGTTGGAAAAGGGAGACATCCCTAATGCTTCCAAGGGAAGTCACCTCATCAAGGAGACCCTACCTAGCGAATGGCAGGCACTAAAGGAGCTAAGAAGCTGCTCTCAAGTTCCCCAAGAGTGACCCCTGTAGGAACTCAGCTGACTTTTAACAGCAGATAGGAACAAGGTCAATTTGACCAGCTTGGTCTTGAACATCTAGCAAAAAAAGTTATAACCAAAATACAGCCATAACTGGGTTTAAAAGGAAAGACAATAGTTCCTTTATTGGAATTTAAGACCTATGTTGTGGGCTGGGGAGATAGCTCAGCTGGTAGAGTGCTTGCCGCCCAAGCACAAGGCCCTAAATTAGATCCCCAGTACCGCAAAAAAAAAAAAAAAGACCTACGTTGTGTCAGTCCCAGATCCCTGATGCCCCCAAATTCTGAGACTTTTTTATTTAGGAGACTCATATTTATCTCTGCCTACCAAAATTACTACTCAAACTGACACTTTGCCCCACAACCAAAGCCTACCCAAACCAGTAACAGCTCAGACTAGAAGTAGGAGCCCCCCACCCTCCAAATTAATCCCTTACTCATAGGGCTAAAAACATACACCAGGATTAGCACAGGAGTAGCAGGGTTAGGAACCTCTATTCATTATAAAAATAGCACAGGTTATTGCAGATGTCCAATGGGTCACTGATTTGGTACTGACTTTAGAAACTCAAATGGGCTCCCTGACATCTACCAATCAGGGAAGAACGTTGTTTCTATGTAAACCAATCAAGAGTGATGAGAGACCAGGTTAAACGGTTCTAGGACCACCTGGAATATGGAAAGTAAGTCTGACTCAGGAGGTTTTTCAGATCTCAAATAGTGATTTTCAATACAATAAGTTTAAAATGTTACCCATCTTAAAAAAAAAATGTTACCCATCTTAACATTTCCTTTCCTAAGGAGTCCTATCATCCTATCTCACAGCAGGTGTATTAAGCCCCTATGTCTTATTGTCTGGACTTATTCAAGTGCATCATGATGCCTCACAAAATGTGTTAAATGTGAAAACTGTATGTTACAACAATGTGTCAATCAGAGCATATGCTAAAGTTCAGGACAAATTGTTATGATTCACAAAAGGCCAGTAGCCACCTGGCTCCCTGTAAAAGTGCTACATGTTTTATCTGAGTGCTAACAGCTGACATTGTTATTATGGCTGAGATGATCACCTCTGCATCTACTGCGGTGGTGGCATTGCACCAGCAGGCACCACAAATCATTTCCTTCAACAACTTCGAAAATTTTACTGAGACCTGGCAAACTTGAGTACATATTGATCAGGGACTTGATCCTTTTCATAATGCCTCTTAGGTGTGTTAAAATGACAATCTCAGGTTCTGGCCATGGCCCACGCAAGAGTGCCTACTATTAATAATGAAGAAGTTTGAGGCAGTTTAGCTGAAGAAATTTCTTCTCTGAACCTTTTTAAATACTTATCTACTTATGTAGCTGGATTACTAGTTATAACTGCACTGTTTATTTTATTTCTGTTCTTATTTTGCATAATTCGTCAAGCAGGATGGAGATGGTTAAAACATCAGGAAATTATGGTTCCAAAGTTAATCTTGCTTGCTGTGCTTCAAAGGACCCAGACTCCTGAAAACATGGAGAGTGCACCCTAAATTTAAATGGGGCACAATGGCCTTGATAAGAAAAATAGGGTCCCAACTATTTTACCTGATATGTTCTTGAGGTGTATGATTCCTGGCATTTTAGAAAACATGTCCTGTTTTGCCACTGGAAAATTGTTTTCTTAGCGCTAGCAAATTAATTAATGCTTACCTTTCTTATAATAACCCTTCTTCTCCCTATTCTTAATTTTGTGCAGAAGCAGTTTCTTAATGAGGTAACTGGCCCATCTCGAACTGCCACCCAGAACACACCTCTCCCACAGTCACAGCCTGACTTGCTGAGGACTCGACCTACGATGACCTCAAGATCCCCTCCCCCACACCTCTCCCCACCAGGGTCTCTATGCTTGGTTCCAGAACTCTGAAAGAGGGGGTCCTCCCCACCGTGCTTCGCCTTGTCTCAGTTCAAAGCAACCAGATCTGACATGGTGCCCCAATTCTTTCTCCCCTTTCAGAGTCTAGAATGAAGGTTTATGGAAAACAATATTCCTGCAACATAACCCCCAAAGAAAAATGGAGAGAGGTGCGACTCAGAAGGAGAGAGGGGAAACTAGCCAAGGAACAATAGGCCCTGGGGGAAAGGGGTGGATACTGACTGCTGGGCCCTAAACCATGACCATCCCCCATAGCTAATGAGTCCTAAACGGAAGCACAGCAAATACCAATGGGCAAGATTTGAGTACTCATCCCTGGGATGTGGACTCC
This sequence comes from Sciurus carolinensis, assembly GCF_902686445.1. Classification (NCBI taxonomy): domain Eukaryota; kingdom Metazoa; phylum Chordata; class Mammalia; order Rodentia; family Sciuridae; genus Sciurus; species Sciurus carolinensis. The sequence goes on along the minus strand of NC_062232.1, from coordinate 130,425,155 downwards.
TATCTCCTCAGACAATGCTAAAGTTTGAACCTTTTTATAACTACCTTCCTAAATTAAAGTTTTAACCTGTTCAACTAGCCCCTGACTGTTAAAACTGCATGTACACAGCTCCCAATGATTACATCATTGTACCCTATAAAACCAAAATCTCCTCTGTAACTGACGGCCATTTTCCCCATCTGGAAAATTGGCTCCATTGGCACCTGAGTCCATGAAGGAATAAAGGCTTCTCTGAATCCAGTGAGGTGTGCTTCCCATCCCTTTGTGCTTACACTGGTTATATACATGAAACAATACTGTAATAGGCTACCCTTCGTTTTGTGCCTAGACAGGCTGTGATCAATCAGTCATTGCCAAAGACTGTGGGCCAAGGCATTCCTGATGTCTTCTGTGTCTCTGCTGATCTTTACAGTAGACATGGCCACTATATCTTGAAGAGCTTAGAATTGCCACATTGTTTCTCCTATGTAAGATTCCATCATCCCCAAGGGAGTCAGGGAGTCCACCTCAGTGCCTCCATGAGTACTATCATACAAGGACTATAGAGGAGAGCACCATGGATCTTTTGAAAAATACAGGTACTCCCCCACAAATGCCTTTCTCAGTGCATCAAAGAGGATAACATCTTCTGGACCTTCTAATGAAACACTGTGAGGGGGGCTGGGGCTGGGGCTCAGTGGTAGAGCACTTGCCTAGCATGTGTGAGGCCCTGGGTTCCATCCTCAGCACCACATAAAAATAAATAAATAAAATAAAGGTATTGTGTCCATCTACAACTAAAAAAAAAAAAAAAGAAACAGTGTGAGGGGTGGTGGAATATAGGTCAGATTTGAACATATTCAAATTTTTTTTTCCTATGGATTTGGATTTCCTACTCAACCTCATATTAGGTCACCAAAACCCATAATCCCCAGACCATCAGTAGGTTTAACTTTTTTGTTTGTTTGTTTGGTTTTGTTTGGTACTGAGGATTCAACTCAGGGGCACTTAACCACTAAGCCACAGTCCCAGCCCTATTTGGTATTTTACTTAGAGACAGGGTCTCACTGAGTTGCTTTGTGCCTTGCTTTTGCTGAGTCTGGCTTTGACCTCTCCCACATCCTGCCTCAACTGCCCAAGCTGCTAGAATAACAAGTGTGCACCACCGCCCCAGGCTTGACTTTAAGTTTTAAACTAAGCAAGAGAGCTATTACATCTAAAACTTATTTGTACTAAAACAATCAATCTGGGATTTCTAACCAGTGTACCCACCAGTGAATCAGACTTCTCAAGAGTCTGATTCACACCCCTTAGCCAAAAATCCTTAGTATCCACTTACAAACATGTTCCCTAGGAGTGTGTTGGCACATATAGTCAATCCCTGGAAATTTTCATTGATGTGACAAATATATCCTCCTCAATCAGACCCTCAGTGCTCTGGGAGTGTAGTGAAATCAGATGTCAGTTATGGGTATAAAGGCAAAATGAGATAGTTGTGGAAGGTATCAAAACTAAGAAGTGTGCCTGAGCAAGGTTTCTGCCCAGGAAAAGCTATCACAGACCATTCCAAGAAATGAACACCAGTCCACCAACTCAGGAAGTCAAGACACATCGACTGGCAAGGGTCTGGGAACTTCCTGAACCTCACCTTCAAATGAGGCCAACCACAAGTCACAGTTCCAGGCTTTGAGGTACAATTTGTCCCCAACCACTGCCCACGTTTTCAGAGGAGAAAGGTGACAAGGCTGGAAAGTCAACACGTTGGCATTCTGTAAACCACACACTTAACTTTGGGTTTGATGGTTGGGATTGTCAGTCCTGCAGGAACAAGGAGGAACAGGGTTTTGAGGGCTGTGCAGAGAGCCTCTTAACTGTAACTTGAGCTGAGATTCAAGGAACCCAAGCTGGGGGCGGTGGCACATGCTCGTAATCCCAGCAACAGGGGAGGGTGAGGCAAGAGGCTCACAAAGTTCAAGGACAGCCTCAACAATTTAGCAGCAAAATAAGGAAAATAAAAAAGGGCTGGGGAGGTAGCTCAGTGGTAAAGCGCCCCTGGGTTCAATCCGCAGTGCCAAAAAAAAAGGAGGAACCCCAGCTCATCCTCTCTTGACGACACACAGTCTAGTACACATAGAGGAATCATCCCACACCACAGTCCTCATAGCCATCGTGACCACCATGAGAGGAGCAGCAGGGACTCGAGGTCCCCAGGCACTAGTGTCAGGTGGCACATCATCCCAATCAACCAAAGACTTGTGCCTCACTTCCCCTAGGAAAATGAACACCCAGCCCTGCGCTCCAGCCCAAAGGCACAACCACACCCATCCCCCAACTCCAGGATTGTAGGCCTGTCTTCTGGGGACATTGCCAGGACCAATTCTGCACCATCAGGCGCCAGTCGGACAAAAACAATGACAACGACAAAAACCATCCAACTACCTCAAGAGAGAGGGTTTAGAATAAGGGTCACTTGCTCAAGGATTGGAGGGCAGGAAGTGCAAGCAGGGGCACAGAAGTAACACAGTTGACAAAGGAAGGAGCCACTGCCTCTAGAGTGAAGGGGAAAGAAGGACTTTGGGGTGGTTGTGAGCCGAGGAGCCAGAACAAGGCATTGAAGACCCAGGGCTCAGATCTGTGAGCAGAAGCTGCAGCAATTTTTCAGGGAAGAACGTCATCAGCTAGGAGGGAGGACAGGGCGGGAAAACATTTCCGTGGCGTCATCTTCCAGTTCACTCATTCTCTCTTCAGTAGCATTTTTTCCATCCATCACTTGGGATTTTTATTTCAATCAGTATGGTTGCTTTGGTTTGTTGGGTTTTCTTCCTTTATGTTTCAGTTTCTAAAAGTTCTGCTGGGTGTAATGGCACATGCCTGTAATCCCAGAGAGCTGGGGGGCCGAGGCAGGAGGAAGCAGGTTCAAGGACAGCCTCAGCATCTTAGTGAGGCCTTGTCTCAGAATAAAAACAAATAAAAATAAATAAACAAAGGAGTGGGGGATGTGGCCCAGTTAGTGTCCCTGGGCGCAATCCTGAATAACAAAAAAAAATTTTTCCCTAACAGTTTTGTTTGCATCTTTTTCAAATCTGTCTGGACTTTCAAAGTTTTTCTTCCCTTTTTGATTCCGTCCTTTAAGCCCTTATTTTGTTGTGCCTCAGAAACTTTTTTAAAAAAATCTTTTCTAGATGTTGATAGACCTTTATTTTATTCATTTATTTTTTAGTATGTGGTGCTGAGGATGGAACCCAGTGCCTCACTTGTGCTAGGCAAGCGCCCTGCCACTGAGCCACAACCCCAGCCCATCAGAAACTTTCGAAGATCTGAGGAGTCACAGGAGGTTTACATCACAAAATAGAGATGACATGCAAACATCTATGAGAACTGTTCTCTGATCTCCTGGGACTTCAAAGGCAACGCCAATCTGTTTGCAAAGTTCCTCCTGATGAAGGAGGCTGGGACAAGGCCAGTTGTCTTTCTGCCCTGCTCCCATTCTTGACTCCTTCCCAAGCGCAAATGGAGTCTCCGGGAGGCAAGAGAGCACAGCCAGGGAAAGGGGTCAGGCCCTGGAGGCCGCTTCCTTGATGCACACCCTGCTTCTGCCACTTCCCTGGTCGGGATTCAAGAGGAGCTACTTAACCCCTCTGTGTAGCGCTTCCCTCACATCTTCATGGGCAAAAGGGGGTAATGTTGGCACCAGCCTCCGGAGGTCACTGGGGAAGGAATGGCTGGGTCCTGGTGAAGTGCTTGGAACAGCCTGGCACGTAGCAAACGCTCACAAATGTCACCGACAATCGTGTTGTCGGTTGCTTTGAGGATCAAAACCTCCGCTGTGGACAGCTTGGGTCCTTGCTCTCTGGCCCAAGGGCTGACTCTTAGTGATGGTGTCTGGAGCTGTCAATGTGAGACTGTTGTTCCATCCTCAGCTTTACCCCTGAGGGTCCTGGGTGGGAATCCTGGGGTGGGGAGGGCACCTTTGCTCTGCCAGGGAACAGCTCTGCCCATGCAAGGGAGGTGATGTGCTCTCTCAGCCGGGGCTACCCGGGGACTTAACCCTTCTCCCCCTGCTCCTGAGAGCTCCCAGGGGCCTCCCCACCTGCTCACTTACACCCAAGCTGAGGGGGACCCACTTCTTGTGATCCCTGTGCCAAGAGGCAAGGCTGCCTGCTCCTCCCTTCCTTTGCAACCTTCCTGCCCTTTGACAGCCCAGGACAGAGGTGGGGATCTCAGTTCTGCTGAAGGTCCAAGGGTTCCTGTCCCAGAGGCCACCAGAACCCAAGTGATAGCCAAGCCCAGGATGCTGCTCCAGCCCCAGCTCCAACGTGCCCTTCCATTTTCACTTCTTGATTTCTTTCCTTCTTTCTTTTGTTGGGGGGGTTACTGGGGGTTGAACTCAGGGGCACCCGACCACTGAGCCACATCCCCAGCCGTACTTTGTATTTTATTTGGAGACGGGGTCTCACTGAGTTGCTCAGCGCCTCGCGGGTGCTGAGGCTGGCTTTGAACTCACAATCCTCCTGCCGAGGCTGGCTTTGAACTCGCTGTCCTCCTGCCTCAGCCTCCCGAGTCTCTTGGATTAGAGGTGAGCACCACCACGCCTGGCACCCCTCTCTGCTTTCATGTGCCCTTGGTTCCACCCAGGAAAGCCCTCACCCGTGATCCAGGTGTGCAAGGAAATGATCCCACTCAAAGTCTCACTGTCTTCCTTACATTCTCCCACACCTGTTGCCCTCCCCCTATGCAGAAGGCAGGTGCCACCCTGGATCCTGACCTAGTCAGTGCTGGCTCACGTGACCAAGACCGTGGCCCTACTGACTGGGCTGGTGTGGCCACCTGCCAGCCTAGGTGAACCAGAAATTTGCAAAAGGCAGTCCAAAACTCAGTGTACAGGCCCCAGCACCACTGGCCCCTGGCCTCCTCATTAAGGCATCCTCCTGATGCCTTGCCTGGACCTGGACATCATCAGGGCCACCCTCGCCCACAGCAGTGTGTGTGTGTGGGGGGGTGCTTGATGCTGCTGCTGCACCAAGAGAAAGACCCCGGAAATAAGCGGCTAGCTAATGGTGCTCTGTGCCCCCGGGCATGGCTCTAGGGAACAGCCTGCTGCCCCCGACAACCCCCCACCCCCGCTTGGCCAGCAGGAGAAAGTCCACTCTTCCAGCCCAGATGACATCCAAGTTCTTCCGGAGCAAGGAAACACCCAGGACTGGCATCTTCTCACCTCACTGCCTGAGTTCAGAGAAGCCAGGGATGCGGGCGTCTCCTGGCCCTACACAAGCCAATGGGAAAGGTCTCACGGAGAAGAAAATCCCCAAGAGTGACGGAAACCATCTGGGAGGTCATAATAAAGGAGCGGGCAGGTTCCACGGGTGTGAGGGATGCAGGGTGATTATCCCTGCAAATGTCCTGAGGTCAGGGCTCATCCACGGGTGGCTGGGCATTTGCTTTGAATGTGGCACCGATGCTCATTGGGGAAGGCCACTCGCACTGTGCCATAAACGGGACAGAGAAAGACTGGTGTCCTATGGGAGATAGGAAGTCAGATCCTGTATTGGCCAGTTGTCCTCAAAGCCAGCCGCTGGAAACCATGGACCTGCCATCTCATTGCTCTGGCCACAGTCAGAAGCCACCCGTGGCTTTCCTCCAAGCCCCTGCTCCAGGAGGTGACTCAGGATTCAGGCTACTTTGCAACTTGGCCACCTGGAACCCAAGGCACTGCCAAGGCCAGGGAAGAAAGAGCAGGGTGCCCCACGATGTGTCTGCAAAACCCCGAGGGTCTTCTCAAGACCTTCCTTCACGCCACAGAAAGATAGGTGAAGTCAAAATGGTGAAAGAGCAGAACGCAGAATCAGTCACGACTCTGAAAACAACGGAAGAGATTATCGAATACTGTTACAGTGTGGGGGACGCCGTGGACAGATGTGCCACTCAGAAGTCATCCAGTTTCATAAGTTTGTTCGCATAAAAACCTGAGACTTCTCAGCAGCCCCAAACGCAGAGCTGTTCTGGAGGGACAGAACGAGGGAAGAGAGCGCCAACGCCGAGTACCCGGATGAACAGCCACAGCGCACGACAAGCACCCTCAGGTCACAGGCAGTTCCCCGACTCAAGAAGCCCAGGTGAGCGATGAGTTTAGGAGGAGAGAGTCACGCTCAGCGTGGAGCAGAAGAAGGAAAGATCCAACACAGCAGGCTAGCACCTTCACCCGGCAGGATGGCAAGCATTACAGAGGTGTGCTTTGGAGAGAAGAGAATTCTCTGGTAGTGCTGGTGGGGATTGAGACCACCAGCCGGTCTTGAATGATGGGGGGGTGGCATCCTTTGAAAGAAAGGCATCCTTGCCCTTTGAACCACAGCTCGGACTATTACACAGCAGTAAAAAAGGAGAACGACTGGCACAAGCAATAACTCGGGAGGCTCTCCCGAGAATCAGGCCACGCGAACACAAGCCCACCCAGAAGCCGCTGCAGGCTGTGTGGCTAGGTTGACGAAACACTCTTGCAGTGACGAAACTGCGGACGTGGGGGACGAGATTACTGGTTGCCACGGACTGGGCGGGAAGAGGGAGGCTGAGTCTTTAACAGCCAGGGGCAGAGGCCCGTGTGGCTCAGGGGGGCTGTATCCTGGCTGGGGTGGTGGCGAGAGGAACTTAAGCGAGGGACGACTGGCCCGGCGCCGCGCACCCGCACACCAGCGACCCCTGGCGCGGCTCCCTCAGGCCTCGGAGGCTGCATCGCTGTCGGGCAAGATGCCAAGCCCGGGGAACCGCGGGGAGGAGTCACGGCCTCCTGGGTGTTCTCGGCAACTTCCGGTGGATCAAAGAATTCGGAAGCCCCGGTGCACACCCCAAAGACGACCCTGCAGCGTAAGGGGGGCCCGGGAGGGCAGCACAGTGCAGCGCTCGTCCGGCCCCAGGTGCGAAAGAGCCCCGAGCCAGGACAGCCGTGGCTGCGCGAGCGCGAACACGGCGGGGTGGACTCGATTGAGCAGAAGCAGCGTCCGTCATAGCTGGGGGCGGGACGTCCCTTTCAGACAAGCTTCCTCATTGGTGGAGCTAGCCGGAAAGGATGCGCAGGAGGGCGGGACGGGCCTTCCGGTGGGGGAGCCAAGGCGGCAGGAGGCGGCCTGAGACGGCTGGGGCGGGGGGGCCCGAGAGGGGCGGGGGGTGCGAGGGAGGAGCGGGGGAGCGGGGGGGCGGGGGGGCGGGGCGCGGCGACGCTCCCGCCCCGACTCGTGCGCCTGCGGCTGCCAGGCCCCGCCTTCCCCGACGACCCGGCGCCTAAGACCCTCCCAGCTCGGGGAGCCGCTGGGAAGTCTTGCCCGCTCGCGGGTCCGGGGCCCTGGAGACGCGTGGGCAGCGATGGGCCCACCCCCGCCCCCGCCCGGCCACCGGCCCCCGTTCCGAGGGTCAGTGCGGCCTTCGAGAAGGTCCGGGACGGGCTCGAAGCGCTCCCAGGGCGATTTGGAGACGGGGAAGGAGGGCGGCGACCCCACGGGGCTGACTGGCGGCGTAGCGCGTCCGCCGGGCCTCGGGCCGCGCCCACTCGGGCTCGAGCTCTCTGGCGCCGCCTGCGGTGAGCTTCGCGGTCCCGGAGCCCCGACGTGTGGCGCCGCCTCCTTGCCAGCGCCGCGGTCGCCAAAGCTCCGCAGAGGTCTCTGGGCGGGTTCGCTGCCGGCACCGACGCCCCCTCCTCGCGCACGCAGGGTGCTGTGCAGAGCAGGGCCGAGCGGGCGGCCGGCCGGGTGGCGGGAGGCCGCGGTGCCTGTCAGAGTTGTCAGCCCACGCTTCTGGAGACGGGGACGCAGGAAGGTGACAGTCTGCCCGTGTCACTTGACGGGGCGGCCCGCCACGGGGGATTCCTGTTGTGCTGCAGGACGGTCAGTGGTTGGGCACCGACTGGCGCCCGCTCACTTCCTGACTCAGCTGTCAGCTGGGGAGGTAGGTCAAGAGGAGCCCCGCAGAGAAAGCCCTGCCAACAGCAGCGAGCTGCCCTCCGTCCCTCCCTCCCGGTGCTTCTCACCCTGCAGCGTGAACACCTGCCCAACCGGTTCCAAGGAGGAGCCTGGGACCTCTGGTTGCCGCCTCCCTTCCCTGGCAGGTGGAGGAGTCTCCCAGCTGTCCGTGGCGTGGGGCACGGACACCCACCCCGAAGACGGCTGCGCTCGGCCACTCCGTGCCCTGGTTGGTCTTCCTGTAGGTCCAGGGGCGGCCCGTCGTCCAGTCCTCTAGCCGGGCGAGCGGCAGCCCTGGGAGCCCGTGGTCTGTCTCCAAAACACTCGCCTACCCGGTGGGGAAGTCCTTTGCTTTTTCCTTCCTCTCCTCTGTCCCCACTGCTGCTTGGTCATCGGGCTTTTGCTTGTTGGTTGGCTCCAGGTCTGCACCTGGCCACACGGGAGCCCTCGATCACATCTTGAAGCTCGATCACATCTTGAAGCTCGTTTTTCCCCAGTCTGTCTCTTGTCTTTCAAACGCTGTGCTTTGGGAAGGTGATGAGAATTTTTCGTTTTCATATCACCGCAATTTCCAGGCTCCTTGGCAATTTCCAGGCTCTTCCGATGGCTTCTGGAGTTTCTTTACCTTGGGCCAACTGGGCAGCCCCCCCCCCATTTAAACCCTGTGCTCTCCACATAATATGTCCCAGGTCAGGGGGCTCCCTGCGGTTCCAGCTCTGGCTCAGGTTGCTTGGGTGTGGGTCCTGGTAGTGGTGGAGGCAGGGAGGTGGTGTCAGCCGGGCTTAGCAGGAGGCCTCAGTGCCTCCCTGCAGGGCCTCTCCCTGGGACTGCCCAGGCCAGGGCTTCCCCAGAGCCAGGGATCAGAGAGAGGGGGAGGGAGCGGGCAGGAGGAAGCCCCCCAAGGCCAAGCCACAGTCTTCTTAAGACCTCATCCCCTGATGCCACTCACCCCTGCTGTAATTTTTTTTTTTATTGGTCTCACAGGTCAAACCTGGAGAAGAGCCGGCCAGGAGATGCACACGAGGAAGTAGGCTGTCCCCACCCGGCACTGTAAGGCACAAGGCGGCTTCTGGGGCACCTTGGCTCGGGGACCTGTGTGTGCCACTCCAGGTCCTAAGCAGGTCCAACTCTGGAACATGTCCCAGGTGTGGGCCCAGGTTGGGCAGAGCCTGTGTCTGTATGGCTTTTCCCATCTTTGAGTGATTGCAAATCAGAGTACAGAAAACCCCAACGAGAAAAGAGAGTGTGCCCTGGACAGCCTATGTGACTCCCGGGCCTTCTGTGTGTGCTCTCTGGCCCATGCTCATGGAGCTTGTGCCGGCCAAGGCGGGTAGATCCCGGTCGTGCAGTCTGCCCTGGCAACGGCAACAGGGTCAGGAGGTCCGTCCTTGTCATGGCAGCCTGTTCAGCATCCCATGAATCCCCCGCAAGCCCCGAGCCCAGGGTTGGCGGGCGCCCCCCACCCGCAGCATCCCCACCCAGGGGCTGGCGATGCTGTGCGTGAGGTAGGGGTGACTGTCGCCGCTGCACACCCGGCCTTTCCTCTACCTCCACCCCAAATGGAGCCATGAAGGGCAGGTGCCCGTGAGTGGAGAGGTGTGTGCCTCGTTATCATGGCGGGGGCACAAGAGCCCCTTTCCTCAGGTGGCTGCCTCACACTTCCCAGGTCCTGGGCACCGGCATCTCACATGGGGCAGTTGGCAGCCTGGGAGGTGGGGAGGCCGAGGGTGAGGTGGGACGCATGGAAGAAGCTTCCCTCTGTCGGGAAGGAGGCCGTTGGTATCTCGTTTCCCTGGAGATGTGCCTCACCCTTCCTGGCCCGTACTTGGTGGAGACTTCCCCATGGTGCTCCTGGTGGCTGTGGGCTTTGTCAGAGAGCTCCTGTGGCAGTGAGTGCTTTGGCTGTTGGCTGTCACCGCGGGTCTGCACCTGGGTCCTGGCAACAGCTCCTGGCACTTTCCCCAGCCGCCTTGCACATCTGGACCTCATGGAGGGCCTTCCCTGCATGGATGTGTCCTTGGCACGTGGGGACTGCCCCTCAACCAGGTGTCAGGCTGAGGGTCCCAAGGCTCCTCAGGACGTGCTCGGCTCAGCGCACACTCACACTCTGGAGCCATCTGTCCGCTTGCTGTCGTCCTGTCTGCCCCTCTGGCCTCTGACAGAATGGAGCCAGCTTTCCGTCCCTTGAGGCTCTGGGGGGAGAAATGGGGAGGAGCCTTGCTTCCTCTGCCTGGGATGGTCTCAGGGGACTTGGTTGTAGCCACATCTGCCCACCCTCCAGCTGCCCCACGCCCTGGCAGGCCCGTCAGTGGCCTGCTCTGCAGAGGGGCAGAGCCAGACCCCGTCCTGACCCCCCCCACCCCCCAGCCTGACTTAGCAGCTGCCTCCTCCTCGCCCCACTGCCTCCCTTAAGGATCCCGGAGGAGCTGCCCCGCAGTATCATAGCCTGTGCTCCAGACCTGTGGGGTCATCCGCAGCTGCCCCCATGTGCCCCCATCTCCTGGTTGAACCCAGGCACCTCTTGGGAGCAGCATGCCTGCCCCTTGGCACCTGTTTCCAGGGCCTCTGGAGCCATCTCTCCCCAGGGAGACCTAGTACCCTGGTCACCACTGGAGAATGGGCCCTGGGACTTTCTCTGCTGGGCTGGCTTCTCCTGTGCTCCTGGCATCTGTTAGCCAGCAGGGCCCAGACGTGGGTTCTGGTGGGGCTGGGCCACCACCACCCCTCGGGCTCTGGGCCCACAGAGGCTCGGCCATCTGCCTCCTCCTAGACTGCAGGCCGGTCCTCCTGGATTTCCTCAGCGTGGCTGGCTCACAGTCGGGATGTGGGGCCTGCACATGGGTCCCCATCTACCTGCCCTGCCCTGCCCTGCCCTTTGAGGCCCCTGGCCAGGACGGGGCTCCAGTCTCTCTCCCTCCTGCCTCCCTGCCTGACTGGCCTGTAGCCTCTCACCAGGGGCGTGTCCGTCCCCCCTCCCCCGCCGCCACTGCCACCTAGTTTGGCATTTCCCCCTCTTCCTCGCCCTGTGTCTTTGCCCTCTGGACGTGATGTGGAGGGGAGATTGGGGACTTCTGGTTTAGCCCTGCTCTGCCTGGGTGGTTTCTTGGCCCAGCCCAGCAGGCTGGGGCTTGAGAGGAGGCAAGGCAGGGCTGTCTCCCCATCTTGGTGGGGCCAGTGCTGGTGCTGGGAGGAGGTAGTAGGTTTGGTGTGACCGGATGCAGGAGCTGGGTGCCCCGGGGTGGAGGGGGAAGACCATTCCTCAGGAGAACCTCCCATCCCCTGGGTGTCACTGGATCTGTCTGGACCTGGCTCTGCTGACCCTGGCCTCTCCATCTGGACAGCTTCTGGAGCCTTCTGGAGCGTAGGGGATTCCCTGCCCCCACCGTTGATCACAGTAAGAGTAGTAGTGGGGCAGGGCCTGGGGGTCTGGCTTTTATCCAGTAGTTGCTTGCCAGCCTCTTGGGTGGTGTCTTCTTGGGATTACTAATCAGGAGCCTAGTGAGCAGCCCACCCCGGGTCAAAATCAATGAAAGAATGCAGTGCTATTTTCTTCCCTTTGTGCCCTTGGCACTAGGAAGTGTCTCATTTTAATTGAGCCACAGGTTCTGGACCCCTGGTACTCTTCATGCAAGGGACACGAGCCAACATGGTCCAGCAGGTGCCTTCCTAACTTGTTTCTGGCTCCATTTTTGCTGGGAGTAAGGCAAACCCTGGGTATCTTAGCACTTCCTGTTGCCTCCCTTGTTCGTGTCTGTGTGTGATGTAGAGGGTCCTCTTCAGGAGCATGGTTTCTGGAGTTGCCCTGCAACCCGCTCCCCATGCTCCCCTTCCCCACCTTCCTGTTCTAGCCACCCTCTTCCCCATCATCTGTTGAGACTCCTCCTTGGCCCAGCAGGTCCCAGCACGTGGTAAGGTATCTCCCTGGGCAAGCAGCACTGCCATGGGTTGTGCCCACATGCTAGTGGAGGGTGAGAATTTAGACTAGAGAGCACCTAGCAGCTTCTCACTGAGGCCATTGGTAGATGCAAACCCCTGTTCTGTTCCCACACAGCTGGAGCTCTGTGGAGGAAGAGAGCAGTGGAATGGGTGGAGGTACTGAAACTCTCAGGAACCCTGCAGGGAAATTCCAAAATCTTTGGGAACTTTTGGGACCAGGCCAGAGTAGCCCCTCAGAAATCTTGTGGGAGGGACCCCAGAACCATCCCGGGTGTTTAGGTGTTTAGTTCCCTTGGTTCATGGAGCCTTCATAAGCATTGGATTTGAGGTTCCCAAAGCACTTGGGTGATGTCTAAAGCACTCAGGTACCATTCTGGGGTTCCACTATCCTGGGGATTGGGTCCAACTACATAGTTTGTGACCCCTGATCCCACAGGAGCCCTTGGGAATGGAAGCCCAAATGGGAGACCTCAGAAGTCCAACAGGAGCTCAGGCCCATGACTGCCGTGGAGCCCTGGTGGAAGGCCCAGAACCACAGGGAGCCCTCCAGAGTCTTCTGTCTGGTCCTTGGCCATGGATGGACCTGGCAGCCCTTGTAGAATGAGTGAATGAAGTTGGGGAGACAATAACATTGTTTACTTGAGGGTGGTCATAGTTTGCTTTCTTCCCTCTTTTCTGACATGCCAGACACCATAGTGGTTGTCAAGTATACCCAACCTCCCACTCTGTCCTCCCCACCTGCAACAGATCCAGTACCTAAGACCTAGGGGGTCATTTTATCCCAAAGTCAACATCTCTTTCCCCATTCTTGGGATGCTCCAGGCCCAGCTCCCCTTTCTCTTGTGCTGTTCCTTCTCTCCTCACCAGCTAACACTTAAAGCTTTGGGATGCCAACCTTGCCACTACCCCAGGTTCTACATAGGTTCCCATTGGGTCTCACCTGCCTCTATGCCCTATTTCCACCAGGCTCCAGTCCAACACAATCTTGAGCAGTGAGTCAGTCCCACCTCTTAATGGGCTTGATTTTCAAGGAACTGCTGAAGCAGGTGGTTGTGTCACTGTCCTTCTTCAGTCCTGGTAGGGACCAGCTTGTTCTGCTGTCCCATTTACAGGCTCATTGATGGGACCATTAGATTCTTTTTGCTCTCCTACAAGGGAGTAGCATCCCCCTATTCATGCCCACCATCCAGGTCAGCCCTGCTACAGAGCCAGCCTCCAGTCCCTTGCATTGGGAAAGTGAGGGGCAGGGGCCAGAGGAGTTCATGAAGCAGTGGTAGGTGTGCTGTGAGACGAACCAAGTGGGAAGAGCTTGCTACAAATAAGGAAGATTGAGGTTGACTGGTTAAAAAAATTAGAAGTGATTTATTCTTTTCTGTAGTTTATTTTTGATTCTGGGAATTGAACCCAGTACTGAGCTATACTCCTGATCCCTTTCCTATATATTTTAAATGTACAAGACCACATATTACTTTTAGGATCACAACACTGTGGGGGAGTCTAGGATGCAGCAATGAGAAATGGTCAGGAGCCACTGTGAGGGTATCTGCCATGCCACAAACTCACCATGTGGCCATAGCCAAGAGCCCTTGAAGGCTCAGGAGCTCATACATGTGCAAACTGTGTATGGTTACTATGCCAGGTTGAGAAGCCAGGCTGAGTCCCACCACCTGCAGCAAAGGAACAGATCACTGAAACGGGTCTCACCCCTAGTTGGACCTCTGCTTTCCTGCCCTCTGCCAGTAGTATGGAGCCAGACATGCAAGGTATGGCATGGCATGGCATTCTATCCTGGCTTTTTAATCACTTTTTTTTATACCAGGGATTGCACCTGGGGGGCATTAAATCACTGAGCCACATCCTCCACCCTTTTTTGTGTTTTACTGACAGACAGGGTCTCAGTGAGTTGCTGAGGCCGGCTTTGAATTCATGATCCTACCTCAGCCTCCAGAGCTGCTGGGATTACAGGCATGTGCCACCACACCCAGCTTATCACCTACTTTTAAAAATACACATAAGCTGGGGGCTAGGGTTGTGGCTCAGTGGTAGAGCAGTTGCCTCGCATGTGTGAGGCACTGGGTTTGATTCTCAGCACCGCATATAAAGAAGTGATTAAAAAAATAAAGGTCCATCACCAACTAAAAAAAAATTTTTTTAAATATACATAAGCTGGATGTGGCTGCACATACCTGAAATTCCAGCAGTTCAGGAGGCTGAGGCAGGAGGATCACAAGTTCAAAGCCAGCCTCAGCAACTTAGCAAGGCCCTAAGCAACTTAGTCAGACCCTGTCTCAAAAAATAAAAAGGGGGGCTGGGGATATAGCTCAGTTCATAGAGTGCTTGACTTTCAAGCACAAGGCCCCTGGGTTCAACCCCCAGGATGGCAAAAATAAATAAATAAATAAAAAGGGCTGGGGATGTGGCTCAGTGGTTAAATGTCCCTGAGTTCAATCCCTGGTACTAAAAAAAGGAAAATACATGTAAACTTTGAGATTGTAAAATTCACACCAATGGCAGAAAACCTAAGAATTAGACAGGAATACAGTCAGGTAGAGAATTTGATTATCCACAGATGAGGGACACTGCAGTGTTTAGAGCTTCCCCTGCTTCTTATCATTAAAGAAGTAGCAATCCCAGAAACAGGAATGACCCACCACCAACCTTTCCATCCCTGGGACCTCAGATGCTGGGATTGTCTGGTGTAGGCTTTTCGTGGTGAAAACACCTGTGGACAATATTGTACATGCAGTTTTACCCACATTTCAAGTGGGTTCTCACACAGTTTGTTGGATGGTAGTCATTTTTATAAGTAGTTACAACTGCTTTGGGAAATGAGGGAATATAACCCACAAACATACATATCTAGGAGTAGTATTTTATCACTTCCCCAGGACCAAACAAAAATACAGAACCAAACAGGCAAAACCAGATAGTGAGCCTTCACACCCAAGATCCAGAGCCCCTATGTCATGGGAGCCCAACTTCTCCCCCAGCAGGAAAAGCCAACAAGTTAAAAATAAACGGTCTTTTTATTGTGTATCCACGAAAACAAAGTCAGGGAGGCCTTTGGTTAATCTCCCCAACAAGGTGACAATGAACAGGAGGCATGCATGACAACAACCATGTTCTCCTTTGAAAGAATGAGGTCTTGCTCTCCTGGGCCCTAAGGATCAGAGGCAAGCAGGGCCAGAAGGCTCCAGAGGAAGGCACACCCAGGCCCAATCAGCTATGGAGGGCCCAAGTCTGCTGCCTCCCTGGCAGGATGAGGCAGGGGGTGGGGGGGAAGCACTGCCCTGGGCTAAGCCCAACATCCCCAAGCTAGAACACACAGAAAAGCCCCCACCCCCCCCCACCCCCAGCAAACACTGCTAAGGCAGTCAGCCAGGACTTCCAAGAAGAGCTGGCTCTGAAATCAAGATTCAGGGATCCATCCAGAAGGGGTTGCCTTCCTCGGCCTGCATGGAGTAGTAAACAAAGAGCAGGAAGGCAGCAAACACGAGGAAAAGCAGCAGCTGGCCCCAGAGTGGGACCTGGCGTTCCTGGCCTACATCAGCCACAGGGGCCTGCTTTTCTGGTCGGATGGCACGGCGAGCAAGCCACGAAGGGGTGGGAGAAGAGGAGGAGGACGCAGAAGAGGTGGAGGATGTAGGATAGTATGACAGGCCCAGGGAGCTCCTGGAGACGTTGGAAACAGGGCGGTAGTGTGCGTTGCTCTGGTAGGTGCTGTCCCGGCCATATACAGGGCGTTCCCTGTGACAAAAGAAGGGAGATGGTAGGCCAGGAGAGCCTGGGCCTAGAGGTTGTTGCTGTCTCTAGTCCTTCCCAGTACTCACCTATTCTTGCCCTCCTCTTCGGAAGAAGAGAAAAGATTATCATCACACACCTGCAGAACAGAGTTGAGGTTAGGGGACTGGCTGGCAGAGAGAGAGAGAGCATGACCCTGTCATACCCATTAGTCTAAATGTTCCTGATCATTACTTCAAGGACAGATACCTGCCTCCTCCAGAACCATTCTGGGTTCCTTGCCTTTTCTCTTCAAGGCCTTGCCACTTGGTGACTATCCCAGCTGCCTGTGCCCCAGTGCCTTCCTTTGTCCCACAGGATTCTCAGAAAGCCTGAACCTAGACCCAAACCAGGGTGCAGGTCATGAACCATGTGCTCTAATGAAATGTTTTATTATTTATTTGGATACTGGCATAGAACCCTAAGCAAGTACTCTTCATTGAGCTACACATCCTGGCCCTAATCAAATCATTTGCACATTCTGCAGAACAGCACTTTGCACAAACAGTCACATGCTAACCCTAATCCTAACCGCCTCTGGAGGCTTCGGAGCTACCATTTGCACCCAGCAGCTCCCTGGATTTATCCAAATCTAGTTATGATCACCTCAGGCTGCACACAAGGTGTGCCTGACAGCTAGCTCACCTGGTGGTGGAAGGTGTCAGCATCTGAGAGTGAAGTCACTGGCTGGCGGAAGCCCTTGGATGTGCCCAGAGACTCAGGCTCTCCATAAGTCCTAGTGGTCAAGTAACTCTCCTCGTAGTAGTCATCATTATAGCCTTGGGAAGGGAAACAGTGATAGAGGAGGCAGTATGTCCTCCACCTGTCCGAATGGCCCTAATATGAATCCCATTTGGGGGCTTCCACCAGTTCCTTCCCTCTAGGGTTACTCAGAAGTCCGAGGGGACTGAGGTCTCAGGTTCTCCCTGTGCCTGCGTCCCTGACAGGGTGGGGTGAACCTGCCCGTCTTACCCTTGCTCTGGTAAAGTAAGGCGTCCTCTTTCTTGGGCAGATCATACATATCCGAGTCCATGGATCCTGAATCCAAGTCTGAATTGAGAGGGGGACAGAACCATTTGTCCCCAGGCTTCCCTTCCTTCTCCCCATTTCCTTCTCCTTGTGGTCTAGTGCCCCTGCCACACTCTCCCGACCCCATCCTCCCAGTTGCCCAAGTCGCGTCCCCAGAAGTAGCCAGTGGGGCTCTGGGGCAGAGGATCTCACCCGAGAACCGATAGGAGAATGAGGACGACGAGTTGGGAGGCGAGAGTCTCCGCCTCTGGGTCTCATACTCGAAGATTTTCTTTTCGTAGAGCTTTCGAGTGGAGCCTGGCCAGACATGGGGCGGTCAGGAGTGCGGAGCTCAGAGCGTGAGCCCAGGGAACGCCATGCGGAGAGCGCGGGGGGTGGAGGAAGGCGGGGAGGGAACCCGAGGGGAAGGAGGGGGTCCCGGGAGAGGTCCCGCGCGCCACCCGCCGCCGCGTACCCACGACGGGCCCATGCGGGATGTTGTACTGGCGCAGCACTGCGGCCAGCTCGGTGTCCGACAGAACCGCGTAGTCGTCCATGGCGGGCGCGACCTGCACCGGAAGACGAGTAGTGAAGGCCTAGGGGTTGCCCAGGCCTGGCTACACAAGCCAAACAACCGCTGCCTAGAAGCGGGGCAGGGGCAGCGCCAGCACCTCGGGAGCGGCCGCGCTTGCTTCACGCCTGCGTCACGCTCGCGTCACGACCGCGGGCCCCACAGGCTGTGCGCGTTGCGCGGGGCGGAGCCATACCACAGAAGCAACCGGTGCAGACCGGTCTGGCTGAGGGAGCTGGCGCGGCTGGGCCGTGCGCTGGGGGCGGGGCTGAGAAGCCCATACGTCACAATCGTGCAGGATTGGCTAGAGCAAGAAGAGGGGCAGGGGCCGAAGGCGAGCCAAAGAGGCTCAGGGGCGTGGCATGAAGGGAGCCACACCTACCTAGCTGTGAGGGCGGGTGGGGCTGCTCGCGGGGGAGGGACGTGGGACTGGCAGAGAGTCAAGACGTCGCGCGTTGGCGCGTTTGGGTTAGACGCTCAAAAGGGACAGGCGTGCGCGACCCAAACCAGCAGAAACCGGCTGGGAGGTGGGAGTGGGCGGAGTCAAGCATTTCTGGTGGCTCGCGTCCTTGTCACTTGGGCTTCACCCGGTCCCCCCTGCCCCACTGGCTGCTGGGCTTAGGGTCGCCCGGCCGCACCCTGGTCAGCAGCAGTGGAAAGTGCCCAACCCTAAGAGTGAGCCCTTCGTGAGTGCCCGGCACGCCTGCGGGCGCTTTGTGTGCGCAAGGCCAAGAAAGTGGCTGACCAGCAGGGCCGCGACCCTGGGCGGCGCACCCCCCCAGCCCCCGCAGATCCCCGGCCCCTGGCGGGCCTTCTCAGTCTGCCAGGCTCTCGCCTGCGCACCTGATCCCGCCGGTTCCCACCACCTCCCTGCCTGCTCTGTCACTCCACCGCTCCACCCGCTCCACCCGGGAGGAAATGGGGCACTGGGCCAGGCGGCCGCCAGCACTCTAGGAGCAAGCAGCCTTCGAAGGGGCCCAGGCGTGCCAATGGGCACGGGTAAAGGGTGCCATGTGATGCGTGCAGACAGCGTGTGCCTGCCTAACACCACCATGATGTCCACCTGGGCCCTGGGGGAAGATCTGCGGGGGGGGGAGGGGGGTTCCCTCCTGGCCTCATGGCTCCTGAACTGATGTTACCAGGCAGGTGGACAGGCAGGGCACAGGGCTGTGGCAAACCATGGAAGGTTGCCAAGACTTGCTGGGGATCCTAAACTAATAGTCGGTAAGGGCCTTGATCAGAAAAGAACTGTCTGGTGGAGATGGAAAGATGGTGACAGTCATATTCTAAACAAAGCGTGTTGATGGAGTGTGGGGCCAACTAGGGTGCCCTCATTGGGCAAGCCCAGAGCTAGGGGGAGCTTGAAGAGATGAGGTGCTTAGGATGTCTAGTGTCTTAGATGATGGCTGATGACAGGGGAAGAAAAGAGCTCTGTACTTGTCCAGGCTGGTTGATCCAGCCAGTGAGGGGTCAAAGGACAGTTTTCCTTGGAGGTTTGTAAGGTGGACAATCAGGTACTATTGAAGAGAGAGAGCTCTGTTTTGACCACACACAAGGACACTAATGAAGATTTGCTCTTCTCTTGATTTTAGAGCAAAGGCAGGGCCCTACTCTGCCCCCACCTTGTGGGAGGAGGTAAGCAAGTCCTCAAAGACACTGTGCTGGCATTAAGAAACAGGAAAGCCTTAAACAGGAGCCTGTTCCTTTTCTTTTTCTTTTTCTTTTTCTTTTTTGGTACTAGGGATTGAACCCAGAGGGCACTTAACTACTGAGCCACATCCCCAGCCCTTTTCATTTTTTTGATTTGAGACAGGGTCTTGCTAAGTTGCTGAAGCTGACTTTTGCCCCCCCCCCTTTTTTTTTAGTTGTAGATGAACACAATACCTTTATTTTATTTATTTTTATGTGGTGCTGAGGTTTGAACCCAGTACCTCACACATGCTAAGCAAAGGCTCTACTACTGAGGTACAACCCCAGCCCTCCAAAGCTGGCTTTTTTGAACTTGCCATCCTCCTGCCTCAGTCTCCAGAGCTGCTGGAATTACAAGCTACAGGCGTGTACACGGTGCCCAGTAAGTCTGTGTCTTTTCTTTCAGAGCAGAGGTGGGGGGGATGGCAGAGTGAGCTCTGCACCATTCAGCAGCTGCCTCGTGGATTTTTTAGTTTTGGCAAAATCAGATTCCCCAGCACCTCTCCAAGCCTTCTTCTGCAGTTCTGGCCCCTCTCCCAGAGGTCTGTGCATACAGAGTGCTTGCTCAGTCCTCCCCCTGCCACCCCTCCCCATACAGATTCAAGCTGTTTCCTTATGAGGTCAAGGAATTCTAGGTTTGCGTTCTCCCCAAGGAACCCCCCCCACACCTGCCTCAGCACTCTGCTTCGTATGCCCCCCATTGCCCCAGCATGAGGTCCCACCACAGATGGCACCAGGAAGCTGAACTGTGATGGTCCCCCTGCACCCACCCTGTAGGTACCTGGAGCCTAAGTCTTGCCCCATGGTAGTGCAGCTCCATTCCGGACCACTGGAAACCAGGCGAGCCCTTGATCAATACAGCTAATAGACTGTATCACCCATCATTTGGAAAATGAATCCTGGGGTGAGGGGAGATTTGCCCAAGGGCCCCGAATGCAGCAATTCATTCATGGAAACATGTTCCCCAGCCAGTTCGCGGTCATCTGACCAATGATCTGGCCTAGCCTCAGAGTTCTCTCAGGAGTTATCAGAGGGGCTGGAAGGATATGTACAGGCATTCTAAGCGCCTGTGGGGAGTTCTTCCTGGGGAGGGCAAGGAGGGTAGACATTGGGTGCAGCTCATTCTAAGTCAAGAATAAGAAGACTGAGTTTTTCTTTTAAGCATGGGAATAACTTTTAATCAGTATGTAGTATAACTTGTAATCCCAACAAGATTCAAAGTTATAAGGAAAAAAGCCTACATGAAAACATTTCTTCAACACAAGGAGAAAATGTCTTCAGTTTATTATGAATTTTGCCAGGAAACAGCTGGTGCTATACAAACCTTTGTGACCCTGACACCTGGAAGAAGTTGAGGCAAAGGACTGCTTGCATTTAGAGTGTGCTGCACGGGGTGGGGAGGGTAGTATAAAGAGGATAGTGTAATGGGAGTCCTGAGACTCAGCCACACAGCCACCCCTTCTTTTGTGGCCCCCCACCCCATATTCTACCCCTGGCTCTGACTGTGATGCTTCTGGGTAGGTGGGTTTTCCTCCTGGAAGGACAGCCTTGGCTATGAACTCCATCACTCTACCTCATGGGCCTGAGCTCAGCCTCCTTTAGCAAGGGAAGCTCATCCACTGACCTTCCCAGTGGGGACTTCCACTAGAGAGAGCAGCTAGAGACCCTGGCACTGTTGGGAGGCTCCCATAATGAGTCAAGGTGTGAAATGTCATTGACGGCACAGTTAGTAAAGGTAGCAGTGGATGGGGAAAGCCTGGAGAGGGACCAGCACCTTGCTATTTGTGTGAAGCAGGATTGTCAGATTCACTCAGCAGGTGTAACCAAACTCTTTCCCTTCCTTTCTTCTCTCCTATTTTTTCCCTTTTTTCCCCTTATTTTCCTTTTTTTTTTTTAATAAAAGAGAATAGAAAATAGAGTACATCGCACATACTAAGGGAAAGTCTCATTTTGTGAAATGTTTGTTTCAATCATATGTGTGTGTACATGCATGTAGACGGATGTGTACTAGCTCAGGATGTAAAATGTAGCTCCTATTGATAGTTGCAGGCAAAATATCAAAACGACATTGTTTTATGTGACCTCCCTCTAGGAAGTGACATTTAAGCTGAATCTGAAGCTACCAGGAAATGGGCATGTAGAAGAGGAAGAGGAAGCCTGGCTATGCCAGGGTGTGGCTGTGCCCACCAGGTTCACAGACACTTGGCTCATTGGCTTCACCCGCTGCACACTCCCAGGCTTTGGGACTGCACAGTATTGCACTAGGAGTTCAGTACATTTGTGCTGCATGCTCCTAGGTCAGGCCTGTATTTGGCAGGCACCAAACCGGTGGTGACCTGGAGGCTTGGTCATCCAAGGGTTCAGAGTCTCGCAGTCCACCACACTGGGACCTGGAGCATGGTAGGGGGTCAGTGAACACCTGGTGGTGCCCCTCACCCCAGGGGGCAGGATCTGACTCGTGTGGCCAGCCCAGGTTTGGAGCAGAGACAGAGGACGTGACTCTCGTTGGTTCCCTGGAGGAAGTGGCCTTGGAGTTGGGCCTTTCCAGCAGGGGAGTGCTTGGATTCCCCTAAACTCACCATCCAGCATCGTTGAAGTTGGGCCTCGACAAGGGTCTGCAGGCCCCGAGGACGCTGAAGGTGAGCCCCCTCCCCCCTCCCCGGGGCCTGGCGGACCTAGCAGGGCGGTGAGCTCATCCCGGGGGGCGGCGTCGCCAGGCGACGGGGCGATGGAGCTCATGGCGCGCCCCCCGCACCGCCCCCGGCTCCTGGGCGATTTTACCAATTAAGGCTTTCTTGCCGGGCCGGGCCGGGCCGGGCGCGGGGCGGGCGCAGGGCGGGGATGGGACCAACAAGAAGGCGGGCGGCGGCAGCCCATTCGCGTGGAGGCGCGCGGCGCTCGGTGGACGCCAGTGGAGCCCTGAGGCGCCGGGCGCGGGCGCGAAGGCGAGCCGGGCGCCACCCTGCGGTTGCCAGCCGCCGGCAGGGACAGCAGGTGAGTCCTCTGTGGAAGGCTCCACGTCGGACTGTCGCAGCGCTGCTCGCGGGCTGGGGCCGGGTGGTGAAAGCGCGCGGAGAGGCTGAAAAATGCAGGCGCCCGCGCACGCCGAGATCCGGGGCAGGTGCAGCTCGCGTAGGTGAGCTCGGGTCCCAGGCATCTGGGATGGGTATCCAGAGGCTGCCTTCCATAATTTACCCAGGAACCCATGTCTGTGCCCATAGTCTGGGAGCCCAAGGACATGGGGGTTCCTGAGAGAGAGAGAGAGAGAGAGAGGGAGGGTCTCTGAGCATTTGGCAAGAGATGGGTGAAGGTGTGCGTGCCCATGAACCTGTCACTACATCCCTGTCTGGAAAGATGGGCACCCAGATCGGGACCTTGGGTGCGAGGGTGGTGAGTGATCACCTGTAAAGACACTCTAAAGTACTGTGAAGGAGAATGGTGAGTCCCTTGCTAGTGCAAGTCCACAGGGTACCAACCTCTTTGGGCACAGGGGAGCTGATGCAGGGGCTGCTGAACTCCATGGGGACTGTGGTGGGGTTTGGCCAAGCTAGATTTCCTGTCTGGGCGCTGGGCCCTGTCCCAGGTTGGCTCTGAGTGGGATATTCACTGCCAGCAAGAATGTAAGCAGCAACAGCGCCAGATCCCCATGTTGCCCAGGGCCAGGGAAAGTAGGTGAAACCCTCTGGCAGGCTCATTTGTGTGTGCTCTAGGCTGCACAGTCAGGGTGGGAGCTTAAGAAATGGGTGCCCTCACCTGTCACACCTGGATTTGCCTTGCCAGCTGGGTCTCCTCACCTAACCAATCTGCTGATTCCTTCCCTCCTGGCGCCCCCTGGCTACATAGGCCTAGAAAAGGCTTCTTGGAGATTGCAGCTGAACAGTCCCTGGCACTGGGGATATAGTTCCCTGTGGGAGGGTCTAGACTGGGGTCTGTGGGCCAGGAGTGGGGAGGTGGGCGGGGCGTGTCTAACATCCAAGAATCTACTCCAAATAAGGGAAAATATGAAAGCGCTGGATTTTTGCTTCCTGGGGCTGCCCCCTCTGGGGGCTTTGGGATGGGGCGACATCTGGCGGTGGTACTATGTCCTCCACACTCCCATTCCTTCTTTGCCCTAAATAGCCAGAACCTAGGGTTGGAAGTCAGGACACCCAAGTTCTGACCTCTCTGCTGGAGCTGACAACTGGTCAGTTACTGTGACTCAGTTTCCTTGCTCTATGAAGATTAAGGAATGAACCCAGATGACCCAGCTGGGTGGAACTTAGTGGAGAATCAGTTCTTGATGTAATTCTATCTCTGGGTATTTCCTTTCCAGTGGGGCAGGAAGACCAGGACATTTCTAAGGGTTCCCCCTTCATAGTGCTCCCTATCACCTTCCCTCAGCTCTTAGACATTTTGGTGCATTTTGTGAAGGTGTGTATGAAAGATAGGGGGGTTCAAGAGAAGGGAGAGTGCAGGGGTGAGCCTCACTACTAAAAAATGCCATTTGGCCCCTGACCACCACCACTAGTGGGAAAACCATTGGGATTAGAGGCAGCCTCCATACTTGGAGGCAGGGGAGATACCCACAGAGATCACAGCCTCACCACAGGCAATGCAGACACCCAAAGCCAAGGAGAGTCAACCATATTTGGGCATGACATGATGGCTCACTCCTTCTCCCACTGATCTTCAGAATATAAACTAATTATTACTATAATTGAGCAGTAGGGACAAAGATCTACCTTTCTGGGGAAAAAAAGACATAGAGAAGGAAACATTCTGGAGAGGGGAGGTACATAGGACTGGGATGGACAGAGTCTACCCTGGGGAAGAAGCCATAGGTAGGCTGATATCTCATGACTGAAGAGGGTTGCAGTGAGTATCTTCTACACCTTTATTTCTACCCTGTGCTTCTGCTGATCTGTGTCAGCACAGCAGCCTCTGTACCATCTCTGGAATATTACCAAAAAATTAACTTTCAATGAATAGCTTCACACTACTCTGGGGACACAACCCAGGCTCCTAAGAAAGAACTGGCACCCCTATTCACTTCCCTTAATTCCCTGGCCCTCTTTCCTCAAGCCCCCTTTACACCTCTCACTGACCTGTCCACCCCTGGTAACATCAGTTCAGGAGCCATGAGGCCAGGAGGGAACCCCCCCCCCCGCAGATCTTCCCCCAGGGCCCAGGTGGACATCATGGTGGTGTTAGGCAGGCACACGCTGTCTGCACGCATCACATGGCACCCTTTACCCGTGCCCATTGGCACGCCTGGGCCCCTTCGAAGGCTGCTTGCTCCTAGAGTGCTGGCGGCCGCCTGGCCCAGTGCCCCATTTCCTCCCGGGTGGAGCGGGTGGAGCGGTGGAGTGACAGAGCAGGCAGGGAGGTGGTGGGAACCGGCGGGATCAGGTGCGCAGGCGAGAGCCTGGCAGACTGAGAAGGCCCGCCAGGGGCCGGGGATCTGCGGGGGCTGGGGGGGTGCGCCGCCCAGGGTCGCGGCCCTGCTGGTCAGCCACTTTCTTGGCCTTGCGCACACAAAGCGCCCGCAGGCGTGCCGGGCACTCACGAAGGGCTCACTCTTAGGGTTGGGCACTTTCCACTGCTGCTGACCAGGGTGCGGCCGGGCGACCCTAAGCCCTGCAGATGGGGGAGGGGGGTAAAGGCTAGTGGTGGGGCGCAGAGAAGGGGTGGAACCCAAATGACTCAGGGACCCCATCAGCCCCACCCCAACCCTGCAAGGGCCTTGAGGAAGGAAAGTCCCTTGTAAGGGCGTGTCGCTGGAGCCAAGCGGTCCAGCGCTAGATACTCCTAAGCCTTTTGTCCTTCAGGGTGCTTCCTGAAGCGCTAGTGCAGAAGTTGCGGGGCCTGGGAGCCTCCGGGACCCCTTCTGGGCCCTAAGAGCAGGGGATTAGGGTCATAACGGCTGCAGTGGGGGGCTTCACAGGGGCATTCCGACGGGCGGGGCGGGCGCGGTTCGGAAGCTCCACCCAGAGTCCCCGCCCCACCGAAGCCCCGCCTCAGGCTCCGCCCTCTACCCGCATTTAAAGGGCTCGCTCTCTCCGCAGCGCAACCTCTGTTCTCTGCCTCGCCTCTCACGCGCCTAAGTGCCTGCAACTTTAATTAAAGGGCCGTCCCCTCGCAGAGGCTGCAGCACCGCCCCCCAGCTCCTCGCGCCTCAAAATGAGTAGCTCCCACTCCCGGTCCGGCCAGAGCGCATCGGGCGCGGCTCCGGGCAGCGGTGCTGATACGCGGGACGCTGAGATGCCGGCCACCGAGAAAGACCTAGCGGAGGACGCACCATGGAAGAAGATCCAACAGAACACGTTCACTCGCTGGTGCAATGAGCACCTCAAGTGCGTGAGCAAGCGCATCGCCAACCTGCAAACAGACCTAAGCGACGGACTGCGACTCATCGCGCTGCTCGAAGTACTCAGCCAGAAGAAGATGCACCGCAAGCACAACCAGCGACCTACCTTCCGCCAGATGCAGCTTGAAAACGTGTCGGTGGCGCTCGAGTTCCTGGATCGCGAAAGCATCAAACTAGTGTCCATTGGTGAGCACGCAGGCTGCCCCCCGGGCGCCGCGTGGGCGAGGGCGGGGGCTCAGAGAGTCCTCCCATCCCCCCTGGGCCAACCCCTCCTAGTTCCCCTCCCCGGCCGCAGCACAGTCCCCGGGGCCTCTGGGCCACCCCTCTATGCGCGGGCCTCAAGAACAAAGGCGTGCGGGCTGGCCCGCTGAGCGTGCGAACCGCTACGCGCCCCCGCTGGCCGGCGCCCAGGCTGAGCTCACATCCTCCACAGGCCGCGCCCCCACTGTTGCACCCGCGCTGGTACAGGGCCTGGTGCGGCGGTCACTGACCCGGCTCCTGGCTCTGGGTGCCATGCCCAGTCCCCGAGGAGGGGGAGATCCAGGCTCGCCCCCTACAACAGTTTAGAGAGGGCCCTCTGGCTTTCGGGTGCCTCTGTGGTTCTAAAGTAGGGGTTGGAACTTTGTTGGTCCCATTGTCTAGGGCTCTCTTGGCTTCTATCCCTGAAAGACGGCCCCTCCCCATTGAAAATGTTTTCAATCTCCCAGTTATAACTCCCCCAGGGAACTTGGGGACCCCCGAAAAGCATGGCTAGCAAGACTGCACCCAAAGTGAGTTGGGTGTGGTTGAGAGATTTGGCTTGTAGTCTGCTTGATCACTAACTTTTGTGTTCGTCATTGGTTAAACTTGCTTCTGTGTCAGCCTTGGTTTTCTGCATCTACAATACGGAGTTGGTTGAAAGGTGTTCCAGTGTGCACTGGGCTCACTGCCAGCCTGGTGTCTGTGTCACTGGACTGCAGAGACTGGCATTGGCATCCCAGACCTTTCTCATAGTAAGGGCTGTTCAGGGATAGGCAACAGAAGTGGTGACTTGGGGGAATGTGGAACAGGGAGAGTAGAATGTGGATGAACCTTCTTTTCTTCATAAATGAAAGAGGGCTTCCAGTTATCCTTATGGCCCAAGAATGGTAAATGCCGAGCCCAAGCAAGTGAGGTACCACAACTTGGTTCCCCTGACCACTCAGGGGCAGGTCCCAAAAGCTGAACTTCTTTCTTTGGAATGCCATTCGACGCTGGAGGCCCACCCCCCAGTTCCAGCATCAGTCTAGCCAAGCTGAGTCATTTCTGAGTCCTGGGGGGGGGGCAACCGGATGTGGGGAGGCAAGCCACACCCCAGCTCTTTGGGGGGGGGTCTCCTCCCTCCTCCCTTCTCCCCTCCTTCTTGTGAGCTGGCTGGAGCAGGCCTAGTTCCCAGAGCTTTGCCATATAAGGCAAAAAAATGTTGGAAAGCAGCAGTGATTAGGGGAGGGAGGGGGCCGGCTGGCCCCGGGGCTGGGGAAAGGGGGTGGGATGGGGCGGGGCCGTGTAACCCGGCAGTCTCCCAGCCCTGGGCCCTGGTCCTTCCCTCCCTCTTGGGAGGGGGATGGGACTGGCATTGGCCCACGCGATATGGACCATGGGAGGGGCCAGCCCTATCTACCAGGGCTGGTGGGCCTGGCCTTGCCCTTCCTCTTGGAGGCCACTGAAGGTCTCCAGCCTCCTGAGGGCTCTTGTGCTGGACCCAGGACACGGGTGGGATCCTGGTGGGAAGCCCCCCTGCCACCACACTGTGGGTCTTGCATCCTTGGTCTTCTCTGAACCCTCCTCTCACAGTTTGGGGGCAGTGAAAAGCAGCTCTGAGGGGCCAGGACCCACTCATCTGGGAATAGTGGGGGTGGGGTGCACTCTGCTTTGAGCAGCTCAGCTGATGTTCCAGGTGCTTCCATTCAGACCAAGAGGCCACCTGCCATTGATGGTGTCCATTCCCTTCTACTGCTCCCCCTCTAGTTGACTCATTCGATAAGTATTCTGTGATTATAGGGGAGGTCAGCAGGGTTTCCAAAGATGAACTCTCAGAAAGCCTGCTCCACCCAGAGCCACCCACCCTTGAGGAGGCTGAGACCCAGAGGTGGCTTTGGGTGGGGCCCAGAGGGGTTGCCATGGCGATGAGGGGGTGTAGGGTGCCTGCCCTAACCACTTCCCCTGTGGTCAACATGGTGCCTGCTTGAGGCATAGAGCCCGTTAGGTGGCAAGTAGGGCGGGTGGTGGGTGGCAGCTGAGCGGGTTCTGCTGAGGCAGCAGGACACAGGGACCCCACCCAAGGCCTCTGCCACCCAAGCTCCCAAGCAGGGCCCTGGGCAGCAGAGGCAGGCTCACCCAGCCCCATCCTTTTCTTCCTTCTGCAGCTGGGTAAGGGGCCCCCCACAATGTTTCCTGCTGTGTCACCCCAGCAGATCTCTCTGGTCCTAGTGAGTCAGGACTATGTGGCTCAACCCCTGGTTTCTGTGAGCCCTGGTACCTCCCCCAAGGCAGTTACATCCTTCTGCCACCTCTTGACTTCTAGTGTGGCTGAGGGGACAAGGATGTGAAGCAGATGGGGCTCACAGCTTTCACCAAGGGTCCTTGCCCAATGCCTCTGCTTCCCCTGCCTCATGCCCACCACCCATCCTCCCTGGAGTAGCAGTCGTATTTCTCAACCACCCTTTGCCAACCTGGCCTTCCTCTTCCTCAGCCCCAGCCCAGTTTGAGGTCAGGGGCCCTGGTTTCTAGACCAGCTAGGGCTGGGCTACTCCTCCCAGTTCCCAGAGATCCCTGGAGATAGGGGCAGGTCTCCATCTTGGCAGCTACGAAGTATTTGTCTCCATTATCCTCCAGTTATCTTGGGAGAGGCTTTCCCCAGACCTGTCTTCAGGCTGGATTAGTCTTCTGCTCTTCCTCTGGGCCCTGAGACTTCTGGAAATGCCCCTTATTTTCCTTGTGTTTATGGGTGTCTTCCCTCTGATAGCACAGAGAGCCTCTGGGCAAAGTGTGTCTCATACACACCCCACCCCCAGCTGGGACAGGGCCTCCTCCCTGTGCCTCCCCATGCTGTGAGACCCTGGCCTCCCCACCAGGGAATGACCTGCCTCCCTGTCTAGGGCACTCTTCCCCAAGGCCACGGGGAGGCTGCCCAGTGCTGCCACTTCTTTACCCCATAGACAGCAAGGCCATTGTGGATGGGAACCTGAAGCTGATCTTGGGCCTCATCTGGACCCTGATTCTGCACTATTCCATCTCCATGCCCATGTGGGATGAGGAGGAGGATGAGGAGGCCAAAAAGCAGACACCCAAGCAGAGGCTCCTGGGCTGGATCCAGAACAAGCTGCCACAGCTGCCCATCACCAACTTCAGTAGGGACTGGCAGAGTGGTCGGGCCCTGGGTGCCCTTGTTGATAGCTGCGCTCCAGGTGAGGGGGTGCAGGGTGTCTGAGGGAGACCTGGAAGGTAGTTCTGTAGTGCCCCCAGCTCAAAGTACGCCTTCCTTGTCTCACAGGGCTGTGTCCTGACTGGGACTCCTGGGATGCCAGCAAGCCTGTCAACAATGCACGAGAGGCCATGCAGCAGGCTGATGACTGGCTGGGCATCCCTCAGGTATGCTCCCTGCCTGGCCCTGTTGGAGGCTATGGGGGTCTGTTTGCAGTGAAGAGGGCCCCAATGGCTCCTGTCTTTTGCTTGTGACAGGTGATCACTCCTGAGGAGATCGTGGACCCCAATGTTGATGAGCACTCCGTCATGACTTACCTGTCCCAGTTCCCCAAGGCCAAGCTGAAGCCAGGGGCTCCCCTGCGGCCAAAACTGAACCCAAAGAAAGCCCGAGCCTATGGACCAGGTGAGGGAGCCTGGCCAGGGGAGCTCCTGGGGGCTGTTCTGGTGCATTGACACCCTCCCCATAGTGTATTACCAGAACCCGGAGGACGCAAGGAGTCAGGGTTAAGTGGCAGCTAGGTGATGAAGTACGACTCAAACAAGTCAGATGGGAGTGCTTGCTTTGGCAGCAGAGAGAGTAATGTTGGGATGACATGGAGATCAGCACAAGGGTGACATGCACATTCATGACATGTTCCATTCTTTTTAAAAAATGTCTTAGCCTGGTGAGGTGGCACACACCTGTAATCCCAGCAGCTCGGGAGGCTGAGGCAGGAGGATCACAAGTTCAAAGCCAGCCTCAGCAGCTTAGTGAGGCCCTCAGCAATTCAGCAAGATCTTGTCTCTAAATTAAAAAAAGGGCTGGGAGTGTGACTCAGTGGTTAAGCACCCCTGGGTTCAATCCCCAGTACAAAAAATAAATCTGATAAGAATGAATCAGGGTTGGTTAGAACTAGTCAATGGACAAGAGAGTACTAGGAAGTTCCTCAAGTCACAAGGCTGTGGGGGAAGAAGCCTCCCCAGGGAGGGAGGACCCAGTGGGCCCCTTCTCTATGATTGGGAGATGAACCAGGGTCCAGGAAAAGGGTTGGGCAATCACACTGGTGCAGCAACCTGAGCATTCCAGAAAACAGGCATGGGCCTGTCCCTGCAGCAAGAGCACAGCTGGGTCCTGAGGCCAGGCTCATTGTTCTGGGTTTATGCTGAACAAACTTGCCCAGTTTGGAACGTACCTGACTTGGGGGCTGGCAGGGAGGGGCGCTGAGCCTGCAGAGCAATATCCTTGAATGCTGTGTTCCTGATACTCCTGAGGGTTAGGGGTTCAGCTTGCCTGCCTCAGTGTTGGTGGGGGGCAGGGGGTAAAGACATAAGGCTGTGGCTCTCATAACTGACCCATGACTGGCTCGCCCTCCTCTGACAGGCATTGAGCCCACAGGCAATATGGTGAAGAAGCGGGCAGAGTTCACTGTTGAGACCCGAAGTGCTGGCCAGGGAGAGGTGCTTGTGTATGTGGAAGATCCTGCCGGACACCAGGAAGAGGTAGGGTCATGCTGGGAGGGGAGGGGAGGGCCCTGCTGTGCCCCTTCTGCAGGGGCTGCTCTTAACAAACACTCATGGGCTCCTTCCTACTACAGGCAAAGGTGACTGCCAATAATGACAAGAACCGTACCTTCTCTGTCTGGTATGTCCCCAAAGTGACGGGGACTCATAAGGTGAGCCTTCAGCTGATGGGAAGAGTGGTGGCCATGAACAGTGACTAGAGGTCCCTGTCCCTGTCCCTGCCCTCATGGTCCACTCCTCCTGGGAATAGGTGACTGTGCTCTTTGCTGGCCAGCATATTGCCAAGAGCCCCTTTGAGGTGTATGTGGACAAGTCACAAGGTGACGCCAGCAAAGTGACTGCCCAGGGCCCTGGCCTGGAGCCCAGTGGCAACATCGCCAACAAGACCACCTACTTTGAGATCTTTACAGCAGGTGAGGGGAGGCTACCAAAGCCTAGCCAGCCTGGGGGAGAGCTGTGCTGGAGCCTAGGAGCTGAACTTGTGCCTTGTGACAGGAGCCGGCACGGGGGAGGTGGAGGTTGTGATCCAGGACCCTTCAGGACAGAAAGGCACAGTGGAGCCTCAGCTGGAGGCCCGAGGAGATAGCACGTATCGCTGCAGCTACCAGCCCACCATGGAAGGCGTCCACACTGTGCACATCACCTTCGGTGGCATACCCATCCCTCGCAGCCCCTACACTGTCACTGTTGGCCAAGGTAGGCCCAGCCCTGGCCCCGCTCCGCCCCCACTGTGGTGCTGCTGTCTGGGCCTCCTGTGGGAGGGGGAGCCCGTTGGGCCTGTCCCTCCAGCCCCTGCCTGGGCACCCCTGGTCTCTGAGCTTCCACTGTCTGGGTATGAGCTGTCTTTTCTCCCTTGCTGGGGCCCTCCTTCCTCCTCTTCTTCTTGCCCTTCTCCGTCTCTCCTCTCCATGCTTTTACCTTCGGAAGAGCTCGCTCCAGCTGTCTAGAAACCTGCTGCTCTCTGCTCTGCCCACAGGGTCAACGGTACTTGGATCCATCTTCCTCTTGGAGGGGAGGGTTGGTTGGATGTCTGGACTGGGGTCAGCAGCTGGGAGGAGGCCTGTTATGTCTTGGCTTGGTGCACAGGTCCTGGGGTCACAACCCATTCCAGTTCTTCCTTGCATGTGCCTCGTTAGCCCATTGGGCCAAGCTCTTAGGGACCCTGCAATCCCAACAGGCTGTTCCTGTGGGAAGCTGGGGTGGGGGCACACCTGGCTCTCGCTCCCAGCAGCTCAGCCAGTTCCTCTGCCCACAGCCTGTAATCCAGCTGCCTGCCGGGCTGTTGGCCGGGGCATCCAGCCTAAGGGTGTGCGAGTGAAGGAGACTGCTGACTTCAAGGTATACACGAAGGGTGCTGGCAGCGGGGAGCTGAAGGTCACTGTGAAGGGCCCCAGTAAGTTGGTTGGGGCTGGGACGGGTGGCAGTAGCCCTTAGGGTCACTGCTAAGCAGGCCTGAGGCCCTCCTTATCTTGGCAGAGGGCGAGGAACGTGTGAAGCAGAAGGACCTAGGGGATGGCGTTTATGGCTTTGAGTATTACCCCACAGTCCCTGGCACGTACACTGTCACCATTACGTGGGGTGGCCAGAACATTGGGCGCAGGTGAGGCTCCCAGGCACTCCCCACCCCAACACTTTCCAAGTCTTCTGTCTCACTGTCTGACAATGGGGGACCAACCTGCTCTTCTTGCCTAGCCCACATTGTGGGGCAGTGCCTCTCAGTACTCCCCTACGTGGCTCTCCCATTTGCAGTCCCTTCGAGGTGAAGGTGGGCACTGAGTGTGGCAATCAGAAGGTGCGGGCCTGGGGTCCCGGGCTGGAGGGCGGCGTCGTTGGCAAGTCAGCAGACTTCGTGGTAGAGGCCATTGGGGATGATGTGGGCACCCTGGGTAAGTCGGAGGCTTCAGTGTGGGAACGTGTCGGGAGAGGGTGGCAAGGGCAGCCCGCCCTAAGTCTTCAGAGCACCAATGGGACTGATGGTTGTTTTCAGGCTTCTCAGTGGAAGGTCCGTCACAGGCCAAGATTGAATGTGATGACAAAGGCGACGGCTCCTGTGATGTGCGCTACTGGCCCCAGGAGGCTGGCGAGTATGCTGTTCATGTGCTGTGTAACAGCGAGGACATCCGCCTCAGTCCTTTCATGGCTGACATCCGTGATGCACCCCAGGACTTTCACCCAGACAGGGTAAAGGGCATGCAGCACTGGTTTGAGTCTCCTCTGCCTTTGTCTAGGAAGCCAGGTAGGGGTGGGCACATCCCTGTCTTGTCAACCAGGCTGAGGTCCTGAGCCCAGGCCCTAAGCTGCTACTCCTAGCACCATGCTCCTGGCACTCTGTCCCTAGCTGCCCTGCCTGCCTTGTGGTCTTTGTGGCCTTGACTTGATCCCCTGAAATCCGGTGGTCTTTTACCAGGTGAAGGCACGTGGGCCTGGCTTGGAGAAGACTGGTGTAGCTGTCAACAAACCAGCAGAGTTCACAGTAGATGCTAAACATGGCGGGAAGGCCCCTCTCCGGGTCCAAGTCCAGGTGTGATGCCCATCATGTTGGGTGCAGGGTAGGCAGGCACCTAGGCCTGGGCACTGACCAGCAGGCTGCCTGCTTTTACCAATCTTGCAGGATAATGAGGGCTGTCCCGTAGAGGCATCAGTCAAGGACAACGGCAATGGAACTTACAGCTGCTCCTATGTGCCCAGGAAGCCAGTGAAGCACACAGCCATGGTGTCCTGGGGAGGTGTTAGCATCCCCAACAGTCCCTTCCGGGTGAGTCCATTCAAAATGAACTGCTCAGTACTTACACTACATTCACTGACTTGTGTAACCATTACCACAGTCGAAGTTTAGGACAGTCTTCATCATACCCAAAGAAGCTCACCCTTCGGCCTCTCCCCTCCCCCTGCCCCTGGCAACCACTAACCTGCTCTCCATTTGTATGGATTTGCTGTTCCTGGGCCTGTCACATAGAGGGAATCAGATACCACGTGATCTTTCATGTCTGGCTTCTGCACTGCATGTCCCATTAAGGTTCATCCGCATGCAGCGTGTGTCAGTGCCTCATTCCTTTTTGTGGACGAATATCATCACATGGATGGACCACGTTGTTTTTGTCCATTCACATGGTGGACCTTTGGGATGTTTTTACTTTGGGGCTGTTGTATGTTGAACTGCTAGGAGCATTCAGGTAAAAAGTGTTCTGTGGACTTAGGTTTTGGTCTCTCTTGGGGACTTATGCAGGAGTAGAGTTGCGGTGTCATATGGTCTCTGTTTAGTTTGTTGAGGAACTGTCAGACTTTCCCCAAGGCAGCCACACCGTTTTGCCTGTCGTCTACCAGTAGCTGAAGGAGCCTTTGCCTCCCCAGGCTGGTCATGCCCTGCACTTGCCCCTGTGCCCTACAGGTGAACGTGGGAGCTGGCAGCCACCCAAACAAGGTCAAGGTGTATGGCCCAGGAGTGGCCAAGACAGGGCTCAAGGCTCATGAGCCCACCTATTTCACTGTGGACTGCACAGAGGCTGGCCAGGGTAAGACCTAGCCCTGGGCGGGAAGATGGGTGGGTGGGATATCCCCACAAAATCCCAGCTTCTGCTGATTCCCACTACCACAGGTGATGTCAGCATCGGCATCAAGTGTGCGCCTGGAGTGGTGGGCCCTGCCGAGGCCGACATCGACTTCGACATCATCCGCAATGACAATGATACTTTCACCGTCAAGTACACACCCCGTGGGGCTGGAAGTTATACCATCATGGTCCTTTTTGCTGACCAGGTTGGTCCACTGTTTCTGGCCCCTAGACTGCTGGGTGTTGAGGTGCTGCTCTTCTCAACGCTTCTCCCACCACCTACAGGCCACACCTACCAGCCCTATCCGGGTCAAGGTGGAGCCCTCCCATGATGCCAGCAAAGTGAAGGCGGAGGGCCCTGGCCTCAGTCGCACTGGTAAAGACTCTGGGAAGTTGGGAGACATTGAGGGTGGGGTGCTCAGAGTGAGGTGCCTCTATATTATATGGTTGCTGTGTCTCCTCAGGCATCGAGCTTGGCAAACCCACCCATTTCACGGTCAACACCAAAGCCGCTGGCAAAGGCAAGCTGGACGTCCAGTTCTCAGGTCTGGCTAAGGGGGATGTGGTGCGAGACCTGGACATCATTGATCATCACGACAACACCTACACAGTCAAGTACACTCCTGTGCAGCAGGTAGCCGTCTCGAACCCCTGCAGCCATACCCTCCACTACAGTCATGTAGTGTGTGGGCTTCCTTGTATGGGGTGGCTGCTCCAAGGGGCTTCCCATCAAGTGTCATTTGTCACCTGGGAAGGGAGCGGGGGAGCAAAGCCAGTGTCTCTGAAGCCCTCTTCCCAAGCAGGGCACCTGCAGGCCAGGGAGACCAGGGTTCTGACTGATGATTGTTGCCCTTCTGTACCCCTCTCAGGGCCCAGTAGGTGTCAATGTCACTTATGGAGGGGATCCCATCCCCAAGAGTCCCTTCTCAGTGGGAGTGTCTCCAAGCCTGGACCTCAGCAAGATCAAGGTGTCTGGCCTAGGAGAGAGTAAGTAGTTAGGCACTTTCCATGGTCACTGAGGACCCCGCAGGGCCTACCTGAGCTAGGTGCCATGGTTCTTTTACCCTCCTTTCATTATCCCAACAGAAGTGGACGTTGGCAAAGACCAGGAGTTCACAGTCAAGTCAAAGGGTGCAGGTGGTCAAGGCAAAGTGGCCTCCAAGATCGTGGGCCCCTCAGGTGCAGTGGTGCCCTGCAAGGTGGAGCCAGGCCTCGGGGCCGACAATAGTGTGGTGCGCTTCGTGCCCCGCGAGGAGGGGCCCTATGAGGTAGAGGTGACCTATGATGGTGTGCCTGTGCCTGGCAGCCCCTTTCCTCTCGAAGCCATGGCCCCCACCAAGCCTAGCAAGGTAATTGGACTTGGGAGGCTCTAAGGGTGGAGACCACTGTGCTTTCTGTGGGTCCCCAGGGAGCACTCCTCTTCTCCAGACTTGCCCTTGTGACAGAATGCTGGTATAGCTGTAGGCCTGTGTGTCCGTTTGGTAGGGGAGGAAAGCCAGGGCAAAAGGAAGCTTGCTGGTGGTGGCACAGTCTCAGGCTCCAACCCTCTCTTCCCCCAGGTGAAGGCTTTTGGACCAGGGCTGCAGGGGGGCAGTGCAGGCTCCCCTGCCCGTTTCACCATCGACACCAAGGGTGCTGGGACAGGTGGCCTGGGCCTGACAGTGGAAGGCCCCTGTGAGGCGCAGCTGGAGTGCCTGGACAATGGGGATGGCACATGTTCTGTGTCCTATGTGCCCACGGAGCCCGGGGACTACAACATCAACATCCTTTTTGCTGACACCCACATCCCTGGCTCCCCATTCAAGGCCCATGTAGTTCCCTGCTTTGATGCATCCAAGGTCAAGTGCTCGGGCCCTGGGCTGGAGCGGGCCACTGCTGGTGAGGTGGGCCAATTCCAAGTGGACTGCTCAAGTGCAGGCAGTGCAGAGTTGACCATTGAGATCTGCTCCGAGGCGGGGCTGCCAGCTGAAGTGTACATCCAGGACCATGGTGATGGCACACACACCATCACCTACATTCCTCTCTGCCCTGGGGCCTACACTGTCACCATCAAGTATGGTGGCCAGCCTGTGCCCAACTTCCCCAGCAAGCTTCAGGTGGAGCCTGCTGTGGACACCTCAGGCGTCCAGTGCTATGGGCCTGGGATTGAGGCCCAAGGTGAGGAGGCCCGCTCTGGGGTACATGGGGGAGTTTGGGGGAGCTGGGGTTCCTACAGCTCCAGCCTCATTGTGTCCCTCTCCAGGAGTCTTCCGAGAGGCTACCACTGAGTTCAGTGTGGATGCCCGGGCTCTGACACAGACTGGAGGGCCACATGTCAAGGCCCGAGTAGCCAACCCCTCTGGCAACCTGACTGAGACCTATGTACAGGACTGCGGTGATGGCACATACAAAGTAGAATACACGCCGTACGAGGAGGGTACGTGCTGGGGCTCCTGGGGCAGCCAGGGGCAGGTGGGGCAGCCTGGGCTCCTCCTGACCTGGCCTGCCCCCCAGGACTCCACTCTGTTGACGTGACCTATGATGGCAGTCCTGTGCCCAGCAGTCCCTTCCAGGTGCCTGTGACTGAGGGCTGTGACCCTTCCAGGGTGCGTGTCCATGGGCCAGGCATCCAAAGTGGTACCACCAACAAACCCAACAAGTTCACAGTGGAGACCAGGTGAATACTCTACCAGGGAGGCAGGGGTAGCCAGTGGGCCTGGGAATCCCAGGGAATGATAGGCTGTTTGCTTGGAACAGGGGAGCTGGCACGGGTGGCCTGGGCCTGGCTGTAGAGGGCCCCTCAGAGGCCAAGATGTCCTGCATGGATAACAAGGATGGCAGTTGTTCCGTAGAGTACATTCCCTATGAGGCCGGCACCTACAGCCTCAATGTCACCTATGGTGGCCACCAAGTGCCAGGTGAGGAGGTGACAGTGGGGCAGGGCTAGGACGGCCTGATAATGCCCATTCTGACTTACGAAGCTGCCATCCCTCTGCTCCAACCCCAGGTAGTCCCTTCAAGGTTCCTGTGCATGATGTGACAGATGCATCCAAGGTCAAGTGCTCTGGGCCTGGTCTGAGCCCAGGCATGGTCCGTGCCAACCTCCCTCAGTCCTTCCAGGTGGACACAAGCAAGGCCGGCGTTGCACCGCTGCAAGTCAAAGTCCAGGGGCCTAAAGGTGAGTGCTTATGCACCTGGGAGCAGGGGTCAGGTCAGGGAGGCAGTGTCCTCCTTTAGGGCTGAGGAAGAAGCTTGGAGGCCCAGTGTGCAGTTGGTAGAAGAGCCTCAGGTGACAGCAGAGCTAGATAGAAACCTGGAGGAGGAACAGACCAGACTTGTCCACTGAATAGATGTGGCAGGAGGGAGGGCAGGCTTAGGACCATTTCCAGGGACGGGCAGGGAAGGACATGGCAACATCTAGTCCTGGCCATGCAGCGGGGCAGGGAAGAGGGTCAAGGCTCAGGGAGTCATCTGAGGCTTTGTCTCTGGGACTGGGGCCAGGCCTGGTGGAGCCAGTGGATGTGGTAGACAACGCTGATGGTACACAAACTGTCAACTATGTGCCCAGCCGAGAAGGGCCCTACAGTATCTCAGTGCTATATGGGGAAGAAGAGGTGCCCCGGAGGTAAGAACAAGGCCCATTGCCTATGCTGGGGGCAGTCTGGCATCTGAGAGCTGTCTGACCACGCACAACACCCTGGTTCCACAGCCCCTTCAAGGTTAAAGTACTGCCTACTCATGATGCCAGCAAGGTGAAGGCCAGCGGCCCCGGACTCAATACTACTGGTGTGCCCGCCAGCCTGCCTGTGGAGTTCACCATTGATGCAAAGGATGCTGGGGAAGGTCTACTGGCTGTCCAGATCACGGTGAGTTCACCAGCTTCCCAAGCTGCATTGCGGCTCCAGCCACAGGCAGGAGAAATGAGGGGGCCAGGCCTGGTGGCTGGACTGCAGGGCCGTAGGCGGGGCAGGCAGGCCAGGACAGGTCTCTAGTTTCCCTAGGGAACTGCAGCAGGAGAACAGGGAAGGACAAGCCCCCTGCTTCTGGTTTACTGAGGTTGTGACTAGCTCAGGATCGTGGTGACAGGAATGAGCTTGCCTGAACACACTCTCTCACTGCTGACTGAGCACAGTACCAGAGCCTTTAGTGCTCCAGCTCCCATCCTGGAATATTCTCATGGGCAGGTCTAAGAATATGACCCTGAAATCATCCACGCAAGCTCCTCCTAGTGCTAGGGCAGGCTCTGTGGCCAAACTTGGGCACCAAGCTTCCTGGCCCTGCCTATTGTCAGGGAGTGCTGGATGTGTTGGTGGTTCCATTCTGGACTCTGCCCATTGGAGAAGGGACAGTGTCAGATGCAGGCAGACCTTTGGGACTTGGGTGGTGGAGGAGCCGAGAGTCTGTCCCTGTAGCGGCATGCTTGGTGCTCCTTGAGGAGGCCCTGAGGCAGGGCTGGGCTTGGCTAGGCTTCAGCCAACCTCCTCCCCTGTGCTCTGCTGCACAGGACCCCGAAGGCAAGCCCAAGAAGACACACATCCAAGACAACCACGATGGCACATACACAGTGGCCTATGTTCCAGATGTGACAGGACGCTACACAATCCTCATCAAGTACGGTGGTGATGAGATCCCTTTCTCCCCATACCGTGTCCGGGCTGTACCCACTGGGGATGCCAGCAAGTGCACGGTCACAGGTAAGCCAACCTACCAGTGGCCGCTGCGGCGCTCGCCACGGGGCTTGGGTGTGCCTGTGTGCAAGGGCTCGCTGCTTGGGCGGCGTGTGGGAGTGGGGGCCGCCCCCTTGAGTGACTCACCTGACCTTTCTCCTTGCTCTCTGCCCTCTCACCTCAGTGTCAATCGGAGGTCACGGGCTAGGTAAGCTGCTTGCTGGGGCCAATGCCCCTCCTGCCCAGAGGGGCAGCTTCCTTTCCTCTTCATTGCTAATTTCTAGGACAGTTCCAGCTGCAGCTCTCGGCAGGGACAGAGTGGGGAGGCTGCACAAGATAAGGCCACGGGCTGGAGGGTTAGGGCCCAGGGAGGTTTCTGGAGCTGAGCATGAACACTCCCGCTCTTCCCCTCTCTGAGCCTCCGATTCTCCATCTGAGAACTCGGGTTGCAGCTGAGAGCTTTGGGGTGAGGTGTATCCTGAGAGGCACCCCACTGGGGACTTTGGGGTCTGGGGATCTTGGCACCCTGGGGAAGCACCCGGTGATGGGCAGCGGGTGCTTCCTTCTCACAGGGGCTCCTGCATGGGCTGAGGGGACAGGGGTCTCCCCCACTCACTGGGAGTCTAGCCCTGATCAGATCCACAGACCTCCATCCCCACCTCCCAGGGGCCTCTGTGTCCCGGGCTGGGGGAGGTGCATGAGCGGGTGGGGCTGGCTGGTAGTGCAGTAGCGCCAGTGTCGACTGCTTGGGCGGCCAGCATGGCAGGGCCCAGCCCAGCCTCAGAGCCCCAAAGTGCACTCTGGCCCATCTTCCTCCTTCCCTCCCTCTCTATCCCTCAAGCAGTGACGTTATTCAAACAGTCCCCAACTAGACATAGGGTTTGCCTGCCCTAGCCAGGGACAACCCAGGGGTATTGATATGAGGTCACAGCTACTCAAAAGAGCTTCTGAAAGCTGCAGGCCTGCCACTTGGGCAGGTGGCCAAGGAGAGTTAGAGGGTGGATAGGGTTTTGTGGCGGGGCTAGATAACTTTGTAGCACAGGCCACAGGACCTGAAGTGAAGGCGTGTGGGGGGTGGAGGGGCAGTAGAGGCTGGGGATTGGGAGAAACCTGATCCCAAGGCCTTGGCCCAGGGTAAAGGGCAAAACTCAAAGTGGCCTCAGTTCCTTGGCCACGGTGTTGGCAACGAGGCAGGGGGCCCCGTTAAAGGGTTTAAGTTGCTTTCCGACAAGCCAGAGGGTTGACTTGGGCCAGGCTGGTGGCCGTGGGGTTTCAGGTGGGAGCCCATTTAGGAGGTGTCCTTTGAGGATGGCATGACTGAGTGAGACCTGCTGATGGCCTGGGGCTGGTGGGGGGAATGGGAAGTCAGGGGTAGTGATCAGGGTGGGACCCAAGCCAATAGGTAGATGGTGTAGGGAAGGTGCAAGTGAGGCCTCACAGGGCAGCATGGGTGGCAGCTGGCCAGGTGTAGAACCAGGAGAGCTGTGGAAGGCTAGCACAGAGCCTAGTGCAGTGGGAGCCCTTGGCTGAAGGGGGACCTTGTGGCAGGCTGACCAGGGGGCCCCTTGAACTAAAGCAGGTTTGGTGCTCCCAGCTGCTTTCCTGGCAGGAGGCCGGGCTGCAGGGGTGCTCTTGCTGCCAGGCCACACAGCCCACAGCCTCTTGAGCCTCCACAAGCTGAGCTCCAGATCATAACGTCACTGTCCCTCCCCTTTCCTCGGGCACTATGGGGCCCTAGAGGCTGCTCAGCCGCTCTGCTCTTGCAACCCAGCAATGATATCTGTGGCTTGGACCTCCTGTCCCCTGTCCCCTGGGTGCTGCCACTGCTCTGCCAAGCCTGCTGTTTTACGCTGCTCAGATGCTAACCCTGCTGCCTCCCTGCTCCCTGCTCCCGCCTGCGCCGGGCTGCGCTGTGCCGGGCTGCCTCTTACCACGAGCCTCTGGTTGAGCGAGCGTTCTCAGTTGTCAGGAAACTCCAGTTTCACCTTCAGGCCTGGGGGGGTAGGGAGGCAAGTGTCACGTCCCCCACACTGCAGCAGGACTCTGCCTCACCGCGTCCACACACTGCACTGGGGCCCAGGGCAACCACAGGGGCACGGGCAGCCATGGGCTCAGTCAGAGTGCTGGTGTTAGGCAGCGTGGGCCACGGTACTGGCTGAGGCTGTTAGCAGGAGCGAGTGGCATTAAGTGCTTGTGCCAGGATGGGCTTTTCTTTTTCTTCTGGCACCTGGGTGCCACTCATTGGGCCTCTCCCACATGGGACTTGAGCTTGAGGTGGTTAGGAGACTCCTTCCTGCCTTCTGAGAAACCACTCGCCATCCCAGCTTGGGAGACAGGGTGGGATAGGAGGCCTGGCTGTGCTTGGTGGTGGCAGTAAGAAGCCTGGACAGGCAGCAGGCTGATGGGAGCAGTTTGAGCACCAGGCTCACTCGCTGGCCCCCCTTTGGGGACCTACCCTGCCCTACCAGGTGCTGGCATCGGCCCCACCATCCAGATTGGGGAGGAGACAGTGATCACAGTGGATACGAAGGCAGCAGGCAAAGGCAAGGTGACCTGCACCGTGTGCACCCCTGATGGCTCGGAGGTGGACGTGGATGTGGTAGAAAACGAGGATGGCACTTTCGACATCTTCTACACAGCCCCGCAGCCGGGCAAATATGTCATCTGTGTGCGCTTTGGCGGCGAGCACGTACCCAACAGCCCCTTCCAAGTTACAGTGAGAAGAGGCCAAGGATGGGTGGGCGGGGGGATCTGGGCACATCCTGACCATCCAGGGGCTCCCTTTGTGATGAGTCTTCAGTTCTTGCTTTGCCCTGCAGGCTCTGGCTGGGGACCAGCCCACGACACAGCCCCCATTACGGCCTCAGCAACTGGCTCCACAGTACACCTATGCCCAAGGTGGCCAGCAGACCTGGGTAAGGCCTA
This sequence comes from Sciurus carolinensis, assembly GCF_902686445.1. NCBI lineage: Eukaryota > Metazoa > Chordata > Mammalia > Rodentia > Sciuridae > Sciurus > Sciurus carolinensis. The sequence goes on along the minus strand of NC_062232.1, from coordinate 130,383,835 downwards.
ACCTACCTCTTCTTGGCACTGGCTATCTGGGTGTTCCTATGAGGCCTTGTTGTACCACAGGTCTGAAAGGACCCTAGATCTGCCCACGGCCCCTCACCCAAGCCCTGTCTCCACTGCAGACCCCGGAGAGGCCCCTGGTGGGTGTCAATGGGCTAGATGTGACCAGCCTGAGGCCCTTTGACCTTGTCATCCCCTTCACCATTAAGAAGGGCGAGATCACTGGTGAGCAGGGGCTGGGAAGGAGCTCGGAAGCCAAGGAGGCCAGGGTGTGCCAACGGGCTGCTCTGACCCCAGACCCGCTGCCCTGCAGGGGAGGTTCGGATGCCCTCAGGCAAGGTGGCACAGCCCTCCATCACTGACAATAAGGATGGCACTGTGACTGTGCGCTATGCACCCAGTGAAGCTGGCCTACATGAGATGGACATCCGCTATGACAACATGCACATCCCAGGTGTGTCCACCCTACCCCTCCCACCTCACCCCATGCCACTGCTGCCACCATCTCACAGAGATGGGAGTGGCAGGGGACACAAGGCTGATATTCCATGGTGCCTCTAATTCTGGCCTCAGGAAGCCCCCTGCAGTTCTATGTGGATTATGTCAACTGTGGCCACGTCACTGCCTATGGTCCTGGCCTCACCCATGGAGTAGTCAACAAGCCTGCCACCTTCACTGTCAACACCAAGGATGCAGGAGAGGGTGAGCAGCAGCTCTAGGCTTGACCTGCTCTGTGCCTGAGGTGTCCTCACTTGGTTGGGGGATGTGAGATTATCCCTGGCCTCTGCTTGGCTGCTAGGTCTCCAGGCCCACCAGTGTGTCCACGGGGACAGTCCTCATCCTCAACCTTTAACTCTCTCTAGGGGGCTTGTCACTGGCGATCGAGGGTCCATCCAAAGCAGAAATAAGCTGCACTGACAACCAGGATGGGACGTGTAGTGTTTCCTATCTACCCGTACTGCCTGGCGACTACAGCATCCTAGTCAAGTACAATGAGCAGCACATCCCAGGCAGCCCCTTCACTGCCAGGGTCACAGGTAGGTGACACTGGGAGCAGTGACAAAAGCAGACAGTGGGGTTGGCACCATGTCCTGTGGCTAGACACACAGTGATGAATGTCCTGCCTTCCCACCAGGCGATGACTCCATGCGGATGTCCCACCTAAAGGTGGGCTCTGCAGCCGACATCCCCATCAACATCTCAGAGACAGACCTCAGCCAGTTGACAGCCACTGTGGTACCACCCTCCGGCAGAGAGGAGCCCTGTCTGCTGAAGCGGTTGCGTAATGGCCACGTGGGTAAGAAGCTGAGAAGGGGCCCAGTGTTTCTAGAAAGGAGGGTCCATACCTTCCCTGGTTGACCACCCTGCCCTGTGTCCAGGGATTTCATTTGTGCCCAAGGAGACGGGGGAGCACCTGGTACATGTGAAGAAGAATGGCCAGCATGTGGCAAGCAGCCCTATCCCAGTGGTGATCAGCCAGTCAGAGATCGGGGATGCCAGCCGTGTGCGGGTCTCAGGCCAGGGCCTCCATGAAGGCCATACTTTTGAGCCTGCAGAGTTTATCATAGACACGCGGGATGCAGGTAGGCAGTGATGGCCTGCCAGTTAGGGTGGTGTGGTTGTACTTGGCACCCTAGCTCATGGTTGTTCATCTACCAGGATATGGTGGGCTCAGCCTATCGATTGAGGGCCCCAGCAAAGTGGACATCAACACTGAGGACCTGGAGGATGGCACATGCAGGGTCACCTACTGCCCCACAGAGCCTGGCAACTACATCATAAACATCAAGTTTGCTGACCAGCATGTGCCTGGTGAGTGCAACAGCCACATGCCTCCCCCACCACTTGGTGGCCCTTCTTACCACACCCCAGAGCCTACCTTCAGCATGTAACCTGTATGAGACACAGGTTGTACTTTCTTCCTGCAGGCAGCCCCTTTTCTGTGAAGGTGACAGGTGAAGGCCGGGTAAAAGAAAGCATCACACGCAGGCGACGGGCCCCTTCAGTGGCCAATGTTGGCAGTCATTGTGACCTTAGTCTGAAGATTCCTGGTAGGGATTCAGGGAGCCCAAGAGGGTCCTGGGGCAACCCTAAGCAGAAGGGTTGTGTCCCAGGGTTCCTACTCACCAACCCATATCCAACTTTCAGAAATTAGCATCCAGGACATGACAGCTCAGGTGACCAGCCCATCTGGCAAGACCCACGAGGCAGAGATTGTGGAAGGAGAAAACCATACCTACTGTATTCGATTTGTGCCTGCTGAGATGGGCATGCATACTGTCAGCGTCAAGTACAAGGGCCAACACGTGCCTGGGAGCCCCTTCCAGTTCACTGTGGGGCCCCTGGGTGAAGGGGGAGCCCACAAGGTCCGTGCTGGGGGCCCTGGCCTTGAGAGGGCTGAAGCTGGAGTGCCAGGTAGGTATGCTTTCCACAGAGTGCTTGCTTTCCTGGGTGGGAAGATAGGGTGGGGTTAGAGAAAGTAATCAGCAGCCATGTTGATTTTGGCCATGATTGGAAGGGGCTGAGGCCAGGGAACCAGCCCTCTGTGAGGACACACTGCTCTTCCATAGCTGAATTCAGCATTTGGACCAGAGAAGCTGGCGCTGGGGGCCTGGCCATTGCTGTTGAGGGCCCAAGCAAGGCTGAGATCTCCTTCGAGGACCGCAAGGATGGTTCCTGTGGCGTGGCCTATGTGGTTCAGGAGCCAGGTACTGGGGACAGTACTAGTTGGATTTGGAGGAAGTGGGGCCTAAGTACAAGTGTTGGCCCTGGGGGCTGCCCAGATAGCCCTGCCTGGCTCCCGCCCTCCACCTTGAAGTCCCAGGGTCACCCAAGCTCTCTGTGGGAGGCAGAAGGTCTGCAGGCTGATAAGTCAGGGCATCTCAGTGTGCCTTGTGTGGGCTGGGCCTTAGCATCATGTGGTACCTCAGCCTTATGCTTTCTCCTTAGGTGACTATGAGGTCTCCGTCAAGTTCAACGAGGAGCACATCCCTGACAGTCCCTTCGTGGTGCCTGTGGCTTCTCCGTCTGGCGATGCCCGCCGCCTTACTGTTTCTAGTCTTCAGGTGAGGCACTGAGAGAAACTGCCCACCTGGGGCTCCTGGGCCCGGCCAGACCAGAGCAACTGCAGAGAGCAGGCCTTGGCCCTATGTCTAGTGACCTACCCAGAACAGCTCTGGGTGCCAGGCCTCTGCTCTGGCCGGGTGCAGCCCACGCTTGGGGTTGGCAGGCAGCGCCCTGCCCACCGCGTGGAGTTTTTCTCGTGTCTCAGGTCTAAAGGCTTTGAACAGAAGCCTGTGCCCCTTGAGCACCAGGGCTGCGGTTTAAAGAGGGACAGCCTGTCAGGGCTGGGTGCTTCCCACAGGGTGGGGCTGCCCTCTCTTCCTGCCACCTGTGTGTGTGATTGCAGAGTATGAGTCTTGGGGCGGGGGCAGGGGACTGTGAAGTGTGCTTGTGGCTTGTTGACTAACAAATCAGTGGCTCTCCCTCTTTAAACCAAGTTGGACGCCACGTGGGTAAGTGCAACACTGAGGGCCTTCTACTTCTGGGGCTGTTTTCCTCCCCTGCCCTGGTCCCAACTACTCCATCTAACCACATGTGCTGTGCTTCCAGGAGTCAGGTCTAAAGGTCAACCAACCAGCCTCTTTTGCAGTCAGCCTGAATGGGGCCAAGGGGGCGATTGATGCCAAGGTGCACAGCCCCTCGGGAGCCCTGGAGGAATGCTATGTCACAGAGATTGACCAAGGTGAGGCCCTGTCCCTGCCCAGCCATCTGCCCTGGCCCCACCAGGGTCAGCAGGCCTCCCTAAGATCTGACCAGCTGGCTGGAAGCAGGCTGAGAGTTAAAAGGAAGGTACAGCTTCTGTAAACTGCCAAAACTGGGCTTCAATACTTGAGCCCTCTCAGCCAAGAAACCTTTCTGTGATAACCCAAATCCTTCGGGATCTGGGTTACTAGCCACAGCCACTAGGAAAGCCTTCTGTAAGGCAGTACCAGTCTCCAGATGGAAAGATGCAAAAGCTGTAGGACTGGACTGCATGGCCTTAAAATAGACTTAGTTCCATTAGTTTCACAGCCTAGTCCTGTTCCTTTCCAGCTGCATAACCTGAAGTGAGTTCCGTCCGACTCTGAGCCCCATTTAATGTGCAAGTGATGTGGCATTCCTAAGGAGGCAGCAAGGCAGGCATTTTGCTTGTAAAGGGTCCGGATGAGCCTTGACAATGGCCTACTTGGAATCTCTAAAGCTTCAGCCTCCAGGTGGTCTGTGTTGCTGGGTGTGAGTACAGGTGCCCAAAATAGCCCTGTAAGCAGCAGAGTGGGCCCCACAGAGCTTCTGGGTTCTCAGTGGTGATCAAAGAAAATGGATAGAGCCAGGACTGAGGCTTTTCCTCTCAGATGATATTTGGTGCTCATAGAAAGGGACCCCAGGCCCATAGCATGCCCTTCTGCTCCTCAGATAAGTATGCTGTGCGCTTCATCCCACGGGAGAATGGCATCTACCTGATAGATGTCAAGTTCAATGGGACCCACATCCCTGGAAGCCCCTTCAAGATCCGAGTTGGGGAACCTGGGCATGGAGGGGACCCAGGCTTAGTGTCCGCCTATGGAGCAGGCCTGGAAGGTGGTGTCACAGGTAGGTCTGTGTGCAACTTTCACTGCAGATGCAGCTGCTAGGGCCCTACTTCTGAGACTGGTGATAAAAGGGAGCATGTGGAGGTGACAAGCCTGTGCTGGGTGGGTGGCTGAGGACAGGAAAGTGTGCTAGGTGGGTTCTGCCTGACCTCCCATTCTCCCAGGGAACCCAGCTGAGTTCATCGTGAACACGAGCAATGCGGGAGCTGGCGCCCTTTCAGTGACCATCGATGGCCCCTCCAAGGTGAAGATGGATTGTCAGGAGTGCCCTGAGGGCTACCGCGTCACCTATACCCCCATGGCACCTGGTAGCTACCTCATCTCCATCAAGTATGGTGGTCCCTACCACATTGGGGGCAGCCCCTTCAAGGCCAAGGTCACAGGTGAGCCTAGGGTCAGGCTGTTGGCACCTGCCCAGTGATTGGCACTCCAGCCACCTCTTAGCCTCACCTATCTTGCCCTGCAGGCCCCCGTCTCGTCAGCAACCACAGCCTCCATGAGACATCATCAGTGTTTGTGGACTCCCTGACCAAGGCTACTGGTGCCCCACAGCACGGAACACCAGGCCCAGGTCCTGCCGATGCCAGCAAGGTTGTGGCCAAGGGTCTGGGGCTGAGCAAGGCCTACTCAGGCCAGAAGAGCAGCTTCACAGTGGACTGCAGCAAAGCAGGTAGGCAGCTCTGCCCCTGTCTTCCAGAAAGACAAGGCCAGAAATAATGGGATGAAGCCAGGTGTAGTAACACAGGCCTATAATCCCAGTAGTTTGGGAGGCTGAGGCAGCAGAATCACAAGTTCAAAGCCAGCCTCAGCAACTTAGTGAGACCCCCGTCTCAAAATAAAAAGGTCTGGAGATGTGGCTCAGTGGTTAAACCTCCTGGGTTCAATCCCTGGTGCCAATAAAAAAAAAATAATAATGGAATAGGAACCACTTTCAGGGTTGTGGCTGTTTGTAAAGCCACTTCCCATGTGGGCCTCTCTGCTTCCCTGGGTAGGGGAGGGTGCTGGCAGCTCTCTTGGAAGGGCTACTGCCCCAAAACGGGTGGACAAAAGGTGGGATGGGGGTTAAGGGGGTCAGTCACAGCTGAAGGAAGGAGGCTGGGACCTGTGACTGCACCTCTTTCTACCTCAGGCAACAACATGCTGCTGGTGGGAGTCCATGGCCCAAGAACACCCTGTGAGGAGATCCTGGTGAAGCATGTGGGAAGCCGGCTCTACAGTGTCTCCTACCTGCTCAAGGACAAAGGGGAGTACACGCTGGTGGTCAAGTGGGGCGATGAGCATATCCCAGGCAGCCCCTACCGTGTCATGGTGCCCTGAGCCTGGTACCCATGCCAGCCAGCAGCTCCCATGACAAGAAGTGTTCCCATGCCTTCCCCACTCCCCAAGCAGCCCTACCCTCCTCCCTTGAGCCATGAGCCCTGGGCCCTGGCCTACCTGGGCCACCCCATCACTGCAGTCGCCCCTGCCCTATGCTGTGCTCACCTACCTCCCCAGCCAGCCTTCAGCCTCTTGGCTTTCACTTGGGCAGAGGGAGCCACTTGGTGGCACTGCCTGTCTTCTTTGGTTTGGGGAGGGGTATGAGGTGGGGGTCCCATGCACAACCACCTGCTAGTTCTCTTTCCCAGCCAGGAGGAATAAAGTTTTGCTTCCATTCTGAGTGACTCTAGCTTTCATGGGGGTTGATGTCAAACCACATTGACAAGGGCACCAGCAGGGCAGAAATGTGGGTCCAGTCCAGGCTGCTGGATCTCCAGGTAGTCCTCCTGGTGCCTAGGGGCACCTGCTTTACCCACCTCCTAACTCTTTAAGAGGCTCCATCTGTACCCACTTCCTCTCTGCCTCCCTGGATATTAACCAACGCAGGGTGAGAGACCTGTGGAGCTTAGGATGGAGTCTAGGAAAAAGGGCCATACTGCGAGAGACAAAATACCAGCAAGGAAGGTCTGCTGCTGGCTAGGGTGGGATCAAGAAGATCCTGGTGGACATTACCAGATAAGTTGAAATTGCAGCAGGTCCTAGCCATCATCCAGGACCCTGAACAGGAGACTATTCTAAGATCCCCTGCTCTAGCAGGCTGAGTCCCACGGCCCCTCAGTAATAGGAGGATGCATTCAAGGCCCATTCTTAAGGGAAGCATGGTGCCTTTGATGATCTACCATCCCTCCCTGAGCTGGCCTGGCTGTGGTTTCCTCTTGCTACAGTGCAACAGAACTGTCTCGGCCCCTTAATACCCCATCTGCATATCCAAGCCAAGGGTATCAAGTAGCTTTAGCCATCACCCAAATTCCCGCCAAAGCCAGCACCACCACTCCACTCACAAGCAAGAGCCTTGAAGCAAGAGTTCCTGGGTCAAGGCACACCATGCCTGAAAGCTTTTCCCTCAGTCCTGAACAACTGGCATACTGGCCATGAGCTCTATTAGAACCACTGTCAGGCACAACCCTGGAGCCTCTGGACTAATGCCAATTAGGAAGAACACAGGGCAGGAAAAAAACTGGACAGCTGATACATATGCCAAACCCCTTAAGCCCAGTCCTCCCTCATGAGAGATCTGAACCTCTAACTCCTTCCTACATAGGATATGGGTAGAGGCACAACACTGGAAAAGGCAGCAGAACTCTGGGATCCTAACATAACCAACTGGGGTGGGCTGCTCACTAGGCTCCTGATTAGTAATCCCAAGAAGACACCACCCAAGAGGCTGGCAAGCAACTACTGGATAAAAGCCAGACCCCCAGGCCCTGCCCCACTACTACTCTTACTGTGATCAACGGTGGGGGCAGGGAATCCCCTACGCTCCAGAAGGCTCCAGAAGCTGTCCAGATGGAGAGGCCAGGGTCAGCAGAGCCAGGTCCAGACAGATCCAGTGACACCCAGGGGATGGGAGGTTCTCCTGAGGAATGGTCTTCCCCCTCCACCCCGGGGCACCCAGCTCCTGCATCCGGTCACACCAAACCTACTACCTCCTCCCAGCACCAGCACTGGCCCCACCAAGATGGGGAGACAGCCCTGCCTTGCCTCCTCTCAAGCCCCAGCCTGCTGGGCTGGGCCAAGAAACCACCCAGGCAGAGCAGGGCTAAACCAGAAGTCCCCAATCTCCCCTCCACATCACGTCCAGAGGGCAAAGACACAGGGCGAGGAAGAGGGGGAAATGCCAAACTAGGTGGCAGTGGCGGCGGGGGAGGGGGGACGGACACGCCCCTGGTGAGAGGCTACAGGCCAGTCAGGCAGGGAGGCAGGAGGGAGAGAGACTGGAGCCCCGTCCTGGCCAGGGGCCTCAAAGGGCAGGGCAGGGCAGGGCAGGTAGATGGGGACCCATGTGCAGGCCCCACATCCCGACTGTGAGCCAGCCACGCTGAGGAAATCCAGGAGGACCGGCCTGCAGTCTAGGAGGAGGCAGATGGCCGAGCCTCTGTGGGCCCAGAGCCCGAGGGGTGGTGGTGGCCCAGCCCCACCAGAACCCACGTCTGGGCCCTGCTGGCTAACAGATGCCAGGAGCACAGGAGAAGCCAGCCCAGCAGAGAAAGTCCCAGGGCCCATTCTCCAGTGGTGACCAGGGTACTAGGTCTCCCTGGGGAGAGATGGCTCCAGAGGCCCTGGAAACAGGTGCCAAGGGGCAGGCATGCTGCTCCCAAGAGGTGCCTGGGTTCAACCAGGAGATGGGGGCACATGGGGGCAGCTGCGGATGACCCCACAGGTCTGGAGCACAGGCTATGATACTGCGGGGCAGCTCCTCCGGGATCCTTAAGGGAGGCAGTGGGGCGAGGAGGAGGCAGCTGCTAAGTCAGGCTGGGGGGTGGGGGGGGTCAGGACGGGGTCTGGCTCTGCCCCTCTGCAGAGCAGGCCACTGACGGGCCTGCCAGGGCGTGGGGCAGCTGGAGGGTGGGCAGATGTGGCTACAACCAAGTCCCCTGAGACCATCCCAGGCAGAGGAAGCAAGGCTCCTCCCCATTTCTCCCCCCAGAGCCTCAAGGGACGGAAAGCTGGCTCCATTCTGTCAGAGGCCAGAGGGGCAGACAGGACGACAGCAAGCGGACAGATGGCTCCAGAGTGTGAGTGTGCGCTGAGCCGAGCACGTCCTGAGGAGCCTTGGGACCCTCAGCCTGACACCTGGTTGAGGGGCAGTCCCCACGTGCCAAGGACACATCCATGCAGGGAAGGCCCTCCATGAGGTCCAGATGTGCAAGGCGGCTGGGGAAAGTGCCAGGAGCTGTTGCCAGGACCCAGGTGCAGACCCGCGGTGACAGCCAACAGCCAAAGCACTCACTGCCACAGGAGCTCTCTGACAAAGCCCACAGCCACCAGGAGCACCATGGGGAAGTCTCCACCAAGTACGGGCCAGGAAGGGTGAGGCACATCTCCAGGGAAACGAGATACCAACGGCCTCCTTCCCGACAGAGGGAAGCTTCTTCCATGCGTCCCACCTCACCCTCGGCCTCCCCACCTCCCAGGCTGCCAACTGCCCCATGTGAGATGCCGGTGCCCAGGACCTGGGAAGTGTGAGGCAGCCACCTGAGGAAAGGGGCTCTTGTGCCCCCGCCATGATAACGAGGCACACACCTCTCCACTCACGGGCACCTGCCCTTCATGGCTCCATTTGGGGTGGAGGTAGAGGAAAGGCCGGGTGTGCAGCGGCGACAGTCACCCCTACCTCACGCACAGCATCGCCAGCCCCTGGGTGGGGATGCTGCGGGTGGGGGGCGCCCGCCAACCCTGGGCTCGGGGCTTGCGGGGGATTCATGGGATGCTGAACAGGCTGCCATGACAAGGACGGACCTCCTGACCCTGTTGCCGTTGCCAGGGCAGACTGCACGACCGGGATCTACCCGCCTTGGCCGGCACAAGCTCCATGAGCATGGGCCAGAGAGCACACACAGAAGGCCCGGGAGTCACATAGGCTGTCCAGGGCACACTCTCTTTTCTCGTTGGGGTTTTCTGTACTCTGATTTGCAATCACTCAAAGATGGGAAAAGCCATACAGACACAGGCTCTGCCCAACCTGGGCCCACACCTGGGACATGTTCCAGAGTTGGACCTGCTTAGGACCTGGAGTGGCACACACAGGTCCCCGAGCCAAGGTGCCCCAGAAGCCGCCTTGTGCCTTACAGTGCCGGGTGGGGACAGCCTACTTCCTCGTGTGCATCTCCTGGCCGGCTCTTCTCCAGGTTTGACCTGTGAGACCAATAAAAAAAAAAAATTACAGCAGGGGTGAGTGGCATCAGGGGATGAGGTCTTAAGAAGACTGTGGCTTGGCCTTGGGGGGCTTCCTCCTGCCCGCTCCCTCCCCCTCTCTCTGATCCCTGGCTCTGGGGAAGCCCTGGCCTGGGCAGTCCCAGGGAGAGGCCCTGCAGGGAGGCACTGAGGCCTCCTGCTAAGCCCGGCTGACACCACCTCCCTGCCTCCACCACTACCAGGACCCACACCCAAGCAACCTGAGCCAGAGCTGGAACCGCAGGGAGCCCCCTGACCTGGGACATATTATGTGGAGAGCACAGGGTTTAAATGGGGGGGGGGCTGCCCAGTTGGCCCAAGGTAAAGAAACTCCAGAAGCCATCGGAAGAGCCTGGAAATTGCCAAGGAGCCTGGAAATTGCGGTGATATGAAAACGAAAAATTCTCATCACCTTCCCAAAGCACAGCGTTTGAAAGACAAGAGACAGACTGGGGAAAAACGAGCTTCAAGATGTGATCGAGCTTCAAGATGTGATCGAGGGCTCCCGTGTGGCCAGGTGCAGACCTGGAGCCAACCAACAAGCAAAAGCCCGATGACCAAGCAGCAGTGGGGACAGAGGAGAGGAAGGAAAAAGCAAAGGACTTCCCCACCGGGTAGGCGAGTGTTTTGGAGACAGACCACGGGCTCCCAGGGCTGCCGCTCGCCCGGCTAGAGGACTGGACGACGGGCCGCCCCTGGACCTACAGGAAGACCAACCAGGGCACGGAGTGGCCGAGCGCAGCCGTCTTCGGGGTGGGTGTCCGTGCCCCACGCCACGGACAGCTGGGAGACTCCTCCACCTGCCAGGGAAGGGAGGCGGCAACCAGAGGTCCCAGGCTCCTCCTTGGAACCGGTTGGGCAGGTGTTCACGCTGCAGGGTGAGAAGCACCGGGAGGGAGGGACGGAGGGCAGCTCGCTGCTGTTGGCAGGGCTTTCTCTGCGGGGCTCCTCTTGACCTACCTCCCCAGCTGACAGCTGAGTCAGGAAGTGAGCGGGCGCCAGTCGGTGCCCAACCACTGACCGTCCTGCAGCACAACAGGAATCCCCCGTGGCGGGCCGCCCCGTCAAGTGACACGGGCAGACTGTCACCTTCCTGCGTCCCCGTCTCCAGAAGCGTGGGCTGACAACTCTGACAGGCACCGCGGCCTCCCGCCACCCGGCCGGCCGCCCGCTCGGCCCTGCTCTGCACAGCACCCTGCGTGCGCGAGGAGGGGGCGTCGGTGCCGGCAGCGAACCCGCCCAGAGACCTCTGCGGAGCTTTGGCGACCGCGGCGCTGGCAAGGAGGCGGCGCCACACGTCGGGGCTCCGGGACCGCGAAGCTCACCGCAGGCGGCGCCAGAGAGCTCGAGCCCGAGTGGGCGCGGCCCGAGGCCCGGCGGACGCGCTACGCCGCCAGTCAGCCCCGTGGGGTCGCCGCCCTCCTTCCCCGTCTCCAAATCGCCCTGGGAGCGCTTCGAGCCCGTCCCGGACCTTCTCGAAGGCCGCACTGACCCTCGGAACGGGGGCCGGTGGCCGGGCGGGGGCGGGGGTGGGCCCATCGCTGCCCACGCGTCTCCAGGGCCCCGGACCCGCGAGCGGGCAAGACTTCCCAGCGGCTCCCCGAGCTGGGAGGGTCTTAGGCGCCGGGTCGTCGGGGAAGGCGGGGCCTGGCAGCCGCAGGCGCACGAGTCGGGGCGGGAGCGTCGCCGCGCCCCGCCCCCCGCCCCCCGCTCCCCCGCTCCTCCCTCGCACCCCCCGCCCCTCTCGGGCCCCCCCGCCCCAGCCGTCTCAGGCCGCCTCCTGCCGCCTTGGCTCCCCCACCGGAAGGCCCGTCCCGCCCTCCTGCGCATCCTTTCCGGCTAGCTCCACCAATGAGGAAGCTTGTCTGAAAGGGACGTCCCGCCCCCAGCTATGACGGACGCTGCTTCTGCTCAATCGAGTCCACCCCGCCGTGTTCGCGCTCGCGCAGCCACGGCTGTCCTGGCTCGGGGCTCTTTCGCACCTGGGGCCGGACGAGCGCTGCACTGTGCTGCCCTCCCGGGCCCCCCTTACGCTGCAGGGTCGTCTTTGGGGTGTGCACCGGGGCTTCCGAATTCTTTGATCCACCGGAAGTTGCCGAGAACACCCAGGAGGCCGTGACTCCTCCCCGCGGTTCCCCGGGCTTGGCATCTTGCCCGACAGCGATGCAGCCTCCGAGGCCTGAGGGAGCCGCGCCAGGGGTCGCTGGTGTGCGGGTGCGCGGCGCCGGGCCAGTCGTCCCTCGCTTAAGTTCCTCTCGCCACCACCCCAGCCAGGATACAGCCCCCCTGAGCCACACGGGCCTCTGCCCCTGGCTGTTAAAGACTCAGCCTCCCTCTTCCCGCCCAGTCCGTGGCAACCAGTAATCTCGTCCCCCACGTCCGCAGTTTCGTCACTGCAAGAGTGTTTCGTCAACCTAGCCACACAGCCTGCAGCGGCTTCTGGGTGGGCTTGTGTTCGCGTGGCCTGATTCTCGGGAGAGCCTCCCGAGTTATTGCTTGTGCCAGTCGTTCTCCTTTTTTACTGCTGTGTAATAGTCCGAGCTGTGGTTCAAAGGGCAAGGATGCCTTTCTTTCAAAGGATGCCACCCCCCCATCATTCAAGACCGGCTGGTGGTCTCAATCCCCACCAGCACTACCAGAGAATTCTCTTCTCTCCAAAGCACACCTCTGTAATGCTTGCCATCCTGCCGGGTGAAGGTGCTAGCCTGCTGTGTTGGATCTTTCCTTCTTCTGCTCCACGCTGAGCGTGACTCTCTCCTCCTAAACTCATCGCTCACCTGGGCTTCTTGAGTCGGGGAACTGCCTGTGACCTGAGGGTGCTTGTCGTGCGCTGTGGCTGTTCATCCGGGTACTCGGCGTTGGCGCTCTCTTCCCTCGTTCTGTCCCTCCAGAACAGCTCTGCGTTTGGGGCTGCTGAGAAGTCTCAGGTTTTTATGCGAACAAACTTATGAAACTGGATGACTTCTGAGTGGCACATCTGTCCACGGCGTCCCCCACACTGTAACAGTATTCGATAATCTCTTCCGTTGTTTTCAGAGTCGTGACTGATTCTGCGTTCTGCTCTTTCACCATTTTGACTTCACCTATCTTTCTGTGGCGTGAAGGAAGGTCTTGAGAAGACCCTCGGGGTTTTGCAGACACATCGTGGGGCACCCTGCTCTTTCTTCCCTGGCCTTGGCAGTGCCTTGGGTTCCAGGTGGCCAAGTTGCAAAGTAGCCTGAATCCTGAGTCACCTCCTGGAGCAGGGGCTTGGAGGAAAGCCACGGGTGGCTTCTGACTGTGGCCAGAGCAATGAGATGGCAGGTCCATGGTTTCCAGCGGCTGGCTTTGAGGACAACTGGCCAATACAGGATCTGACTTCCTATCTCCCATAGGACACCAGTCTTTCTCTGTCCCGTTTATGGCACAGTGCGAGTGGCCTTCCCCAATGAGCATCGGTGCCACATTCAAAGCAAATGCCCAGCCACCCGTGGATGAGCCCTGACCTCAGGACATTTGCAGGGATAATCACCCTGCATCCCTCACACCCGTGGAACCTGCCCGCTCCTTTATTATGACCTCCCAGATGGTTTCCGTCACTCTTGGGGATTTTCTTCTCCGTGAGACCTTTCCCATTGGCTTGTGTAGGGCCAGGAGACGCCCGCATCCCTGGCTTCTCTGAACTCAGGCAGTGAGGTGAGAAGATGCCAGTCCTGGGTGTTTCCTTGCTCCGGAAGAACTTGGATGTCATCTGGGCTGGAAGAGTGGACTTTCTCCTGCTGGCCAAGCGGGGGTGGGGGGTTGTCGGGGGCAGCAGGCTGTTCCCTAGAGCCATGCCCGGGGGCACAGAGCACCATTAGCTAGCCGCTTATTTCCGGGGTCTTTCTCTTGGTGCAGCAGCAGCATCAAGCACCCCCCCCACACACACACACTGCTGTGGGCGAGGGTGGCCCTGATGATGTCCAGGTCCAGGCAAGGCATCAGGAGGATGCCTTAATGAGGAGGCCAGGGGCCAGTGGTGCTGGGGCCTGTACACTGAGTTTTGGACTGCCTTTTGCAAATTTCTGGTTCACCTAGGCTGGCAGGTGGCCACACCAGCCCAGTCAGTAGGGCCACGGTCTTGGTCACGTGAGCCAGCACTGACTAGGTCAGGATCCAGGGTGGCACCTGCCTTCTGCATAGGGGGAGGGCAACAGGTGTGGGAGAATGTAAGGAAGACAGTGAGACTTTGAGTGGGATCATTTCCTTGCACACCTGGATCACGGGTGAGGGCTTTCCTGGGTGGAACCAAGGGCACATGAAAGCAGAGAGGGGTTGCCAGGCGTGGTGGTGCTCACCTCTAATCCAAGAGACTCGGGAGGCTGAGGCAGGAGGACAGCGAGTTCAAAGCCAGCCTCGGCAGGAGGATTGTGAGTTCAAAGCCAGCCTCAGCACCCGCGAGGCGCTGAGCAACTCAGTGAGACCCCGTCTCCAAATAAAATACAAAGTACGGCTGGGGATGTGGCTCAGTGGTCGGGTGCCCCTGAGTTCAACCCCCAGTAACCCCCCCAACAAAAGAAAGAAGGAAAGAAATCAAGAAGTGAAAATGGAAGGGCACGTTGGAGCTGGGGCTGGAGCAGCATCCTGGGCTTGGCTATCACTTGGGTTCTGGTGGCCTCTGGGACAGGAACCCTTGGACCTTCAGCAGAACTGAGATCCCCACCTCTGTCCTGGGCTGTCAAAGGGCAGGAAGGTTGCAAAGGAAGGGAGGAGCAGGCAGCCTTGCCTCTTGGCACAGGGATCACAAGAAGTGGGTCCCCCTCAGCTTGGGTGTAAGTGAGCAGGTGGGGAGGCCCCTGGGAGCTCTCAGGAGCAGGGGGAGAAGGGTTAAGTCCCCGGGTAGCCCCGGCTGAGAGAGCACATCACCTCCCTTGCATGGGCAGAGCTGTTCCCTGGCAGAGCAAAGGTGCCCTCCCCACCCCAGGATTCCCACCCAGGACCCTCAGGGGTAAAGCTGAGGATGGAACAACAGTCTCACATTGACAGCTCCAGACACCATCACTAAGAGTCAGCCCTTGGGCCAGAGAGCAAGGACCCAAGCTGTCCACAGCGGAGGTTTTGATCCTCAAAGCAACCGACAACACGATTGTCGGTGACATTTGTGAGCGTTTGCTACGTGCCAGGCTGTTCCAAGCACTTCACCAGGACCCAGCCATTCCTTCCCCAGTGACCTCCGGAGGCTGGTGCCAACATTACCCCCTTTTGCCCATGAAGATGTGAGGGAAGCGCTACACAGAGGGGTTAAGTAGCTCCTCTTGAATCCCGACCAGGGAAGTGGCAGAAGCAGGGTGTGCATCAAGGAAGCGGCCTCCAGGGCCTGACCCCTTTCCCTGGCTGTGCTCTCTTGCCTCCCGGAGACTCCATTTGCGCTTGGGAAGGAGTCAAGAATGGGAGCAGGGCAGAAAGACAACTGGCCTTGTCCCAGCCTCCTTCATCAGGAGGAACTTTGCAAACAGATTGGCGTTGCCTTTGAAGTCCCAGGAGATCAGAGAACAGTTCTCATAGATGTTTGCATGTCATCTCTATTTTGTGATGTAAACCTCCTGTGACTCCTCAGATCTTCGAAAGTTTCTGATGGGCTGGGGTTGTGGCTCAGTGGCAGGGCGCTTGCCTAGCACAAGTGAGGCACTGGGTTCCATCCTCAGCACCACATACTAAAAAATAAATGAATAAAATAAAGGTCTATCAACATCTAGAAAAGATTTTTTTAAAAAGTTTCTGAGGCACAACAAAATAAGGGCTTAAAGGACGGAATCAAAAAGGGAAGAAAAACTTTGAAAGTCCAGACAGATTTGAAAAAGATGCAAACAAAACTGTTAGGGAAAAATTTTTTTTTGTTATTCAGGATTGCGCCCAGGGACACTAACTGGGCCACATCCCCCACTCCTTTGTTTATTTATTTTTATTTGTTTTTATTCTGAGACAAGGCCTCACTAAGATGCTGAGGCTGTCCTTGAACCTGCTTCCTCCTGCCTCGGCCCCCCAGCTCTCTGGGATTACAGGCATGTGCCATTACACCCAGCAGAACTTTTAGAAACTGAAACATAAAGGAAGAAAACCCAACAAACCAAAGCAACCATACTGATTGAAATAAAAATCCCA
The DNA here is from genome assembly GCF_902686445.1 of Sciurus carolinensis. Lineage (NCBI taxonomy): Eukaryota > Metazoa > Chordata > Mammalia > Rodentia > Sciuridae > Sciurus > Sciurus carolinensis. Next base: position 130,367,876 of record NC_062232.1, on the reverse strand, counting down.
AGTGATGGATGGAAAAAATGCTACTGAAGAGAGAATGAGTGAACTGGAAGATGACGCCACGGAAATGTTTTCCCGCCCTGTCCTCCCTCCTAGCTGATGACGTTGCCCCCTTCTTCCCTGAAAAATTGCTGCAGCTTCTGCTCACAGATCTGAGCCCTGGGTCTTCAATGCCTTGTTCTGGCTCCTCGGCTCACAACCACCCCAAAGTCCTTCTTTCCCCTTCACTCTAGAGGCAGTGGCTCCTTCCTTTGTCAACTGTGTTACTTCTGTGCCCCTGCTTGCACTTCCTGCCCTCCAATCCTTGAGCAAGTGACCCTTATTCTAAACCCTCTCTCTTGAGGTAGTTGGATGGTTTTTGTCGTTGTCATTGTTTTTGTCCGACTGGCGCCTGATGGTGCAGAATTGGTCCTGGCAATGTCCCCAGAAGACAGGCCTACAATCCTGGAGTTGGGGGATGGGTGTGGTTGTGCCTTTGGGCTGGAGCGCAGGGCTGGGTGTTCATTTTCCTAGGGGAAGTGAGGCACAAGTCTTTGGTTGATTGGGATGATGTGCCACCTGACACTAGTGCCTGGGGACCTCGAGTCCCTGCTGCTCCTCTCATGGTGGTCACGATGGCTATGAGGACTGTGGTGTGGGATGATTCCTCTATGTGTACTAGACTGTGTGTCGTCAAGAGAGGATGAGCTGGGGTTCCTCCTTTTTTTTTGGCACTGCGGATTGAACCCAGGGGCGCTTTACCACTGAGCTACCTCCCCAGCCCTTTTTTATTTTCCTTATTTTGCTGCTAAATTGTTGAGGCTGTCCTTGAACTTTGTGAGCCTCTTGCCTCACCCTCCCCTGTTGCTGGGATTACGAGCATGTGCCACCGCCCCCAGCTTGGGTTCCTTGAATCTCAGCTCAAGTTACAGTTAAGAGGCTCTCTGCACAGCCCTCAAAACCCTGTTCCTCCTTGTTCCTGCAGGACTGACAATCCCAACCATCAAACCCAAAGTTAAGTGTGTGGTTTACAGAATGCCAACGTGTTGACTTTCCAGCCTTGTCACCTTTCTCCTCTGAAAACGTGGGCAATGGTTGAGGGCAGATCTCTCTGAGCATCCCTTACCAATAGAAGTGCCTTGACCTCCCGAATTGGTAGACTGGTGTTCTTTTCCTGTAAAGGTCTGTGATAGCTTTTCCTGGGTACGAGGCTTGAAGGGCACACTCTTTGCTTTTTAGACCTTGCAGAAGTACCCCATGTTGCCATTAGACTCACACTTGGGGTCTGACCTGACTAGGCCTCTTGTATTCCTCATCCAGATTGGGAATCAAATGTGGGATCTTGTCATGTGACCTGAATCCCAAAGCTGCAGCTTTTCTCATCCAAACCTGGACCTGTATGAGAAAGGTATCACTGACCAGGCAGATGGAACCTGCCATGATTTCCCTTGGTAAGTCAGGGCACCTCTGGGTGCTGTTTGTGGTGCCCGAGCAGTGGTGGTAGAACTGAAGTCTGCAGCCTTATTTTGGAGGTCTAACTTGCTGCTCTCTATGGCTTAATCGCCCTTTAGGAGTCCAGGCAGGCCCCCCCACGTGCCCATGTGTAGTTATTTTTGGTACCTGCGGTTGTACCCAAGGGTTCTTAACCATCAAGCCACGACCCCAGCCCTTTTGTGTATTTTATTAGAGACAGGGTCTCCCCGAGTTGCTGAGGCTGGGTTTGAACTAGTGATCCTCCTGCCTTGGCCTCCGCAGCTGCTGACAGTACAGGCGTGTGCCAAGGCCCTTGTGGGCTTGCATAGCCGTCTTCCAGTTTTCCCTTTGCTCTAAGTCTTCCCTCCACCCTTCGCCACCGCTCAACCCCGCGGTTAGGTGCACTGAGAGAGAGGGGAGGAGTGTTTCCAGCCCAGCCTACCCGCTCAATGTTAAGTCTGGCGTCCTTTAGCGTGCGTTCCTTGTGGTGCAAGTGATGTTGATTGGTTGTGGCTGAGTGAATGACGGGACAAAAGCCAATGACGTACATGGATTGGTTAGGTTGCCGGAGGGCAGGAACGGCCGGCGCAGGGCAGGCGGGCGCGAGGTACCAGCGCCAGAGTCAAATGGTGGGTAGAGGGAGTCCCTGCAGAGAATAGGCGATTCGGGGGATGGAGCGGCAGGCCAGAAGCAAGGGTTTTAGAGGAGGGCTGGAAATGGACAGGAAAGGAGGGTCGGAGTTGCCGCCCGCCCCAATACAGTCAATCCCTGGCAATGGGCGTGGGGACGAGCTGATGGTGTAGGACAGGTGGGATCTGGAGAGAACTTAGGGCGTGGCTAGGAAGTAGGAACCATCCAGTGGGTAGGGCGGGCCTAAATGTGGACATTTCCTTGGCAATGTAAAATCCTGACCACAGCCCAGAAGTAGATATCAAGGTTATCTCCTTTTACACATGAAAAAACAGAGTAAAAAAAGGTTAGTAGAGCCCTGTTGCCAACAAGCAACAGATCTGGGGATTAAAGTCAGGTTGCTGACACCAGTCTCTGGTGGGTTGCTTCTCCGCGGGACAGCATTAGAGCAGCAAGTAGACATTCCGAAGGCGCAGGCTGGCCCCAAAGGTGCCCTGCATCTTTTAAAAATGTATTATATATATATATATATATATATATATATATATATATAATTTTATATATATATAAAATGTTTAAAAAGCCTATTTTACAATTATATACGTACATGACTTACATATATAATTATGTGTTTATATAAATTAGTTACATAAAGTATTTATATATGTAAATCCCACACACATTTGGTACTGGTACTGGTGACTGGACCCAGGGGTACTGTACCACTGAGTTACATCCTCAGCCCTTTTTGAGAAAGGGTCTCACTAAGTTGTCCAGGTAGCCATCAAGCTTGCAAGCCTCCTGCCTCAGCCTCCCTGTGCATGGCATCCATTCAGGGAGTGTTTGAGAGTCTTCACTACCAGGATCCTGAATAATCAAAGATCATTCAAACCTACTTCAGCACTCCAAGTTTACTGTGCTTGCTCCCCATCACCTGAATATAATACCTTGGCCATCAGAAGCTACAGTCAGGCCGTGCTGGTGGTGGGACTGTGTGTGATCACAGCTCCAGAGCACCCCCCAGAACTTTTGATTCTGGGGATGGAACCCAGGGACACTCCTCCACTGAGCTATATCCTGACCCTTTACAATTTTTTTTAACCTACAATCCTTTTTTCCTTATTTTTTTGTTGATGCATTATAGTTGTACAGAATGGTGGTATTTGTGGTTACGTGTACATGTACACAATTAACAATATAATTTGGCCAATGTCACTCCCAGCACTTCTTTAAAAATTTTGACAGGGCCTGGCTAAGTTGCCAAGGCTAGCCTCAAACTTGCCAGCTTCCTGCCTCAGCCTCCAAAGCAACTGGGATTAGAGGCGTGCACCACCATACCTAGCAGTATTACTGTCTACCCTTTTCTGCCCCTCTAGGAACCTGAGTCAAGACTTTTGGCATTTTTTCCTTTTGGAGTTGCACTTTGTGGATATTTGTTGTTCCTTTTGCTGCCAGAGTGCACACAAGTGCACCATTTCTATTAAGGATATCACCAAATCTGACATTTTACACCTGAATATAAGCAAGCATGGCCACCCATATTGTACTCTGCTTATATTAATAATGGTTTGCTTTATAGTGTCATCTTTTTTGTGGTGCTATGGACTAAACCCAGAGCTTCTCACATGCAAGGCAAGTGCTCTACTACTGAGTTACATCCCTAACCCTTACACTGCCATCTTTATCTGGCTGGTACATTTCTTTTTAATAATGGCTTGTATTATGTAATGCTTTATAGATCACTCAGTACTTTCCAGTCATTGTTTCATTTACTGCTCACAAAAACTAAACACACACCAGACACTCAAAAGGGCAATTAGTATACAACCCAGCAATTCCACTCATAGTCATATACTTACCTAAAGTGAAAATACAAATCTACACACCAACTTGTATATGTGAATGTTCACAAAAGCACTATTCACAATGAAAATGGAACCACCCAAATGTCCATCAACTGATGAATGGAAAAAATGTGGTGTACCATAGAACAGATTATTATATGGCTATAAAAATGAATAAAGTTTTGACATTGGCTACATGAATGAACTTGAAGTGAACTATGCTTAGTGAAAGAAACCAGACACAAAAACCATCATACTGTAAGACTCCATTCTTACGAAATATCCAAAATTGGTAAATTCATAAACAGTAAATCAGTGGTTGCCAGGAACTGGAAGGGTACATGGAGACTTTTTGTGGTGCTGGAAGCAGAACCCAGGGCCTCATGCTTTCTAGGAAAGCTTTACCACTGAGCCATATCCCCAGCCCAAACTGTTTTTCATTTTTTTTTAATACTGGGGATTGAACTGAAGGGTGCTTAACCACTGAGCCACATCTCCAGTCCTTTTTTTTTTTTTTTTTTGAGACAGGGTCTTGCTAAGTTGCTTAGGGCCTCACTAAGTTGCTGAGGCTGGCTTTGAACTTGTGATCCTTCTGCCTCAGCCTCCCAAGCTGCTGGGATTACAGGCATGGACAACCATGTCCACTACATGGAGAGTAATAAAGTGCACAGTGTTTCTTTGGAGGGGGCAATGAAATGTTTTAGAATTAACTTGCTGTGGCTGTGCACTGAACTGTACACTTTAAATGAATACACTGCATGGAGCATGAGAAACAATGATTACCCTGCTATGGCAAGATATAAAGAATTTGATTATTTGCATTTTCTCAATTTTCTACAATCATCTTCTATCATCTGTTATCTTTACAAAATAATACTGAAATCTTATGACATGAATAGAATAACTACACTCACTTTGCAGGCCAGGAAACCAGCTCAGGGGTACAGAAGGGCAGGAATAAAATCAGTAGGCCCTGAGGACTCCAACTCCCAGGCTAGCCTCTAAAGCTCATGCTAAAACAATTCTTTAGGCACAATGGTCATGACTCCCAAAACCCCTGATGACCACTTAATGAGGGTAATGAAAATAAAGAATGTGACATACCAGACATATCTGGTATGATTTTGAAGCTCAGGCCCATCTTCATCTGGCTGGTATCTTTCTTGTTTTCCAGCTGGTGGGAGAGTTGGCTCAGGTGAATTTTCAGGCCAAACATGGTTCTCTAGTGAGGAGTCTGCAGGCTAGCCTGTTATCCTTTTCCATGTTTACGCTTGGGGCCAGGACTTTCTCCATCTGCTTTAGACAGAAGCTCCTCTCTTATTTAGGACTGGATCAAGGAGAAACCAAATCTCATGGCAGGCACAAACAGAATAAAACAGCTGCTTTTGAAATGCTTTATTAACAATGACTTGAACAATGGTGTGGGGACTACGTCTAGCTGTGCCCTCATGTCTTCACAGAACAGTCACCACAAGCAGCACAGGACATCCTAACAGCTTTGGCTGCTGCTCAACAGCCTCTGAATTGTGGTGGGGAGATGAAGGCAAACAGCAGAGGAAACTCTGGTGCAGCTGAAGTCACACATTACCCAGGAAACTGCAGGTAAGAAGGCAGCACATGCAATCTCAAACTGGGAATAGCAGTACGTGAAATCAGGGTTACAGAAGTCTACAATTCAATGCAATTTTCTTCACTTATGAGGGAAATACGTTTAAGATACTGTCACTTCTACATTGGTCCCCACCCACTTATGTGTGGTCTTACCAGGATATTTAACATCAGATGGTTGTTTTGTTAGTTATTTCTTGTCACTTAAAATTTATAATCCACTTTAAAGATTCAAAAAGGAGCACATTTGTATATGTAAAGGAGCACATTTGTATATGTAGTCATGGTTAAAAAGGAAAGTAGTTAACTGGGATTTGTGAGTTAGGAATGAAGAAAGGTGTTAGCTGGCTTTAAGGAGCACAAAGGTCAAGAGTTAAATGATGGTTTTAGAACAAGACTGAATATAAGGTACAGAGGCTAGTCTTTTAAGACCAGAGTCAACAGTTATTTTAGTTAATCAACATGCATTTCACGGCCACGATGATGTGCCTGGCACTGATTCCAAACATATCCAGCAGCTCACTGGGTCTCCCGCTCCGAGGCACTCCCATCACTGCCAGCTGATGAACCATGATGTCAGGCTCCATGGAGACAGCTGCACAGACAGCTTCCCCAATGCCACCTGGGGAGGCAAGGGACATTGGGAACTTTTCTGCATCTTTTAAGCTAGTAAACCTTAAGGCCACAAAATACAGAGACCTTTGAACTGACTGGTTCCCAGGGGAAACCTAGGAATTGATTCGCAGTACTCTCTCCCTATCACACACACTTTTCCTGCATTTGCTTTGTTCTTTGCTTGCAAGGTACTATTTTGGGGGGCAGTGAGTGAACCACTAATCATTCAAAACTCAAAAGAAACTCTAAATAAAGCTTTCTATGACTGTTCCCTGTCCAGTACTGAGTTAGCCACTCCTCTGTGTTGCCACCAACCCACCTTGACTGGACAGTGTGCTGGTGACACACAAGTGCATATGAGTATTACCATACCCTCAGGGAACCAGTCTAGGTGGGTGAGAAGACCCCTACATTAATACACTTGCAAAGAACAATAATAAAGGTATGTTGGGGACTGGGGATATAACTCAGTGATAGAATGCAGGCCTAGTATGTATGAGGCCTTGGGTTCAATCCCAGAACTGTAAAAAAAAAAAAAGTGTTATCTTTGAGTGAGTCATAGGTGGGCACTGATGCCCAAGAGCATAGCATATCAATCAAGGAAACAAAAACACTTCTTGCCAAAATAAACTTTCAAACCCATTCATGATGCCTACACACACCTTCTGGGTAGTGATCCTCCACTGTGATAATCCGGCTGCCTGTGGCTCTTGCATTGGAAATGATGGTGGCAACATCCAGGGGTTTAATGGTAAAGAGATCGATGACACGGATAGAAATATCTGAAAAACAGCAATACCAGCTTGGTATAAGAAGCAGACTTAGAATAAAGACTAAACGGGGGCTGGGCTGTGGCTCAGTGGTAGAGCACTTGCCTGGCACATGTGAGGCACTGGGTTCCATCCTCAGCACCACATAAAAATAAATAAATAAAAATAAAGGTATTGTGTTCATCTACAACTAAAAAAGAACATGCAGGCATAAAAATAAAGAAACCAGTTGGGGTACATGAGGCAGGTCAAGTACTACCTCTTCCCAGATTGAACTTCAGTGTTCAGACACAACCAACTGACCTTGTTTAGAAAGATCATCAGCAGCCACTAAGGCTTCATGCAGAGTAATTCCAGCTCCAATAACTGTGACTTTGTCATTAACACTCTGGCGGACAACCTGGTATAGTTCCAACAAAACAAAGGACTGGTTACTACATTGAGAGAACATCTCAAATTGGAGGGCACTCTGCTACACTGCTGTTCCCCAAAGTGAACAATTTCACTCCTTAATAATTCACCAGAAAAAGGTCGAATCAGATGCATTTAAATTCCTGACATACTCTTCTTGCTAGATTACTTTTATATTTGTTTTATAAATTCATCTTCTCTTGCTTTATAATACATGATTATTAAGTTCTTATATAATGCATAAACAAAATGACCCTTTAATGGCCTAGCATGCACAGGCCCTGGGCTTAATCACCAGCACTGCAAAAAAACTCAACACTGAATCACATACATACATACGTATATACATATCTATGTTCACTTTGCAAAACCCAGCCGTTTAATTACCCATACCATGTTCTCACATACACACACACACACTTTAAATTTACATCCTTTTACCATTAGGAAATTTACTTCTTTTTCTCAGGACTAAGAAAATTTTAGGGAAAAAAAAAAAAAAGACAAGAGATATAAGAAAGTTCCTTCAAACCATATGAATGTCAAAACACCTTCCTCCCACAAAAATCACATGTATGGCAGAACTGGTAGTTAACACTGAGTAGAACATTGCACTGTTTCCACTCAGTGGTATTTTCCAGGAACTTAATGGCACGTGGTGGACTGTTCTGGAAATAACTGCTTTATTGTAGTACTACAGTCATTCAAAGTCAAGAAACAGTTGTTCTGAATACTAGCAGCTACCAATTCTAGGGCAGCCCAGCCTTTTGAAATCAAGTTGGGTATTTCTGTTGTTCCTTCCACAGTGGCTACACATGCCTCACATGATTAAGAAGAGATATCAATGCCATTTTAAATTTTGTATTCTATTAAAGTATGATCTCAATTGTGTAAAATATATACATAAGTCTAAGAAGGCAGGAAGGTAACATGCCAAAATATCCATAAGCCTGGCTCTGTAGGTGGTAAGTAGTCACAAACTTTCTCCACAGTCTTTTCTGATTTTCCCTATATGCAGCTTGGATAGGTAGGCCCAGCAGGAAGTGGACAGTCTGGTGGCCAGACCCAGAGAGGTTGGGCTCACTGCCTGGGCCTGAATCCTGGTCTTGGTGCTCAGGAACCATGAAGACTTGAGTAACTTGCTTCCCTTCTCTGATCCTCATCTACAGTAAGGGCTGATAATGTGAGCTTCCCAGGGATTTTATGCAAACACTACAGATAGGAAGTGCCCAGCAATGTCAACCTTTATAAATCAGGCCTACAGATAAAGTGACAGTTCATGCACAAAGTAAACCTCAGGGCCAAAGAATCTCCATTGGTAAGATGGTCTGCGTTCTCTTTTCTACCTGGTCTTAGATCTGTAAAATCTGAACCTAGCAGATATATTACTCATTTGAACTGGCTTTTCTTATTTTGTTTAACTTGAGGTTGTGATAAATTATAGTCAACACACTCAGTACCTTCCAGTTGTTACTACTTTCAGAGTTCAACAAAAAGACTACATTTGGAAAAGAGAACAGTGAAGGTCAAACTAAATTGTTAGAATGCTCCTTTCTAAGGAAAATTAGGCAAAGTTCACAAGCGACTTTTTAAAAGCACGAACAAAGAAGAACATATTCTTATAATGTGGGGATACCTACAGCAAGGTTTTAACAGTTTTCTTTACACAAACACACTACTGGACAACACTACAGAACTTGAGCCTTACCTTAGCCTGTCCAATTTTAAAGGTTTCTTGAGGACTGTAAATAACTGCAGTTTCTGGCCGGCTGGTTCGAATGTAACACATTCCCTAGGGCATAAATGTGAACCAGAAACAGTTTATAAGATCAAACTATAAATTCCCAACTAATAAACCATCAGGAAGTGGGAAAGAGAAAGACTGAGCCGTTGTCTGTACTAACAATCAAGTATATGTTTTGGAGCAAGGAAAAAACATCTACAACCACCAGTGAACAAGTCACACATCTGGATTGTGCTATGTGCCAGGCAACAGCCCAAGTGGGACCCTGACAGATGCTCTTAGTGACAAGCTTTCCAAGCTGTCCCTTTTATTAACTTAGAAAAGATTTCCAAAATTCTCATGGACTTGTTCTGTCTCCACTGAACATAAACTCAGGGCAAGGGCACTGACTCATGTTGACTATGAACACAATGTTAAAAATTGTTTTGCCACAATATAACTTGTGATGCTTCATCATTAGAAAGACCTTAAATATCTGAATGTAAAACGACACCTGTTTCCCAATGAAATGTGTAAATAGTTTTATTATCAATTTGCACACATAAACATTTAGGAGCATAAACAAATACTCAAATGTCTAGTTAGAGTATTTGTTAACTTACATACATATGTAAATGATGCATTATAAACTAACACATAAGCCAGGAAACGCTGCTTCTATTCATTCATGTTATAAAGCGACTTTACCCTGTGTGTCTTGAGATATAACTTAAAGAAAAATGCACATACGTTAAGTGTGGCACCCCTTGAACCTTGGCAAAGGGCACACACCATGTAACTAGCACCCAGCATGTCCACCAGCTCAGAGTTCTCTCATGCCTCCCTCCAATCATTTCCCTCACCCTGAGAGGCAACCTCTACTCTGATTCCCATCACAGTCTTGTTTTGCCTCTTGTGAACTTTCTAGAAATGGAATCAGATAACATGTAAGAAATCATAAAACAGTATCCAAGATATATACTAAGTAGGGGCTGAGGGTGTAGCTCAGTGGTAGAGCACTTGCCTAGCACGTGCACAGCCCTGGGTTCCATCTCAGCACCAAGAAAATCAACCAACCAACCAAACAACAAAAAACCCCCAACCCCAAACAAGTAAGTAAACAAGTAAGTCCAGAATAATGTGTACAATATGAGCCCACTTCGAAAAAATCATAGAAAGTCTGTCTATGCATATGTGTTGTGAATGTTAAGAGAGGAAATTCATGTACTATGCCCTAAGTGTGCCCATGTTACCTGTTCAGGGGCTTAGGTGAAGTATAGAGCCAGGAGTGCTGAGGGAGTCTGCTAAACATCATGGAGAGGTTGGAAAAATACTGACATTATGTTCCCTAAGCTCCCTTGCAGCTAGGGTCTAGACAGGAATTTGACTCTGACCATCACAAGACCTCCCAGAGGGAGCACGTGAGGCTTTCTGAGCTGTTTCTAATAGTGAGCCAGAGCTGGGCATCCTGCGGTTTGTCTGCACTAGTACCTATTGTTCACTCTCTAATTTTCTGGATTTCAAGAGGCAGTGGTGGCAGAAGCAGTGGCTTCTTATCCCTGGCTGTGGCAACTGGGGTGTGCCTTGTTTTTGTTTTGAGTCAGGGTCTTGCTCTGTTCCCTAGGCTGGTCTCAAAATTCCTGGGCTCAAGGGATCCTTTCACCCCAACCTCCTGAGTAGCTGGAACTACAGGCGTGCACCACTGCACCCAGCTAGGTGTATCTTAAGTCCCATCGGCCTAGCAATGGCCTCAGGGTGGCAGCTCCACTGGTGGGTGAACACTTTGCAGTTTGGGACGCCACCTGGAGCCCACTCCTATGACTTCATAAGCATGCCTTGTTAAACCTCTTCCCCATTTCTTGCCCTTAGCCCTGACAGAGAGGCAGACAGGCTCTGTTCAGCATCCTTTTGTATCATTTTTTATTTTAGTTATAGATGGATACCTTTATTTTATTTATTCATTTTTATGCGGTGCTGAGGATGGAAACCAGTGCCTCCCCTCACATGGGTCAGGCAAGCACTTACCACTGAGCCACAGCCCAGCCCCTTTCATAGCATTTGATTCTGTTATAACCGTTTGTACACATAATTACCTGTTGTTGCAAAGATCATATTTTAAAAAGAGTCCTATCACCAACTTTTCTATGAGTACACTTCTATGCTAAAAAGGGGTAAATCCAATCAGTACCAAACTTGGAGCAAAGCCTTGAAGCATTTTCTATCTGAACCAGTATCCCCTTAAACGTACCTTGGTATTGGCTGCTAAATAAATAGCATGCTCTGTGGAGACAGCATCACTTGGATAGAAAATAGTGCAGTTGGGAACTGCTCGGAACATGGCCAGATCCTCCAGGGCCATCTGGGAGGGGCCATCTTCACCTGAGAAAACCATAGCCCAATATATGAGCACAACACCTCCAGTAAGCTACCCTTTGCTTGCTTACCCAATCTCAAGAAGCAACAATTCTTATTGCCACAGGTGCCCCAAACAGCAGCAGAGTCCCCCAAAATGGTCCAACTTTGATGTCACTGTAACTCATTATAATTTATGTTGAACTTCTGCTGTCTGTCTCCCTTGAGATCTTGCTGAATCAGCTGGGTTAGGCTCTCAACTGACCTTTCAGATCAAGGAACTGACCTGTCACTTGATACTACTACTGTCCAAGTTGACTTGATGCTCTCTTCCCTGAGTTCTGGTGGCCTGAATTGGTGTGAATCTCTAATAATGTCCTCTTCTCCTTAGGAGGGTCCCTTCAGTTTTTGCCCCCTTAAGACATTGGGTTTTTGGGATTGGAGTATCTAACTCATGTCTCTAGGCCTTCCAAGTAGTTGAACATAACACACCTTTGGGACACCCTGGGGTCTAATATAACTAACTGTGCCTTAGAGTGTATTTGGGAACAGTTTCTGGTCAGAAACACTGTTGAAAGAGAAACTGCAATGTACATAGGGTCAGTCTAGCTCATCCCAGCAAGGAAGAGGACGTCACTGTGCACACTGCCTTGCCAGGACAACTGTCTAACCCCAGAAGTCCAGATCCTCTCTGGGTTGGACTTAGAGCCACTTCTCCCTGCAGCTGACTCGATTTTCAAACTTACACTGAACCCAGGCCTGGGCAAAGACTCTGGGACTTTCTTCCCAGGCCTCAAGCCCTGCCCACCTTGCATTGCTGCTGTGCCTCAGCAGCTCTGCCTCTCTGCTCCCTCCCTGGACAAGCATCTATGCCTGCAGCCACCCACCCACCCAGCTGTGACTCCTAGTTCTATCCAGAGCCTTCTGAATCCAATCAAACTAGCCTAGGGAGTCACTTTAGATGGTTCCCTAGTGTGCTTCGTCAGCCTTAGAGCAGCAAATGTAAGCAGTTACGTTTTACCTGTCCCACTATGCAGGTCAGGTGACTCATCTTTCCACCATTTCCACCATTCACGAACATGACTTCTTACCCAAGTGAGATACTCCTACAGACTCCTTTCTGCTTTTCATACAGCTGCAGACCCCTCCATCTGTCAGCAACATTTGCTTGTTTTTCTAGGCTCTCTCAGATTCACCCTTGGTTTTTCTACCCTACTGCTAACTCCAACCCTTATTTCAACCCTCTTGTGGGCTTCCCTGTTTCCTACTGTGCCCTTCTGGTCCTCCATGACAGGTTATTGCTCCAGGAATGGAGTTTCCACCAGTGTATTTCTCTGCATTTTGTTCCTTAAGCACAAAGGCATTGTGGTGATCCCATCCCGCTTCCATCTGAGCGGGTGTCCAGCCAGTCAGAATCCTCTCTTCCCTCTGTCCACATTTCTCATCCTAGTAAAGATGGTGACCAGGCAAAGGGCAGAAAAGAATTCTGGGACTCTGTGCTGTCCCTATTCATACACAGTAAGACATGCAAGAAGCCTCAGGATAATTATTTCTCAATGACTGACAATGGGCACTTCACAGTAACCCCAAGAGATTCACCTCAAAGGTTACCTGTATTTGAAGAATTTAAAGCACAATAGAGCTTTATAAAAAGAAGTCCTGAGTTGGGCCTGGTGGCACATGCTTGTCATTCTAGTTACTCAGGAGGCTTAGGCAGAAGGATCACAAATTGGAGGACAACCTGAGTAACTCAGTGAGACTCTGTCTCAAAATAAAAATAAAAAGGGCTAGGGATGTAGCTCAGTGGCAAAATGTCTCTGGGTTTAATTCCTAGTACCAAAAACAAAACAAAACAAATAAGTCCTGAAGAGTCAAACTCCAGGGAGTCATAACAGAATCCAAGATTTAAGCAGTTGCATGCTAATATTTCTCTGAAAAGGAGAAAGAAAGCTATCAAGATAATTTCATTCAGAAGTCATACCAACAGACACCCCACAATGGGAACCAATAAGGTTGATGTTGATTTGAGCGATGGCTCCCATACGGATCTGATCAAATGCTCGTGTCAAAAAGGCAGCAAAGGTGCTAGCAAAAGCAATGGTCCGACCACGGGTGGCACAGCCCAGTGCCACGCTCACCTGCAATACAAAGAACATGAATTAGAATGTCTCTGAACCCTTCTCCCAACCAGTTTAGATTGCAAAGTCCCCATGTCAACTCCCATTATGCACATACAAGATTGCGTTACAATCCTAGAATGTTTCCTGTCTGTTCTGTTTTCTCAAACCTTTTGTACCCTGGTTCCCTGCCTTTCATGCTCAGATGGGGCCCTTACCTTGTACCTCCTGAAGAATGAGAAGTGAAGAGATGAAGTGTTTCCACATCTGCCCCACTCCCATCTGGCTTACCCAAGGCCATGGTCCTGCCCCACCCTGACAGCCTGCCTACTGGTTAACCTAGATCCCATTCTTTTCTTGCATTCTCAAGCGTCTCCAATCATGCAACGATCCCCCCAACCTCAACTCAGTTTCTCCCTTTCTCTCGGATCATCTTGTTGCCAGTCAATACATGCCAGTACCTTCCATCACCTCTCCTATTCTGCCTCATCCTCCCTCCAGCGATTGTCCTACATCTATGCACGTCACAAAAAACTTCTCAGAAAGTCATCTACAGTTATTTTTCCCACCTTTTCATCTTCCATTTTCTCCACACTACTTCTTCTAGGTTGCCAGCCCCATAAGTGACCTCAAGGCTGCCAAATATGAGTGGTCTCCTGACCTCAGCTGGCATCTCACTTGACCTTTCTGAAGCATTTGGCACAGTAAGTCACCCCTCTTTTCTCAAGGCATGTTCTGCTGGAGGTTTCTGTGAAGTTGTAGTGGGACCAGTCCTGCTGCTTCACTGAACACTGCACACCTCTTGCTACTCTGATATGCACATTTCAACAACCCCCAATTGATATCACGATCCCTTCCTGTCTCTGGAACTCCAAGTTCATGTACCCCAGCAGACTTCAAAGGGGAATATGAACATCTTCAGGAGTAAATAAGGATGTACCAAGGAAGATGTGGCTTTGTCTGGTTTCAAAGGCAAGATCGTTGTATCAACTGGGTTCAACACTCATCTGCCAAAGAAAGGGCTGGTGGCCTCCTTTTCTAGTGTATCCCTAACAATCACCTACCAGCAACCTCACTCCCAAAAGGATGTTCTCACCCACTTTAATCTTACAGAGAGCAACTTTTGGAGTATAAAACCTCCAAACTGAATTTAAAAGGATACTCTGAAACAATCATACTGGTAGTAAATCACTAGTAAAGTGAAGAATGTAAGTGATCAGATGACAAATCCTTTCACAAGTCAGGTGGTTCTCAGTTCTTTTAACAAAACAGTAAGAGAACCCAATGGAACTATCAACTCTACAAATAATTTTTACAAACAACTCTTTTGAGACCAGGGTCCAGACTGGCCTTGAACTGGACTGGTGACCCTCCTGTCTCAGATTCCCAGGGTAGTTGGGATTACAGTTGTGTAACACTGTGCCTGGCTACAAACAACTTTAAATGGAAGATCATTATGTGATTTTTGGCTTGTAATGAGGAAGGAACTGAATGACATTTCTACAACAAAATGTTCACTCTCATCTACTTGTTTATGTGAATAAGGTTTCTTAGCATTTACATCATAAAAATGAAAAAGAAGAAATAGAATTTCTTCTAAATCTAATCTCATTCAATTATATTTATTCACTGATATATTAACAAATAGTGACAACCATATGTCAATCCAGAAGAAAAAAATCTAATGCTCAGAGGCCTATTCACAGAAGAAAAGTTTTAAAAGACTATCAATCTATATTTTTGTTGCAGAGAATAAGATGATCAATAAAAGGCTTGAATAAAAATATTGGTGAAAAGGAATGGAAATTATAATTCAAGTAGAAAAAGTGATTTAATTTCTGATAAAGAAAAGTATCTTGGAGTAACCTTTAACTGGATGACTTCACTATTGAATTATCATAACTTTTAATAAATAGGCAATTGCATATTATTTTCAACTATTTAATTTGTGATTTAAAAATTCAGATATTAGGCCAAAGACAGTGGTATATGCCTGTAGTCTGATCTAGTTGGGAGGCCAAGGCAGGAAAATCACTTGAGCCCAGGAATTCAAGTGTAGCTTAGTGAAACCCTGTCTCAAAAAAAATTCAGGGGATTGGGTTTGTAGCTCCGTGGTGCACACTTTGCCTCGCATATGTGAGGCACTGGATTCGATCTTCAGCACCACATAAAAATAAATAAAACAAAGGTATTGTGAAAAAAATTCAGGGTGGGCACAGTGGTGCATGCCTGTAATCCCACCAGCTCAAGAGGCTAAGGCAGGAGGACCACAAGTTCAAAGCCAGCCTCAATATTTTAGAGAGGCCCTAAGTAACTTAGCAAGGCCCTGTATCAAAATAAAATGTAAAAAGGGCTGGGTATGTGGTTCAGTGGTTACGCATCCCTGGTACCAAAAAAAAAAAAAAAAAAAAAAAAATCAGATGTTAACTTTAAAACTCAACAGAGAGATATGTAGCTTAGGAAAATGCATTCAGTGCTGGAGAGCAAACATGTTTGAAGATACCACTGTCTACCCCCACCTCCAGGGCCCAAACAGAGCTCCTGTACCCTCCTCCAGTCTTGTCCATCTCAAGAGGTGATACCACTCTCCCCTAGGAACTCGGGTGGGGGACACCTGGCCCCTTGCATGCTGCTGTCTCCTGCCAGGTCAAAGTCACGAGTCCACTTCTCTCCAATGTGGACCACAGCTACTGCATAGCCACATTCCAGCTCTTTCCCCACCCTTAGCTCCAGCAACCCCTCCACCATGTTGCAGAGTCTTAAAAAACATACCCTGTCCCTTTTCTGCTTAAGCTCTCCTGCAACTTCTCAGAAAACTGCAAGAGTACTACTAGGGATGCTGAAAGTGGCTAGCAAGACCCTCTGGTTTGGTCCCTGGAGACCTTTTTGAGACAATTTCCTTCTATGCTCACATTTCCCTCTGTTCCCCAATTATCGCAGACTATGGCCTGCCTCACATCTAGCCAGACCCTGTGCTGAGAACGCCACCCCCACATTGGTGATTCCTTGTCACCTGAGTATCAGCTTGAAATGTCACCTCTCTGAGAGGCTGTCCCTGATCACCCCATCACTCTTACCATAACCACAGCATGGCACTAAATACCACCTGCCAGCCTCCTCTTTACTGTTTTCTCCGAACTATGAGATCGTATCATTAGGCACAGAGCACAGTCATTAATTGAAGGAATCAATGAGGCAGGGAGCAATCTTTTTGACAAGAGGTTCAACACAGAAAATTAAGGACCACATTTTTTTCATTCAAAATGAGAACAACCTAATGAAACCCATGAACAAATATACATATTCTTACAATTGTGATGACCTTCTTTACTGAACTGGGAACTCCGGCACCAGTGGGGCAAAGAATGACCATAAAAGGAATGAGTGGGCCAAAAAAGCATGGAGTCCACGAAAAGCTGACTCTAAGTGCCTGGACTACTGCTTGGCTCCAGCCAACTGGCATCAGGAGGGCACACCAGCCCATGGTGGCAGTTCTTTCCATTTTTCAAGAGACTCTGGAGAGTTAGAGTCTATATAAAAATATTCTGATTTTTAAATGCTGGCAACCCCCCCTTTTTTCTTCATACCAGGGATTGAGCCCAGGGACACTTGTCCACTGAGCCACATCCACAACCCTTTTTTATTTTTTATTTAGAGACAGGGTCTCACTGAGGTGCTTAGGGTCTTGCCAAGTTGCTGAGGCTGGCTTTGAACTTGTGATCCTTCTGCCTCAGCCTCCCAAGCTGCTGGGATTACAGGCATGCACTACTGTGCCCAGCAGCAACTAATTCTTAAAAAGTTATAAATACTACTCATTCCAAATAAAGCATCTGTGATGTTCACCTGAGAGCTGCTGGCCCATGGTTTGCTGGTTAGAAAATAAAAAATCACTGTACTACTGAGGGCTGGTTTTGGCTTCTGTAACATAAAGACAGGAGATGCTTGTCATCCTCTATAGTGGCATATGGTTTTAGAGTTCAAAGGGTTGTCTCGTATTAACTCCTCCCTCTCTCAAGAGGGGTGTGTATACACAGGACTTGCTGCATAGTGTCACTCTGGGCAGAGACAGGCACACATAAGCAGAACAGCTTTACCTAAGGTACCAGCTCCAATTATTGGGTATTCTTGAGGCTGAACTTAGTATAACCTCTGCATGACTTTATTAGGCCCTGTGCCCCAGTGGGGAGAGAGGAATCACATTCTTGTTGGCACCTCAATTTATTTGCCTCTAAGTGGCTGGAGGATTGCCTAGTTATTGGGCTAGCCTGGACAGAAAAATATACTAGAGAGCTCAAGATGCTTTAGACCTGGAGTGCTTGACCTCTAATGTCTGCCTACCTGGACAGGGTGTCCAGAGGGTGCTGGGCAGTTTACCCTGCCCTTCTTAGCAGACCTGGAGGCCATTTCTCTTGACTATATCTGGCTACTTGCCCCTTATTTCCTTGAAGACTTTGTCTCCAGTCTGTAGCTTTTATAAATGGAAAGAAAAACAGTAATGTAGGGTGGACCTCCTGTGTCCAGTAGGCCACTGATGGTCAATGAGAAGGTCCAAGAGACTGGTACAACACACTTACCATGTTTTGCTCAGCAATAAAACACTCAATGAATCGCTCAGGGTGCTCTTTCTTGAATATCTCAGAGAAGGTGGAGTTCTTGGTGTCACCATCCAGTACAACGACTCTGTTGTTTGCATGGCCCAGCTTAGCAAGAGCCAAACCGCATGCTTTCCGAGTAGCCACCTAGAAGAAAGTTAAGTTGCATGGTTTCTTGGAATGCACTTAGAGGGCAGGCACAATTTTGTAGAATTAGAAATCGTCATCTTGATGAAGAAGTTAAATTTATGATTCAACAATAATCTTTAGCATCATAAACATGGACTGCAGCCAATCTTAAAACCAGACTTGGCTCACTAAACACCAATTTCTCAAAAATATATCTCATACATTGCTGATGTGGTACCCACCTTTTTCCTGAATTGTGCTCTTTTTAGTTCACATATGCTTAAACCCCACTTGCCACATAGGAAAATACTCCACAACTGAACAGAGAGATTTCTGACAGGGTAGTTTTCATTGCATTTGTCAATTAACATTGCTACATTAATTGATTTACTGTCTTAAAATTCACAGATGGCATTTTATTTGAAATATTTGCCTTAACTAAATTTATTGTCCCATTCAGATATTCATTAAAAATTTTAAATTCATTTTCCAAAATGTGAATGCCTTTGTTGCTTTTTAATTATAAAACTGATAAAACTAATTGCAAACTATAAAATAGACAACTTTAGAATCCTGACACCACTAATAAAGAATTCCATTAGGATACAGTTTGAGATTGAACTTAATTTATAAATTAATTTAGGGGAGAATTGGTATCTTTATAATATGGACATTTTCAATCAAAAAATAAGGCAAAACTTTTCAAACAACCCCCCCACCACAAACAAACAAGCAAGGAGCCAGGCACAGTGGCATATGCCCCTAATCCCAGGGACTCTTGAGAGGCTGAGGTAGGAAGTTCACAAGTTTGAGGCCAGCCTCTGCAACTTATCAAGGTCCTGTATCAAAATAAAAAATTAAAAAAGGGCTGGAGGGGTGCTCAGGGGTAAAGCACTCAATCCCTAGTACGACCAAGCCAAACCAAAAACCAAAAAGCAAAACAAGGCTTGGCAATCCCTTAAACTGTGTGTGTGTGTGTGTGTGTGTGTGTGTTGTTGTTTTCTTTTCTTTTTTGCACTAGGGATGGAACCCAGAGGGGCTTTAACTGCTGAGCCATATTCCCAACCCCCCCTTTTTTTTTTGGAGACACAGTCTTGCTAAGTTGTGTAGGGTCTTGCTAATTTGTTGAGGCTGGCTTTGAACTTGTGATGCTCCTGCCTCAGCCTCCCAAGTTGCTGAGATTACAGCACCTGGGTCCTCAAACTGTTAAGTGCAGCATTTCCATATGACTTAGCAATTCTACTCCTAGGTATATTCTCAAGATAAAATGTAAACCTATATAAAAACTTGTACACAAATGTCCAAAGAAACATTATTCCCAATACCCAAAAGGTAGAAACAACCAAATATCTATCAAAGGATAAATGAATAAACAACATGTGGTATATCTATAAATGGAATATTATTCAGTCATAAAAAGAAATGAAGTACTGCAGCATAAATGAACTTCAAAAACATTGTGCTAAGTGGAAGAGAACACAGAAAATCATATCATATATGATTCCATTTATATGAAATGTCCAGAAAAGGCAAATTCAGAGAGACATAAAATTGATTAGTGCTTTCCAGGAACTAGGGGTAGAAGGGGCATGGGGTTTGTTTTTTTGATGATTGAAATGTTTTAAGGTTGACTTTAGTGATGGTTACACAATTATGTCAGTATGCTAAAAAAAACACTGAATTGTGAACTTTATTTTTTCATGCTGGGCACTGAACCCAGGGTCTCACACATGCTAAACACATGCTCTACCACTTAGATCTACCCCCAGCCTGAATTATACACTTTAAGCAGATCAAATATATAGTATATGAATTATATCTCAATAAAGCTCTTTTACAAAGTAAGGTTTACCTCTTCTGTCTTCATTCACTCATCCAAGCACTCTAAGACACATTTTCTTAAAAATATTTTTAAAACAGAAAATGTGGTGCTGTGGATGTAGCTCAGTAGAGCACTTGCCCAGCATGTCTGAGGCCCTGGGTTAGAGCCCCAGAACCACAAAAAAGGCAATGTGTGCACACACTATAAAATTTCAAAAGCAAAGCTATAACAAGATATCAAATGAAGAGGCTCTATTCCTTTTTTTCCTGTCCCCCAGCTACCTGGTTCCCCTTCCCAGATGTAAATGGCAATAAGGCTTGCATGAGGGATCTTTTCAGAAGTAGTCTAAGCACAAATACATGGTGGGCATTTCTTACAAAGGCACATGATCTTCTTTTAGGCTTCTAGTTATATAACCATGTGAAAACAGATATTTAAGTTTATTTGTAGCCATTTTACTATTATCAAAGGGATTGTCTTCTTGCCATCATATCTAATTACTAGTTATAATTAAGGTAAGAAAGGAATTGAATTTTGTATGTTAGTTTTGCTACAAGCTCTCTTACTGGTCTTTGTTCTTAATTTTAACCATTTCTGGTTCTTTTGGGTTTTCTCGCCTTCTCCTTGTTGGTACTGATTCTTTTATTATTTCATTTAACTGCAAAGACTCACATTTCCAGAGTGGAGCTAAATTTCTTTGCAAAATTATTAAGAATGTTTTACCTTTAGGTACAAAAGGGGCTCCAGATTTACAATATTTATATCTAGAATTGAATCTAATCTTGCACTCTACCGAAGAGCAATATAGCCCTACGCAATTTTTTCAAACAGGATTGAATGTTGAAATTTTATGAATTGTTTTTCTTTAATACATATAAAAATGAGTAGGTTTTTTCCTTCTTCCTTTGACCTAATAATACATCACTGAGTTATACATACAGTCCCTGACTCTTAACTTCAATTTTGGGACTTTTCAAAGGTTTGAAAGTTATTCACATTTGTTATAAACTGTACTTCAAATGTTCAATTTTGATCTTTTCCCAAGCTAATTATGTATAGTATAATACCCTCTTGTGATGCTAAGTAGCAGCGAGTCACACAGCTCATCATCAGCCATGAAACTGTGAGATTGAACAACTGACACTCTATAGTGTATTGTATTGTTGAACTGTGTTGTTTGCTAGTTTTGGTGTATTGAATGCATTTTCTTTTTTTTTGAAAATGCATTGTTCTTTTTTAAAATATTTTTTAGTGGGGCTGGGGGCATAGCTCAGTTGGTAGAGTGCCTGCCTGCCTCGCAAGCACAAGGTCCTGGGTTCAATCCCCAGCACCCAAAAAAAAATATTTTTTAGTTGTTGATGGACCTTTATTTATTTGTTTTATTTATATGTGGTGCTGAGAATCAAACCCAGTGCCTCCACATGCTAGGCAAGCACTCTGCCACTGAGCCACAACCCCAGCCCTAAATGCATTTTCAACTCATGATATTTTCAACTTACAATGGGTTTATTTGGACATATTCTCATCCTAAGTCAATAAGCATTTGAATTGTTTCCTAATATTGCTAAATGGCCTGAGTTATTAATTTTAACTTCACTGATTCATATAATTTTTTTTGAGATGGATTCTATGTTGCCCAGGATGGTCTTGGACTCTTGGGCTCAATGATTTGAAAGTTATTCACATTTGTTATAAACTGGGGACCCTGCTATTTTAACCTCTCAAGTGCTGGGACTATAGGTACTGGCCACTGCAAACTCACATACTTGCCCTTTTTAAAAATTTGAATCTGAGACAGTCTTGCTAAGTTTTGTGCAGGCTGTCAGAAACTTCTTTTAATGTACTAATGGAGTTAAGATTGGTTAATGTTTTACTTAGATTTTTTTGCATTGATATTCATGATTGGTCTATAGTTTTCTTTGGGCTAGTTTTATTACATTTTGGCTTCATAAATGAATTGGGATGATTCTTCAGTCTTCAAGTTTGGAAAGGTTTGAAACAGATAAGGAATCACCTATTCTTTGAAGGTTAAAAATAAGTTACCCTTGAAATTTAGTGAACATGATGCTTCTGAGGCTTTGTTCTTGAACAATTTACTCAAGTTTTTTTCCCCATGATTACTGAACAATTTATGTTTTTTATATGTCTTTTAGTCAACTTTTGATATTTCATGAACTCCTAAAATATAATCCCCATTCCTTTAAACATGTTTTCATCCAGTTACATTGGGGCTGTATCGCTTCCTTATTAATTCTTTACATGTTCTCTGAATCTGTTTATTTCCTTTCTCCAAAGACTAAATTTTGTATATTTATAGTTTTTAGCTCATTGAGGAGGCTAGCTAATAATAGCTTGTTTGTAATTCAAAGGTCCAATTTTAGATTAGGACATTAATGTAGATTGTTTTTTAATTCACTGATTTCTGACAAACTAGCTTGTTTTCCTAATAAATTTTTCCTATTTATAAGTTCTTTTAAAAAAACTAAGTCCCTATAATCCCATCTTTCAGATAAACACATAACAATTTGGTGTCACTCCTCTAAATACACTTTCTATATCCTATTTTAAATAATATGTTAATTCCTTTAAAGATCTTCCACACAGAAATAAAATTATACTATATGCTGCTTTTCATTCAAAAAATTTTAGCAATAATTTGGGCAAGCTCAGCCTCTCTTGCTGGGTTGTTTCCAATTCTGGCATCAGAACCCACACTGCAATCAACATTTCTTCCAATAGACGGATCTGCATATTCACAGATATGTATTTTCATAGGATAAATTCGTATAAGTTGCACAGCTAGTTTGAAGGGTGGGAACAGCTGAAGTGTTAAGACATTGCCAAAGTACCCTTCAGTTTTTTAATTTGTTCCCTAATTTCTCAAGTGGTTAATTCATCTGGTTTTAATCTATATTGTCAGGTTAAGAAAACACAACCAATACTCAAACTTTGTGCAATTAAAGAAGAGTCGAAAAATACTTCCTTCCTCCCAGGCCTGCTGCCTTATTTCTTCTGTATTAAAGACCCCACATTTTCCAGGTCTGCTGTAGTACATCACAGGGGAGAATGTAAAAATAACAAAAAACCACTGGGCAAGGTGGTATACAACTACAGTTCAGCTCTTCAGGCAGGAGGACCACTCAAACCCAGAAGTCTGAGGCCAGACAGGGCAGCATAGAAAGGCCTTCTCTCAAACACACACACACACACACACACACACAAAAACAAAAAAACAAAAAACAAACCCCAAACCCCAAGACTAAAAGGCTTTATGTTCGGGGTTTCATGCATAACCTGATTACTTTTTGAAGAATTGTTTTTTGATAATTCGGACTGCTTCCTTGTGTAACCCAGAGTTAAGTTCAAAAGATTGGCCCACCTATGCCATCATTCTTAGGCAGACACAGAATCATGATAGTTTTGTGCAGGGTTGGACTGTCAGGGCACAAACTGAACTAAGAAAGCAATAAAAAGTCACATAGCACCAGGAGGTAATGAATAGCAATTGGTCAGTATGAAAATCAGACCTAAAAGTGTAAAAGTGAAGAATAAAAAAAGAATAAACCCATCTTTACTGATTATAACCATTAAGTAAATATTACATTAACAATTGGTTTATCCACTGATATTAAAATAAATCAAGAATCTTGCATGTTTAGGAAGAAAGTCAGAGAACAAAGCATGTTGATATGCATGACTTAGTCAACCATCCATGTTTTTGCCTACCACGTCGCCAACTTCATAAGCAGGTGGACAAGTCATTTTTATATCCATGATGTTGATTTGAGGTGAATCCTCAATAGGGGGTTGTGGTACAAGACTCCTGTTGGTCTGTATCTGGCTCTCAATTAATTTGATAATTGCATCTGCTCTTTCTTTTGGCATTGGTTTTCCATACCAACTTTCTGCATCTTCAACATCTGCAACAAAACAAAAGCCAGCCATTACAAATATTTAGTGAGTATCTACTAAATCATCATTTGAAATACAATCTGATAAAAAATGTTAAATCTAGGACTCCCATGATTAAGAACCTGGTATAGAGGGCCTGGGATGGTATTGCAGTCAGAAAGATCAGCCTGAACAAAGGCCATGTGACTTTAAAGGGAGCTACTGGCCCCTATTTGGTAAATGGAGAGAAGAATGCAGGAGATGAAGTTGAAAAGACAGGAAGGGTAGATTCTGGAGTGTAAGGTTGATGGGTATAAGGAGTTTGAATTTTATACAAAGCAAGCTGGGAAACCATTGAAGGGTTTGGATGAGGGTAAGTAAATGATCAGTCATGTCTCAGAAAGACCGCTGTGGTAGCAATGTGGAGACTGGCTTGGATGGAAGCAAGCTGGAAGTGGATGGACCCTTTCAGATGTTGCTGCAGTTTAGAAGAGATGATGGGGGCTTGGCAACAATCATGGTACTTGAGATGGGGAGGGGGAACACATCTGCAATATACTCTAAGGAATCATATATATGGGGGGGGCAACATAAGGGAGAGGGAGAGTCAAGGACAGCACCCAGGGTTCTGCCAGGGACACATTGGTAAAGTTATTTACTGCACGGGGGTTGGGGAGCCAGAGTAAGATAATATTTGGGGGGAAGAGTTATAGAATAATTTTAAAATGCCTATATTATTTTTTAAAGAAACCAGGAATCTAAACTTGAACAATTTCAGACAGCCTAGAAATGTGAAATGACTTATTCTTTCAAAACTCCTTTCTCCCCCAGTCCTAGTTCCACAGCTGCCATTTCTAGAGGCGATACTTTACCAGGTCCTTATTTTTTTCCAGATGGTCTGGGCCTCTCCAAGTGTGTATGTGTAAACAGTGGAGATCATTTCCCATTAGTCCTCCAATTAATCAACTGTTCTCCTAGTCACTCCCTCACACAGGCAGAAAAATCACTTTCACTGGCCTTCCTCTCCTGCCCTAACTGGACAGTTATCTAGAGAGTGCAAGAGAGAAGAGTCTTGAACACATGTTACAGGTGTTACCACTGTTCACTAAAGAAAAGGCATCTCTTTGACCAGATGCTTAAAGCATCCTTCTGCTGTGCAAACAGATGTTCTGAACACACACAAGCAGGACAGACACACTTACTTGGCATGCCCCGGCCCTTGAAGGTCTTGGCAACCACAGCAGTGGGCTTGCTTTTCACTTGAGCTGCTTGCCAGAACACCTGGCACAGTGCCTCCACATCACGACCATCTACCACGTAAGTATTCCACCTGTCAACAAGGATACCAGGTTATAAGGAAGAAGGGGAGCAGGACAGAAAGAAGGTAAAACAAGAAAAGGTATGGTTACCCAAAGGCTTCGCAGCGCTTCTGATAGACCTCTATGCAGTGCTCAAGGGGCAAGGTGCCACCATGTCCCAGGCGGTTCACATCAAAGATCACCACAAGATTGTCCAGACTGTAGTAGGAAGCAAAGGCCAATGCCTCCCAGACAGAGCCTTCAGAGGACTCGCCATCTCCCAGGAGGCAGAACACACGGTAGCTGGAACAAGCCAAGAAAAGTTTAGGACCCTGCTGGGGGCTTACCTGGACCACTCGAGAAAATGCATTGCAGGGAGTGGGACAAAGGAACAGACTGGACCAGACTGGAGAAGCCACTTCAGATCATCAGGTCCATAAGCCTATATTCTCCTTACCAATTCTGACCAAGCTCAGCAGCCGAGGAAAGGAAGTTCTAAATGCTTTGGCCTCATGAGATGGGCGTCACCTTTGGTGAGCTTTTTCATTCCAGCTCTGAGGCCATTTTTAGCTGCTTCTGTTAACTCTCTAAATCAGAAAGCAAAATGGCAAGAGGGGAATGGGAAGAAAGCAGCTCCCTGAGATTCCCAAACAACATTTACACATTTCTTGGCAAGTTCCATTTTTAAGCACCACTATCTTCTATTTCTTTTCTTCCTTCCCTCCTTCCTTTCTCTCTCTCCCTCCCTCCCTTTCTTTTCTTTTCTTTTTTTTTTTTTGGACCCAGGGATTGAACCCAGGGGCATTTAACCACCGAGTCACATCTCTAGTCCTTTTTAATATTTTATATACAGACAGGGTCTCACTAAGTTGCTTAGGGCCTTGCTAAATTGCTCAAGTTGGCTTTGAGCTCAAAATCCTCCTGCCTCAGCCTCCCAAGCCACTGGGATTATAGGCATATGCCACCATGCCTGGCACCACTACCTTCTCTTTCTGATATTACAATTTATTTAAAATAATTGTAAGAATCCAAACATTCCTCTGGGTGTGCTGATGCATGCCTGTAATCCTAGCAACTCAGAGGCTGAGGCAGGAGGATCTAAAGTTTGAGGCCAGCCTCAAGACCTTAGTGAGGCCCTAATAAATGTAGCAAGACCCTGTCTCAAAATTTGAAAAAATGGCTAAGGATGTACCTCAGATCTCACTAAAATGTTTTAAGTTTTAAAATAAAGGCACTCACTCCAGGGTAAGAACAAAGAGAAGCAGACACAAATGAAAAATTTCAGACCTACAGGAAATGGAGCAGAGTGATTGCCTAAGGACTGGAGGATACACAATGAAGTACTTCCAGAGTCGCCATGGGCTGGAATGAGGACTGGTCTTTTAGGGTTCTTCCCCATCCCAAGGAGCTAGGCAGCTATTTTCCCAAAGAGACAGAAGCTCCCCATCCTGGAGAAATGGAACCCGAGGGTTCTGGACTCAGGCCTGCTACATGCAGCAGAGGACAGTGAGTACTCCTGGACCTGGACCAGGCACACATCACCATTGTCTTGCTCCCACGTCAGAAACAGCAATCTCACAAGAAAGAGACTGATTTTCTTGTCTTTGAAAAGGGGGAACCAACCCAGAAAAACATCCTTTGTTATGAACATTTAGGGACCTGATACAAAGGCAAACTGGTGCATGAGTTCAATCTACAGAGATCACCAGAGATGGAAAACAAAGCTGTCACTTAGAAAAGATCTGTGTTCTGATACAGTGGTGTTTACACTGCAGTTACCACTTAGACCCTTAGCAGGGAGGGTAGGACAGTTTCCAGAAACCTGATTTCTTTGCTGCTTTGACACTTGGTAACAGGAGCTTTCAAAACCATCTATCTACCCAAACTAATGAACTGTAAAGCCAAAGTGAGAGGATGGGGCAGTGGAGTGAATTTGGGTAAGTGTCTTACCTGGCCTGGTCGAAATACTTGCCAGTATATGCCATCCCACATGCAGCCCCCAGTCCTTGCCCAAGCCATCCTGTTGCCACATCAACAAAGGACAGTCTCTGCAAGAGAAAAGGGACCCAATGAACCTAGGACCAGCTGCAGGACAAGAATGTCAGGCAGATTTCCAGTGCTGAGTGCAAGTCACTCCAGTTGACCATCATGCCAGGCTAGGTGAATTCCTCTCTGACACACCCACATGCACCCTAAGTTTCAGATCAATGTCATAAGAGGACAATGGGTTAGGCCCCGCCCAGTTTTGGCTGGAAACTGGGTGATAAAGATGCCATGCTCAGGGCTGGGGTTGTGTGGCTCAGTGGTAAGAGCACTTGCATATCATGTGTAAGGCACTGGGTTTGCTCCTCAGCACTACATAAAAACAAATAAATAAAAAAGATATTGCATCCATCTACAACTAAAAAAATATTTAAAAAATAAAAGATGCCAAGTTCAGGTAACCACAGAATTTAGCATGAGGAGGATGACTGGAGCTTCAGGAACATACAGGAGGGAGCCTAACTACAAAGTAGAAGAAAATATAAGGCATCTTCACAAGGTCTTTTTTCCAGCCATGCACAAACCAGATGTGCAATCTTTAAGAAAATATGGGTTCTTAAACAGAAATCCCAAACACTAAAGTTTGTGAGTTCCCTGGTTTGTAAAACTCAGGTCAACTGTGATCCTAGAAGTGGTCATCTAGAAGTGCCAATACTAGAAACAGATCACTTTCCACTACCATTCTGCCATGTCTGTTCACATCCAGTTTGCATGCAGCGAGTAATCACTGTGCCATGGAGACAAAGTGACCCATGAAAAAGGGTCGCTGCTCTGGTGGGATATGCCCTACTCCTGGGCTTCCAGATATTCTGAATTGATTTAGTAGCTTCTGCTGCTACCATCTCAGCCTGACTACCAACATTGCTTGCCTCTGTCACTGCAGTGGCCTCCCTGCTTCCCCCACAGACGTTCTCAACCCAGACAATAGCAGGAGTCTATTTAAACTTAAGCCAGGGGCTGGAGTGTGGCTCAGTGGCAAACCACTTGCCTCGCATGTGTGAGGCACTGGGTTCAATTCTCAGCACCACATATAAATAAATAAATACAATAAAGGTCCACTGACTAAAAAAACATTTTAAAAAACCAAGCCAGGCTGGGTATGGTGGCACACACTTGTAATCCAAGCAACTTTGGAGGCTGAGATCCTAAGGAATTTAAGAACTGCCTCAGAAATAAAAAAGGCTGGGGATGTGACTTAGTGGTAAAGTGCCCCTGAGTTCAATCCCCAGAACCAAAAACAACCAACAACAAAACTCAACAAACACTTAATCCAGGTTAACACATCTCTGCTAACAGCCCAAGTTCTTACACCAGCTTGCCTACTTCAGCCCCCTCACCTCCTACTCGCCTTCTTGCCACTCCAGGCACCTTAACTTTCTTGCTGTCCCCTGAGCACAATGGGCACATGTCTACCTCAGGACCTTGGCACTTGCTACCTCTGTATTTCTAGGTTTGTTTCTTGTTTGTCCCCTCTGTCCACATGTCTCAGCTTCATTCAGAGACCAGTGCCATGTTCATCACTACCATGAATAAATGAATAGTACTTGTCATTCTCAGATCTCTTTCCTTTGTTTCCCATTCTCCACTGCTCTCTGGGACCTTCTGTCCTTACCTGGAATTTACCATATGCTTTGTGCCCCAGATTCCCTTTCAGTTTTGTATTTCTCATCTAGTGGAACTTTGTCACTGAAGTTTCTTCTGATCATGTCTCCAGCTTTGTCTTCCTCTCTATGGTTCCTGCCTCCTTTAACAAGCTCTGGTCCAGACTGCCTTGCATGCCCTTGGAGTTAATGACCTACCATGTTATGCACCAAACCTGAGCTCAACACACAGACCAATTATGCTTTCTCCTGGCTGTGAAGAGTGAGGCAAGCAAACCCACTTCCTCAGGGCTTCACTTTTTGGGTATGACAGAGACCAGAGCCACTCTCAGGTGGCAGGATAATATGATGTATAGAAAGAACCAAAATGATAAATAGGACCCATTTCAGGCCTATTGCCACATGGTGACCAAAACTTGTTAGAAAGCAAGCATCAGAGCAGGCCCAGGCTCCCCTGCCAGCATACCTTTGAGAGGATGAATCGGTCGTTGTCTGGGTTCTCTGGATCTGACTGCTTATATCTCATCGTGTGGAAGAATAGCACAGACATGATCTCGGCAGCACTGCTGCAAGATGTGGGGTGGCTGAAAGGCAGAAAACACAAGTCACTTCTCACAGGCATGTGACAGTGCACAAAGCTGCCTTTCAACATATGATCTCCACAGATCAGAAGTAGCAGAGTCATTTACCCCAGTCCAAGGGAGGCAGGGCCGTGGCTTCCCAACTCATGGCTAAAGGCCACTCTGCAGCCCAGCAACCTCATGACCTCTCCTTGCAC
This sequence comes from Sciurus carolinensis, assembly GCF_902686445.1. Taxonomy (NCBI): domain Eukaryota; kingdom Metazoa; phylum Chordata; class Mammalia; order Rodentia; family Sciuridae; genus Sciurus; species Sciurus carolinensis. Next base: position 130,338,203 of record NC_062232.1, on the reverse strand, counting down.
ACAGCACAATGCTCTGAGGCTAGCTCCCTTCTATAGGGAACACGTGCACACGGAGCAAGTTCATCTTTTGACTCCAACCTGAGCATCATTTCACTTGTGTGATTTCATCTGTGGTACTATGACATGCTGAGGAAATTTCAGGAACATCACTAATCAAAAATGTCATGCGGATCCCTTTCTACTACCTAAAATGAACATGTTATTGGAAGTGAATGGTGAAAGATTGGAAAATTTCTCATGATTAAGTAATTGGGCTCTTCCTCAATGCTGAAATAATGTTGCTCTTAGTAGCCTACACCTAAGTCGACAGTTTTAAATTTATTTATATGTTTAAACTGGGAATTGAACACAGGAGTGCTTTACCACTGATCTACATCCTCAATCCTTTTTTTTTTTAATTTTTATTTTGAGGGCTGGGGTTGTGCTCAGTGGTAGAATACTTGCCTAGCATGTGTTAGGCACTGAGTTTGATTCTCAGCACTACATATAAATAAATGAATAAAATAAAGGTCTATCAACAAGTAAAAAAATTTTTAAAAAAAATTTTATTTTGAGACAGGGTATCACTAAGTTGCCTAGGGCCTCACAGAATTGCTGCAGCTGACCTTGAACTTGCAATCCTCACGTTTCAGCCTCCTGAGTCCTTGGATTACCCACATGTACCACCAAGCCTGGTACCTGTTTTTAGTTTAAAGGGGGAAAGGAAGCCTGGCACAATGGCACATACCTGTAATCCCAGTGGCTCGGAAGGCTGAGGCAGGAGGATCACAAGTTCAAAGCCAGCCTCAGCAAATTAGCAAGGCCTAGGCAACTTAGACCCTGCCTCAAAAAAAAAATATATATATATATATATATATATATATATATAAATAGGCTACAGTTGTGGCTCAATGGTTAAGCACCCTGGGGTTCAATTCCCAGTAACCCCCCCAAAACAAAACAAAACAAAATGGGCGGGGAATGTGGCTCAGTGGTTAAGCACCCCCATGTTCAATCCCCAGTACCAAAATAAAATAAAATAAAATAACTAAATAAAAATAAAAGGGGACAGGGAGATAGGACAAAGAACAAAAGCTTCTCCCTGAAAACATTTGCCAACTATTTCTTACAGAGGATTTTTATCCAGAAAATGTAAGGAAATCAAAAAACTTAACAAAAAATCAATTTTAATTAAAAATGAGAAAACGATCCAAACAGTTACTTCTCAAAAGAAAAAATAGAAATAGTCAACAAATATATGAAAAAACGTTTAATATCATTAGCTTTCAGGGAACTGCAAATCAAAACTCCAATGAGGGCTTGGGATGTAGATCTGCAATACAGTCCTTACCTAGCCTGTGTGAGGTCCTCAGTTTAATCCCTAGAACCACAAAAACAAACTACAACGACATACCATCTCACCTCAATGGCTATTATAAAAAAAAAACTGATGAGTATGTGGAGAATAAGGAACTCTCACACTGTTGGCTGGAATGTAAATTAGTACAGTTGCTACGGAGGTTCTTTAAAAAGGGTAAAAATAGATCTACCTTATGATCTAGCTATCCCATTTCTGGGTGTAGATCCAAAGGTAAATAAAATCAACACACCAAGAGATAACTGCATGCCCATGTTTACTGCAGCACTGTTCACAATAGCCAAGATATATAATCAGTCCAGGTGCGCAACAACAGATGAATGGAATAAGAAAATGTGATATAGATAGGGAATGGAATATTATTCAGTCATAAAAGAATGAAATCTGGGCTGGGAGTAGAGCTGTGTTAAAGTGTTTGTCTCACATGGGAAGAGGCCCTGGGTTTGATTTCCAGCACCTGCCAAAAAATAAAAAAAGAATGAAAGCCCATCATTTGCAGCAAAATAGATGGAACTGAAGAACATTGTGTTACCTGAAATAAGCCAGACATACAAAGACAAGTACTATGTGTTCCCTCTCTTATGTGGAAGCTAAAAAAATAAAGTAGAGGGATGGGGATGTAGCTCAGAGATAGAGCACCTGTCTACTTGCCAGCATGTGCAAGGTCCTGAGTTCAGGCCCCAGCACCACACACAGAAAAAGACCCCAATGTAAAATAGTTATTAATAGAAGTTGGGAAGGATATTTGTGGGAGGATGAATAAGGAGAGGCTGGATTTGATCAGTGTGTCCTCTATGCACATGTGGAAATATCACAATGAACCCTTTAATATGTACAATTAATTTGTGTTAATAAAAAGGAGCCAGGAGTGGTGGTACATGCCTGTAATCCCAGACATTAGGGAGGCTGAAGAAGGAGGACTGCCAAGTTCCAGGCCAGCCTGGGCAACTTAGTGAGACACTGTCTCAAAATATACAAAAAAGGAGCCAGATGTGGTGCCTCATGCCTGTAATCCCAGCAGCTTGGGAGGCTGAGGCAGGAGGACTGCAAGCTCTAAGTCAGCCTTGCCAGCAACGGCAACATGCTAAGCAACTCAGTGAGACCCTGTCTGTAAATAAAATACAAAACAACAGGACTGGGGATGTGACTCAGTGGTTGAGTGCCCCTGAGTTCAATCCCTGGTACCTCCTCCCCCAAATTAAATTAAATTAAAAATGGCTAAGGATGTAGCTCAGTGGTAGAATACTTGCCTAGCATGTGCAAGGTCTTGGGTTTAATCTCAGTACAAAAAAAAGACAAATAGGTAAATAAATAAATTGAAAACCTGTACTCCCTGCAGCCCTTCTCCAACAGTCAGAAAAATAAGATTTTGGGCCCAGGTCATTCATATTAATAATCTGCTGTTTAAAAGTTTCACAAGGGCTGGGGTTGTGGCTCAGTGGGGTAGCACTTGCCTCGTTCGATTCTCAGCATATAAATAAATGTGTAAAATAAAGGTCCACCAACAAAATTTTTTTTTAAAAAACGTTTCAATATAGAAAATGGGGACTTAAGCCTCTTGCCTTATAAATGTTTCCTAAATGAATGGTTTATGTTTATAAGCTATTAGAAATCCCTTGAGAAAATGTAATGTTGTTATTAGTTTTGAAAGTTTAAAGAACAAAATAAAAAAATGGGCTGGGGGTGTAGTTAAGTTGTAGTTCTAGGTTTGATCTGCAGCAGCACCACCAAAAAACCAAAGGAAAACAAAACAACCTTGGAAACATGTGGATCTTAAAGGGAATCATGTCCTTTTTTAAAAAAAAGGTTGTCACTATGCTATGTTGCCCAGGTTGATCATGAACTCCTGGGTTCAAGTGATCATTCCTGGTCCACATTGTCCTTTTAATGTCATAGCCCATGTTTCAGGTACAGATTTTAAAAAATTAAATTAATTTATTTATTTTTGGTACTGGGCATTGAACCTAGAGCCTCTTAACCACAGAGCCACATCCCCAGCCCTTTTTATATTTGATTCAGGGCCTCACTAAATTGCTGAGACTGGCTTTGAACTTGCAATCCTCCAGCCTTAGTGTCTCAAACTGTTGGTATTACAGGTGTACACAACCATTCCTGGCTCAGAGCCAGATTTTTTAAAAAATCAGTATATTATCTTGTCTGACCACAACAGAAATAAAAACTGAACCATACAACAAATTCAATAACTCACCATTGCACAATAGGAGTCAAAAAGGAAATCACAAGGAAAAGCAGAAAATGAAAACAAAAGCATAAAACCCATAAAATTAAGCAAAAAGCAGTGCCAAGAAGGAAGTTTATAGTTGTAAGCACATTTAAAATTTTTTTCCAATCAGCAACCTAAGTTTACAACTTAAGGAACTAATGACAAAGCCCAAAGGTAGCAGAAGGAAAAAGAATGATTAGAATGGAAATAAATAACAAAGAGACCAGGAAAACATTAGAGAAAAATCGATAAAGCAAAAAATTATTTTTGTGGTTCTGGAAATGAAACTCAGAGCCTCTAGCATGCTAGGCAAGTGCTGTGGCACTGAGATATGCTCCCAACTTCAAAAGTTGGTCCCTTGAAAAGACTAACAAAAGTTTTAGGTAAATGAGCTAAGTAAAAAAGTAAAAAGGAGAAAAGACAGAATTAACTAAATTGAGAAAGTGAAAGAGCAGCCAGTTCCTGTCAATGCTACAGAAAATGAAAATGATCAGAAGACTACTGTGAGCAACTGTATGTCAGCAAGTTGGTTAATTAACTCAATATAATTTTTATAAACAAAGAACTTAACTGAACCATGGCTAGAAACAGTTTAAACAAATAAACAATGAGTAAGGACACTGAACCAGGCAATCCAAACACTTCCAACAAACCAAGTGCTGCACATTCCTGTAATCATGACTAGTGGGCAGGCTGAGGCAGGAGGCTCGCTGGACCCCAGGAGTTCCATGGCAGTCTGGGCAGCAAAGTGGTCTCAAGAAACATACGAAAGCAAGAATTCTCAACAAACAAAATCCCTCCAGTTTATAGCTTTACTGATGAACCGCATCAAACCTTTAAAGAAAAATGAATACCAATCGTACTGCAACTCTTTCAGAAAAAAAAAAAAAAATGGAGGTGGAGTATTTTGGATGAGATCGCGTGTATTCAGGGTAGTATAGCCACAGACCAAAGGTGGAACATTTCAAAAGTCATTCTATGAAGCCTGCACTGCCCTGATACTAAAGTTACTCTACAATGATTAGAGACTCCTTCCTTAGGTGGTCACAGTGGCATGAGCCTGCATCCCGGCTAGTTGGGAGTGGCAGGGTGATCGCTGGGGCCCAGGAGTTTGGGGCCAGCATAGGGGAAATAGCAAAAGCTCATTTCAAAAAAAGGGGGGTGGGGGCAGAGAGAGAGAGAGAGAGAGAAATTTAAAAAGAAAGAAAGAAAAAAAAAAAGGGAGAAATTCAAAAACAGCGAACGCGCGGCGCAGTGGCGCACGCCTGTAATCGGGTCCGGCGGTTCGGGAGGCTGAAGCAGGAGGATCGCAAATTGAAAGTAGGCTGAGTAACCGCGTGGCCCTGAGCAACTCAGCGAGTCCCTGTGTCTAATAAAATACAAAAAAGGGCTGGGGATAGGGCTCAGTGGTTCAGTGTCCCTGGGTCCAATTCCCAGAACCAAAAGGAAAAAGAAAGAAAACTACAACGAACAACTATCTTTATGAATATTGATGCCAAAAAAAAAAAAAAAAAGCCAACAAAATCTCAGCAAACCCGGTGCCCATTTCTGCTCCGCTTCTTACTTGCGAACAACTTTCTTTAGGGAGGTTGGCGACACATTACGGATTGAACTAACGGTCTCGTACATCTACGCAAGCAGTGTACCAAACAGCAGTATCTGCAGCCCTAGGTTTCTCTCTTTTACCGTCACGCAGTTAGGGTCGCTTGACCAGTGCTCCTGCCGACTGAGGAAGCCCCCAGTAGCAGCTAAAAATCAATCACAGCTAACCAGAACTTTCCAGGGACACCCCCCGCCCGAACGAGTTCTAGATTCTTCTGTACTAACGGGTGTGGCCCTAGGGACTTTCAGAGCCCTGGCCACGAGGCAGACAGAGGCAGGGACCAAAGCACGCGTCGGGGCACCTGGAGATGGCGGCTCTCGGTCCCCACCTTCGATCAAGAGGAAATCTTCACGAAAAGCCCATTAAGCAACCGACGGCTCCCTTCTCCTCAGGCCCTCACCACCGCAGTGGCGGACAAGCTGCACGAGGCGGCCTTCGATGAGGGGGCCTTACCCGGAATTCGAGGCGCAAGTGGCCCTGATGGAATGGATCCGTAGGCGGTTAGCCATGTCCCGCAGCACCTGCACCGTCTTCTCATCGGGCTTGGCCTCCTCGGTCATCGCAGGGCCAGGCTCCGCATCAGACATAGCTGCGATGGCGTCGGGGCTAGACCAACGAATGGGGCCGGGTGTGATCGCACGCCTTCAGTTAACTTAGTGCCCGTCCCCTTGCGCGGGCCGCTCCCTCCGCGACCTTATCCTTCCGCGCTGGGTCGCTCCTTCCGCACACCCAAGTCAACGAATAGTGAATATTTGTCATTACATGTTCCATATTCTACAAAATAATTCCATTTCTTCATATCTTTCCTTATGTTCTCCATTCCAAAGGTGTTCCCCTTTGGGGGCGGTGTAGGATCTTGTTTTGGGATGGTTAAAGAGTTCTGGAACTAGATGGTGCGGATGTTTCCCACGTGGGTGGCTGGACGAAGCCGCTTTACATGCTTGAAAATAGTTACCTTGGTGAGGCAGTAATTGTGCGCATGTATCTGCGGTATTGAAAAGTTCACGCTGGAATTTCAAAGTTTGCGATTGGCCACCCCTCCCCCTCAGCATAGCCCCCTGGCGGGCTTCTCAACGTCTGAGCCATTTTACTTTCTAGAACTTTCTGTAACGGAACTTCCCTTTGCTGAGGTAGCTGTTAGCCCAGTGCCAGTCTGTAACTTGACCGCAGAGCCCATCTTCAGTGAACTCCCTTCACTACGGAATTTGCACACTTTCTGTCAGAAATACCACATCTCAAGCTAAGCCTCTCACTAGACACCACACCATGGGTCTCGGCAAAGCTATTCCCTCCGACTTGGAGACCATCTTCCCTAATTAGCATGCGTCCTGCTGTCCCCAAGTACTTGGGAGTCCGAGTGCTGGATTTTAGGTAAAAAAAAAAATGCTCGATTCCTTCACAAAAACCCCAAAGTGTCACCGCAATGCCATCAGTACTGTGCTAAAGTGTACGTACATTTTAAATTTTAATAGCTGCCGCCTAGTTTTGCAACAAAAAACTGACCCTGCTCATCCGACTACATGCGGTACGTGAGTGCACATTTTCCCCACCTCCGCACCAATGCTGGATGTTGTCAGTGTTTTTTAATTTTTGCAATTATAACATGACAAAATAATAATTAATGCTTTCGTTTACAAATTATTGTTCACCTTTTGGTTGTACATTTTCTGAACATAAATCGTCATTTATAATTAATCCTGTCTGAACTCTCGCTATTATCCTTTACTGTTTTATAGCCGATTGTTTTTAGCTATCTTGTAATAGTTCCTTACATAGTTTGTTGATTACCTCTTTATCTGTACCATATATGCCAAGTCTTTTTCTCCTCAATCCTTTGCTGTTTTTAATATTAAAGGAGACATTCTATTTTATTTTGTGTATTTATTTGTAGTACTAGGGATGGAACCCATGGCCGCATGCATGCTAAGTAAGCGCTCTACCACTGAACTACATCCCCAGCCATTTTCATTTTCTTATTGTTTTTTAAATTTTGGAAATGGTCTCCCTAAATTGCCCACACTGGCCTCAAGTTTGTAATACTGTGACCTCAGCCTCCCTAGTAGCTGGAATAACAGCTGTGTGCCACCATACATCTATCTGAGATACTTTATTTTAAAGGAAAAGCCAAGTGTTTGATCCAAAACCTAAATGTTTCTTCTTTTCAACTTTGGTTTTTTTTCTCTCTACTTGAAAGGTTATAATAAATACGTGAATCTTTTCCTGTGATATTTTGGGTTGAGTCTTACAAAGGTCTTTTCCACCCAAAGTATATAAAATACTTTAGTGTGTCTTTTTAATAGTGTCATAGTTTTTAAAATGTTTTTTATTCATAAGCCATTTATTTATTAGTACCAGGAATTGAGCCCAGGGGTGCTTAACAACTGAGCCACATCCCCAGCCCTTTTTAGATTTTATTTTTGAGACAGGGTCTTGCTAAGACTGGCTTTGAACTTGGAATCCTCCTGCCTCAGCTTCCTGAAATGCTGAGATTATAGGAGTTTGCTACCACACCTGGATACTTTCATACTATTTAAATGTTTGGTTCTTTATTCTGTCTGGATCTTATTATTGTGAAGTACTCCATTTACCCAAGATCCTATTTAATATTTTTAAAAAATCTCTTAACTGCTCTTTTGCATTTTATCTTCCATATAAATTTTAGAATCAGTTATTTTAAGATTCATAAGTCATTCTCATCGGGTTTTTAATTATGGTTTCATGCTGTATGGGTTATGTAGAAGACTGGCTGCCTCATTTATAATATTCAGTCACTTCCTCAAGAACATGGTATCAAGTCAAGTGATATTTTATTTTATATTTATTCTGATATCTCTCTTTCTCTCCTTCCTTCGTTCATTCGTTCATTCATTCCTGCCTTCCTTCCTTTCTTTCTTTCTTTCATACCAGGGATTGAACTCAGGGGCACTTAATCACTGAGCCACATCCCCAACCCTTTTTTTGTATTTTATTTAGAGACAGGATCTTGCTAAGTTGCTTAGGGCCTTGCTAAATTGCAGAAGCTGGCTTTGAAATTGAGATCCTCGTGCCTCGACCTCCAAAACCTCTGATCTTCTTTTTGTTTCTTCTTTCCTTCCTTTTATCCTGCTGCTTGCTTTGTTTTTGTTGATTTAATCTTGCTATGTTGCCCAGACTAGCCCCAAACTCGAGGGCTCAAGTGATCCTTCTGCCACAGACTCTCAAATAGCTGGGACTACAGGTGTGAGCCACCATGCCTTGGCTCCTTCCTCTTCTTTGCATTCCATTTCTGTTCCCCCTTGTTTGTTTAGATGTTTTGTATTTGCTTTCTGTTCTATTGGTGGTTACCTTCGATTTTTTTTCAACCAACATTTTTTTTCTCTCAATTTCAACTTTTGTATTGTATCTATAAACTTCTCCTCAGAGCAAGTCATAAACAAATTTTTATTTTCCCTGTTTAAAACTTGCTCTTTGGAAAAATTTTTGGTTAGCCTGACGTGGTGGTGCATGCCTGTAATCCCAGTTACTCTGGAGGCTGAGGCAGGAGGAGCACAAGTTCAAAGCCAGCCTCATCAACTTGATGAGGCCCTAAGCAACCCAGCTAGATCCTGTCTCTGAATAAAATATTGAAAAGGGCTGGGGATGTGGCTTGGTGGTTAAGCACCCCTGGGTTCAGTCCCCGGTATCTCCCCACAAAATTTAGTTCTTATAGTTGTCAATAGTGTGCATGAACATAACTTAAAACAGGGTCAGCAAACTTTTTCTGTAAAGAACCTGTGAGTATTTTAGGTCACATGGTCTCTGTAACTACCCAACTCTGCCCTGGTTGTAGCAACCATAGGCAATAGGGACATGCAAGAATGTGGCTTGAATCTCATATAATTTTTACCTAGTTTGAAACATTCTAATTTGATTTTTTCAATGATTTAAAAAGGCTAAAAATCATTCTTAGTTCATAGGCCATACAAACACAGGCAGTGGATCTTTGATAGTTTGCTGACCCCAAGTTCAAAGAGTTAGTTACTTCTTACAAAATAGTAATCCAGGTCCTCCAACCATTCAACATCCACTCCCCAGCATCAACCACTTTGAACACTTTTAGCACTTTCTTTTGTCATTTACCTCTAGTTCTCTAAATAACAGTGCTGTTGCTTTCTCTTTTTATATTTTAGGAATTATTGATTGACTTCTCACTGTAAAAGATGAGGTAGCTCTTTCGCCAGCCCCCACCCCAACCGACACTTACTTCCTGTTCCCCCATTCTTCCAGCACAGTGAATTATGATTCCAGTTAGGTCATCTCTTCGTGTTACATTACCACGGCCATGGAAGCTGGACTCAGTTGTGTACTTGCTGTGATTTCTTTTCCTTTCCCAACTCCTTGTTTTTCTTGGAGTCAACCTTTGTATCCCCATCTCCTTTTTGCTTGTTTGTTCTTATCCCTAGTTCAGTGCTTCCCCCAACTCTCTGAATTTCATATATTTGTTTAAAGATGTCTGGCATTTTAGTAGTTCCTTTCCTTGGAGCTTTCTTGGGTCCTTTTTTTTTTTTTTTTTTTTTTTTTTTGGTACCAGGGATTGAACTCAGGGGCACTTGACCACTGAGCCACATCCCCAGCCCTCTTTTGTATTTCATTTAGAGACAGGGTCCCACTGAGTTGCTTAGCACCTTGCCATTGCCGAGGCTGGCTTTGAACTTTCGTTCCTCCTGCCTCAGCCTCCCAAGCTGCTGGGATTACAGGTGTGGGTCACCATGCCCAGCTTCTTGGGTCTTTTTTTTTAAAGCTGTAGATGGACACAATGCCTTTATATTATTTATTTATTTTTATGTGCTGCTGAGGATCAAACCCAGTGCCTCACACATGCTAGGCAAGCGCTCTACCACTGAGTCACAACCCCAGTCCCTTCTTGTGTCTTTTTGACTTGCTTTCCATGCCTGCTGCCCAGGCATGAGCCTGGACTTTCCTTCCATCATCCCAGAGATGGTTTTCACTCCTTGAGGCCCCTGTTTCCTAGTTATCACCTTTACTTCCTTAATTTTGTTTGTGCATTATCTCTACAAAAAGGTCCGTGAAACAAGAATGCACAAGAAGTAAATTATTTGAGTTCTTTCATGTCCAAAAATGTCAGTAGTCTAAACTCACAGTTAGAGTTGGGGGTGTGACTCAATGGTAGAGCTCAAGTTTACCATGTGTGAGGCCCTGAGTTTTATCCCCAGCACTGAAAACAAATTTTTTTTTTCTGAACTCATGGGTTGGCAGTTTGGTTTAAGAATTATAGGTTGGAAATTAATTTTCCTCTCAGAATTTTAAAGGCATTCCTTCATTGTCTCCCAGTTCCCCATGCGATTACTGAAAAGTCTGAAGACATTCTAAATTCTGATTATTTGAATATGACCTAATTTTTTTCTTTCCAACAGTTTTTCTCTCAGCATATTGAAGATATTCAAGCATCTTCTGGGTTTCGTTGATGCTATTGAGAAATCACCTTGCAGTCTAAAAGTCATGGTTTTAAAGGTAATCAGTTTTATTTCTTTGCTTTTAATATCTTTTGTCTAGGTATGAATCTGTTTCTGTTTTTCCTGCTTGGGATTTGTTGGAATTCTCAAATTTGTGCATTTGTGTCTTCCATTAGTTCAGGAAAGTTCTTAGAAAGTAGCTCTTCAAATGTTGTCACTGCTTCATTTACTCTTTCATAGTGATAAGATTTTTGTTAGACCTTCTCACACTCTCTTCTTCCATGTTTCTGTTTTTCCATTTCTTTTGTTTTGTTTGAGTACTGGGGGTGGAACCCAGGGGCACTCAACCACTGAGCCACATCCACAGCCCTTTTAGTTTTTTATTTCATTTTGAGACAGAGTCTCACTGAATTGCTGAGGCTGGCATTGGATTCTCCATGCTCCTGCCTCAGCCTCCCAAGCCACTGGGATTATAGGTGTGCACTATTGCACCTGGCTATTTTTCCAGTTTTTTATATTTCTTCGTGCCTCTTAGCTGCATTCTGGATACTTTGTTTTGTTATGTTTTAGGATTTACTAACACTCTCTCCAACCATATCAAATATGCCATTAAATCCATCTATTGAACATTTACAACCTTTTAAAACTGCAGAATTTGACATATGTGCATAAAGATGCAGAAAATATCAACATATATTTTGAGCAATAAGGATAAGGTGAACACCTACTTACCTACTACATAGGCCAAGAACCCTAGCCTCCATGTGCCACCCCATTCACAGTTACCTTCTCCCACCCTAAGTAGAAATCCCCATCCTGATGTTTATCGTACTCATATCCATTTATTTTCTTTATAGTTTTGCCACCTACAATATTACTTATTTTTGCTTCTTCTTCAAATTTTTACATAAACAGAACAATATGTAGGATGAATTTTTTGCTTAACTTCTTTTGTTCAATGTGAATGCTTGTGAGATTCATTCACGTTTCTTAAGGCTGTGTTTCTCTTTTGTAATGTAATAATGTATTGCTGAATATTTAACAGTTTACTGATCCAATTCTGCTCTCGATGGCAGGTGGGTGGTTTGTAGTGGTTGGTTACTGGGAACATTGGTGGACCCATCTCTAGGCGAAATTCTCTACAAATGCAATTGCTGGACCATTCAGTCCATCCTGGACTATTCTTTCCACTGTATGCTACTACCACGTGCTTTTCCACAGGGGTTGTACCAGTTTAGTTTCCCAGCAGTAGTGATCGAGAGGTCCTGATGCTCCATGTCCTTGCCAACATGTATCATTGTTAGTCTGTTTGAATTTTTCCAGTCTTCTGGGTGCGTAGTGGTATCACACAATGTTTTAATTGAGATATAACTTACATATAATAAAATACACAGAATCAAGATGTCTAGGACAATATAGTCATTTCCTATTTGCCACCAGGAGAGCATTTTAAGATGACAAAGTGCTCACAGTTTCAAAGTAGAAACAGAACAGAGGCTCCACCTGCTCTGTCTTCACCTCCTTACTCTCTCCACTGCCCTGTGCCACAGGGTTCCACCAGTGATGCTCTTGCCATCTTGATTTTACAGGTGCGAAAACTGAACCTCAGAGTGGTTTCTTAACTTGCTCAAGGTCTCAAAGTGATAGAGGCAGGATTTGAACAGGGAGCTATTTGAAAGACAAAGTTATCACTCACAATGTGAGAAACTTATTCTTTGTGTCGTCATAGAATTTTCCACTCTGGGCTATAAACTGTGTAAAAGCAAGAAACATGTCAGGCTTCTGTACCACATGGTAGGCACTCAGAAAATAATGTGTAGAATGAGTGATTGCATGCACAACTGAATCTGTTATGATGCAAATCTCTCTGCTTCGCTCCCTGGGAGTAGCAATATGGCAAACAATGTGGGTTAATGAGAATGAGTTTATTCATACTTTACAAGAATAGGGTGTTTTTTTGTTTGTTTGTTTGTTTGTTTGTTTGGTGCTGATGTTTGAATCCAGCGGTGTTTTACCACTGAACTACATCCTCAATCCTTTTTATATTTTATTTGAGATCAGGTCTTATTAAGTTGTTAAGGGTCTGGCTAAATTATCCAGGCTGGCCTCAAACTTGTGATCCTCCTGTCTTAGCCTCCTGAGTCACTGGGATTACAGTCATGCACCACCAGGACTGATTACAAGAATATTTCTTTACAAACAAGACACACAATTTGTAATTCTTGGAAGAGGTAATAGAAGAGGCCCAAGCATAAGTGGGCAAATATAGAAGGGAGATTCTGCCCATCTGAGGATCATAGTAAGGTACACCTATAAAGGAAGGAGTCAAGTGCTGAACAGGAGGGGTGTGGGACCCATAAATTGAACTTGACCTCCCCAGTCTATGTTGAGCCCATGTCAAGTGCACAAATTTTCTATGTCAGTATCAGTATATTCACATAAGTATTTTTATGGAGTGAGGCCAGAATGTGTCTAAGTCTCCATTTGTTGCTCACAGAGAACCTGATTTGATATTTCCTGTTTCCCACTCCAGGCAGAATACATCAAGAGCCCTAGTGCAACACTTCCCTCCAGCGTGCCTTCCTGCAGGTCTCTGTCATCCAGCGAGGAAGGTCCCAATGGCCACTCCAGCCTTTCGGAGGGAGAACTTTCCCGGAATTTACAGGAAAGTGTCAAGCACCGCATCCTCTACCTCTCAGAGCAGCTAAAAGTGGAGAAGGCTAGTCGGGATGAGAACACTGTGAGCTACCTCAAGCTAGTGTCCAAAGCTGACCGGCACCAGGCTCCACATATCCGGCAGGCCTTTGAGAAGGTGAATCAGCGCACCTCTGCCACCATTGCCCAGATTGAGCGAAGGCTCCGCCAGTGTCATCAACAGCTCCAGGAACTGGAGGAGGACTGTAGGTCCAAGGGCTCAGTGCTGAAGGTGGAAAGCAGCCTGGACAACTGCGAGCAGCCCAGTGCAAAGGCCTCCGTTTCCAAGTCCCCCAGGCCGGGTGAGGAAGATGGTCTGTCCTCCAACCTGCCTGATGTCACCACATCCTTCACTCTGGAGAGTCACTTCTTGGACTTGCAACAGGGGAATTTCTCAGAGACAAAGCATGTGTCCCAGAAACGAAAGCTACTATTGCAGAAGGTGGAGGAAGAGTTGACAGAAATTAAGAAGTTCCACATTGACCTTCAGGTGTCCTACCAGGGCCTCAAGGAAAGGTATCTGACGGACCTGCAGGTGTCACTGGAATCCCTTCAGGAGGAGAAATGCAGGTGAGGTGAACCCCTTCTTCCATCTTGCTTCTGAGGACTGGAAGCAAGTGAGGGACAATTGGGACCTGCCTGGTTTGGGGTGTCTAAGAAGGAATCAGGGACAAGGACTTGGAGAGTCAGGATGCAGGCAGATGGGAAGAATAGGTCTGTGCAGGGTCTTCTTTCTGTTGTCCCACACCTAATTGTTCCTTGCTGGCCATGGCTCCAGCTCAGAGGTCCCTGCCAGGTCTCTGTGGAGCACTGGGTTGGGTGGTCTTGACTACAGTGGCAGGAGGCAGCCAGGTGGCATTAGTTAGTGAGGCAGCATCCCCTGACCCTGACTGCTAGAAAGGTTGCTTAGGACTGGAATTGCCTTGTGAGCCCCAATCTCTTCACCTGTGTGCCTGCCTGATTGAGCTGGGGCCCAAAGTCAAGCACTGAACATTCCATCTGAGAATGAATGCCTTCTTCTGCATGCTTTCTCCACAATGTGCAGTAGCTCGATTTTATTTTTCTCTAAGATAAAACTAGAGTCCACCAATTAAAAAAAAGGCAGTGGGGACCTCAAAGGATCTACTCCACTCCTCTTGAGGGGCCCTTCTGTGGGCTCCTACTGACCCTCTGAGGCACCATGCTGCTTCCCCCGTCACTGTCACCACAGTCTGTGGTTAATTAACATTAATCCTTCCAACAGCCTGGAAAGGGAGGGAGAGATTCACTTAGGTGAGCCAAGATTCTTAGCATTTCCACAAAAATAAGAACTCTCAGTCCTTTTAGTGACTACACATATGTGGGAGAAAAGGCAAATGGGAATCATTATCTTTGGTTTTCCCAGGGAAATCTTACCACTTATATGGCCTAAGAATCCATAAAGGGAAATCAAAGAGTATAATGGGCAACCAATTATCAAGTAAGATGATCAGTCAGAATTATAGGTTTCCTTTGGAGGTTATTTTCATAGGACATAGCAACAGAATCTAAAATATTGGGAGTCTTAAATACCTCTTCATTGAAGTAACATTCCAAAGGTTAGATTTATATCAAGCAAGAACAGAGCTGAGGGGCACTTACAGACACCCCCGTGTGTTTCCATATCACACAGCTCAGTGAGACTCATGCTTGGGTACACTCTTAACCTCTTACCCACTGGAAGCAGATACACATGTGACATATGTGTTCAGCTCCATGCAGTGTCATCCAGTGACCATGCCTGTGTGTCTACCACCCAAACCCCTGTGATGGGAAAATTTCTGGTGTGCCATGAACTGAGATTTCAACCCCTAAGTCCTGGGACATTTATCACAGCTGAATCTGTTTTCTTCCAAGGGAGCTATTATAATTTTTATTGTTGTGGTTTCTTTCTAATTTGATAGTGAAGAACTCTGTCAAGAATGACCCTAAGGGAAGATAGGCACTCTCCAGGAGAGTGGGGAAAGTTAGGTTGGGATGTGAAACCAAAATGTAGGAAGTGGAAGAAATGTCTCGGGGTAACAGGGAGCTCAACCAGCAGCCACAAGGGGGAACCTGTGACCTGTGCCTTTCTTCAAGTCTATGGGTGTCAGCCCTTAGGCTCTTCCATAGTGGGTGTGGGTTGGCTAGTTTAACAAAAATATGCATCAAGGGGGCATATTTACATGATTCTGGCATTAACCATTGGGTTCTATCATGGTCAGCAGCTGTGGGACATGATTGGGTCAGTGAGATGAGGAATAAATGGACTAATTGCAAACAACCACACAGGGAGGGTAAATTTTAAAAAAATATTTTTGTTAGTTGTTGATGAATCTTTGTTTATTTGTATGCAGTGCTGAGAATTGAACCCAGTGTCTCACACATACTAGGCAAGTGCTCTACCACTGAGCCACAATCCCAGCCCTGGTAAATTTTATTTAAGGCCAAGATGGCAGTGTGCAACTGGGTTTCACGTTACTTACATCAGACCAATGCAGCAAGTATTTTAAACAAATTTATAACAAAGGCATACTTTCTTTTTGAAAGAAAAGAAATTCACATGACATAAACCATATTTAAGTGTGCAATTCAGTGGCACTGAATACTTCCACAGTGTTGTACAACCACTACCTCAATCTAGTTGTAGAATTTTCATCATCCCAAAAGGAGAATTTGTCAGGCACAGTGGTGCACATGTGTAATCCCAATGACTTGGGAGGCTGAGGCAGGAGGAAAACAAGTTCAAGGCCAGCCTCAGCAACTTAGTGAGGCCCTAAGCAACTCCGTGAGACCCTGTCTCTAAATAAAATATAAAAAGGGCTAGAGATGTGGCTCAGTGATCGAGTGCCCTTGGGTTCCATCCCTGCTATCGGGAGGGGGATGGATTTGTGCCCATTATGCGGTCACTCCCCATTCACTATCTTCAGTTCCAGGTACTTACAAATGTGTTTTCTGTCTGTATGGATTTGCCTCTTCTGGACATTTCATATAAATGAGATCATTGCAATATGTGGCCTTTTGCACCTGGAATGATGTTTTCTTTTTTTTAAAAAAATTATTGTTTATTTTTATTATAAAAAGAAAATAATCTCCAGCTATATAGTGAGTCACTTTCAAAACCCAAACCATTTTGTTATGATAATCTTTTATATAAAAATTTAATTTCAGTAGTCATCAGGAGAGTTAAGTACAGTGAGCATGTAGGCTAAGGCATACTTTTCAAATTTGCAGCACATACCAACAAAATTCTATTTGGTTTACAAAATTCTTCAAGCAAATACAAGAAAACTTTAGGTCAGTTTCTGCGAACTATCAAAGGAATAAGGACATAATGCCCTTCTATCTCAAATAAATCAGGTTTTGGATGATAGCTTTTCAACCTAATAAAATAGAGACATACAAAATAAAGATAAAATACTTCTCTTTAGTCCATGCATACTTTGAATAATCTTGTAGTAAGTTTCTGATGCAACTGAAAATATTCAAAGAAACTGCCCTGGTGTAGTGTTCTACAGTGTCAACAGCATCAATAGTAGGATCATTAGTAGTAGTTCCAGAATCTATAAAATCCCAGTGCTATTGCAAGACAAGTGAACGCTGAGGCTGTAAGTTAACGAACTGCCTCAAGTTTATTGACTCCATCAGTGTTTTTAAGGAAGCAATTTCAGTCTCGATTTTATTACTGGTCTGAAATAACACTTTTGGTTTGAGTATTCTTTCTGGTAAATTCTGTGGTTGTTTTTATAAGTTGCTTCTCTTGATCTGTAAACATATCTATTACCCTGCTCCTTTCTAGGTTGATGTCCAATTTATTATCCACTCTGATTCTACGGGTTTCATTCATTAGTTTTTGTTAACCTGGTCTAATTCAATTTTCATTTCCTCATTCTCTGCTCTCAGATTTGCAAATTCACATTTCTCTAGGATGACCATATCTTTCCTGATGGAATCCAAATGAGCAATTAGCTGTTGTACTGTTATTTCCTGTTGAGCTTGAGTGACCATCTCTTTATAGATAGTATCCAGGCTGACATTTGATAAAGTGGTTAATGCTGATAAAATTGTTTCTACTTGTGCTTTGTCAAATCCATGAGTTTCCAAGTCCTGAACCAATGCATGGGTATTAAAAGTTAATTTCCTTTGTTCTAAAGGAGTTATGTCCACTGACCTCCTGTCATATTCTTCCTTGATCATGGTGGTCAAGAAATGAGCCAGTGAGAAATGCCCATGGGGACTTGAAACCCAGTGGCCCCCCGCTGCCTCTATACTGCAGGAGCCACCAAACCCAGTGACTCCTCCTGTTCCAGAGATGTCTGGTAGCCAGAAGGAAGCGGAAAGTGGGTTGGAATGATGTTTTCAAGGTTTGCCCATTTTGTGGCGTGCATCAGACCTTCATTTAAAAAAAATTTGTAGTTGTAAATGGACATAATGCCTTTATTTATTTGGTGCTGAAGATTGAACCCAGTGCCTCATGCATGCTAGGCAAGTGCTGTACCACTGAGCCACAACCCCAGCCCTAGACCTTCACTTTTTATGGCTGAATAATATTCCAGTGTGTGGGTAGACCACATTTTGTTTATCTGTCCATCAGTTGATGGAGATTAGGGTTGTTTTTGCCTTCTGACTATAGTGAGAAGCTCTACTTATGAACACTCATATGCATGTACTTGGTGAAACAACAGTTTCCAGTTCTTTGGGATCTATATCCAGGAGTGGCGTTGCTGGGTCCTATGGTGACTTTGGGTGCAATGTTTAGAGGAAGTGCCAGACTGGTTTCCACAACAGGTGCACCATTTTACCTTCCCACCCGCAATTCACAGACTTCCAGTTTGTTTACATGCCTTTTTTGTGTTTTGTTTTTTGTCCTGCTGGGAGGGAACCCAGAACCTGATGAGCTACACCTCCAGCCCCTGATTCCTTTTTTTAATGAAAGTGGGTGTGAAGCATTATCTCATTGTAAGGACTTCCCTTCTTTTCCAATTTTCCTTAATATTTTCATGGGCAAAGGTTTTTTTTTTCTTCTTTTTATGCATTTTTGTTGTGTTAAAAAAATCATATAACAAAATTTAACATATTAACCATTGAGGGATTTCTCTTTGATCTATAAAGTGCAGGGTCTCAATCACAGTGGCAGTAAGAGGAGGCTGGCCTAGTGGTTCTTGGGTGTCCTCCTTCAGGAGGTCTGAATTTGTGGGTTCTCCTGAGGGGGGGGCATTCCTGGACCCTGTAAAAGGACCATGACTGCTTCCTCTGGAGTTGCTTGAGGTCCCTGAAACTCTACCCTCTATATGCTGAGAAAAAAGAATGGGAAAGGCAATATGTGGACTTTTGAGTATTGAATGGTGTCCACATGGGCATTGTGGACTTGAGGATTCTTTGTAGAAGGGTCTTATCCAGGTTTTTCTTCTTTTCTTGTGGAAATAAGGAAGCACTTCAGATCTCCAGGAACATTGCCCAGTGAGCAGACTCCTGGGGGAACCAGAGGTCTTGCTCCTCAGTTGTCTCCAAAGGTCAGGAAGGAAGGTCTGAGGAATTCAGAAAATGTCCATTTACAGAAGAGGCAGAAGTTCCTACTTCACATTTGTAGCCCTAGTGGATGATTCAATGACTGGGGCACAGTGGTTACTGGAACATCTTTCTCTCTCTCTCTCTCTCTCTCTCTCTCTCTCTCTCTCTCTCTCTCTCTCTCTCTCTGTGTGTGTGTGTGTGTGTGTATGTGTGAAAAGAAGCAAAAATAAGTTTTAGTGCTTTGCTAGCAATGGAGAAATGCAGGGGCCTCCTGTCCCAGAGGCTGTGATTCTCCCCATCAGCAGGAACAGAGGGCTGCGGGAACATCTTTATTGAATGAATACAGGGATCCTAGGAGAAAACTGACCATGAGGGTGATGTTGTTTTGGACCTTATTCCTGTTTCCCTAGATTTAACCTCAGACTTGGTGGGCAGGTGGTGCCATGACATCAAATCACTCAAGACTCTGCTAAATAACAACAAACTGGTCTTGTCATCTTTATGAGACACCTCTTGACTATTTCAACTTGCCGTTGCCTGTCCCTTTGACACACTACTCCAACTCTTCACAGAGCTGGTGCAGTGCAGCGAGCTGAACTGTTTCCCCCGAATTCTTGTGTTGGCATCCTCAACCCCACTACCTCCAAGCGTGACCTTATTTGGAGATTGGGTTTTTGCAGATGTAATTGGTTAATAGGCAGTCCTACTGGAGCGGTCCCTAATCCGACATGGCTGGTGTCCTTATCAGAAGGGGAGATTTGCACACAGACACATGTGGAGGGAGGATGCCCTGTGAAGACGGGTTCGGGGGGCGGGTGCAGCAGAAGGAAGCAAAGGAACGCTCAGGATTGCCAGCAAACCAGAAGCTGGGAGGGGCCTGCGCCAGATTCTCCCTCACAGCCCCCAGGAGGAACCCATCCTGCCAGCACCTTGGTCTACACATCTGGCCTCCAGAACTGGAAAGAGTCCATTTCTGGTGTTAAAGCCACCCAGTCTGTGGTACTCTGTAGGACAGCCCCAGGACATTCACATCATTGCTTCATCCTTAGGCTCTTCAGACGGTCTTCCCAGACTTCCATGTTCCATGACCTCTCCATTTATTATTTTTTAAAATTTTTAATTGAGGTAATTTTATAGTGAAATTGCATTTAAGTTTAGGTGTTCGTTAATGAGTTTTGACAAAGGTATATACCTGGGCAATTAAGATCCCAATAAAGAATGTTCCATCACCCCAGAAGTATCCCTTATGCCTCCTTCCAGTCAATGCCCATCCCTGAGAGGCAACCAATGTTCTAGTTTCTGTCACTCTAGGTTAGTTTTGCCTGTTCTTGAACTTCATATAACCAGAATCAAATAGTAGTCTTTTGCTTCTTTCACTCAGTGTAATTATTGCAAGATTCATCCAACTGTGTATCCAATGCAGGTGAATTTCCTGACACAGCTTACCTAATTGAGCCTTTGAAGTTCTATTCATCCTTTCTACTTTACCAGAACTCTGTGGCCTATAGGCAGTATGTAACTTTTTTTTTTTTTGGTAGTGCCAGGGATTTAATCCAGGGCCTTGTGCTTGCAAGGCAAGCACTCTACCAACTGAGCTACATCCCCAGCCCAGTGTGTAACTTCTGATATTTAAACTCTTGGCCAATAATCCTATCGCCTCTCCTATAAAAGCTGGCACATTGTCTGAGCCAATGGTTATTGAAATGTCAAATCTGGGAGTAATTTCCTGGAGAAGCATCCTGGCTACCTCTTGAGTTTCTTCAGTGTTAGAAAGACTTGCATCTAACCAGAATAAGAGTAAACAAAAACCAAAAGACATTTATAGCCTCAAGAGCCTGGTAGTTCAGTAAAGTTTACTTTCAGTTTCTCAAAAGGTGCTCCTCCTGTAGTTTGGATTCCTGGTGGAAGCCCTGGCCCCTGGTGTGGGTTGTTGTGGGCACAAGTTTTGCACTGTTCCTAGATCACCAAGGAAATGTTTGTAGAAATGCTGACTCAGAACAGTCTTAAGGGCCGTTTGGCCAGTGTGTGCTCCCCTGTGGAGCTGTCTGATGAGAGCAGGGCTTGAGTCTCAGGGATGACTATGTGGCCATCAGAAAATCTCCACCATCTTGTTCTGTCTGTAAGCTGCAAATTTTCACTTGCCCTGAGCAACCACAGTGTTCCCTTTTTTGTGGCCCCAGCAATGCATAACTGCAAGTTTCCTGAGTGCCCATACTGCATCTACAAGATTAAACAATTTCTGTTCATATTTCATGTCTTTTCTTCTGAGTTAATTAGCTCCCTTTCTTCACATAAGTTCTCATGCACATGAAGAGTGGAGAAGGCATAATTTGAGCCTGTTGTCAATTAGAGTGCTTGGGTCAGAGTGGTAAGTTCTGCCTCTTGTGCTGAAGTTCCCTGAGGCAGAGGCTTTGCCTCAGCGGTGGAGTTGAGTGACCAGTGTATAACCCAGCAAGATGTACTCATCTTCTATGAAACTGCTTCCATCTGTGAAGTACTACACATCAGGGTCCTTAAGGGGCTGGTCTGTCAGGTCACTGTCAGGTTACTGGAGAACACCTTATGACCTCAATGCAGCTGTGATCAGGTTGCCCAGTCCTGATGGGCAGCAGAGTTGCTGGGTTTAGAGACTTCAATGTGGACATGTGGCTTTTTACATGACATGCCCTGGTATTTGATCATCCTCATATTAATCGGCTAATATTGTCCTTTGTACTCCAACAGTACCAGTTAAGAGTGTCAGTTCCTGTCCCATAGTCAGCTCGTCAGCCTCTAACAACAGAAGGGCCATGGCTGCAAGGGTCCATAGTCAGGGTGGCCAGCCTTGAACAATAGAGTTCAGCTGTTTAGACAGGCCAGTGGATGGTGCCATGTCCCCAGCATTTGAGTCAGGACTCCTACAGCTATTCCAGACCATGCATGGACATACAGAGGGAAAGGCTTTGGGAGGTCAGGGTGTCCTAGTCCAGGTGCACTGGTGAGAGTTTGTCTAATGTCCTCGAAGGCCTTTTGTTGTATTGGCCTCCACATCAGAGGATCTTGTTCTCCTCCCTTTGTGGCCTCATAGAGGGGTTTTGGCCATAACTGAAGAGTTAGGGATCCATATCTGGCAGAATCTAGCAGCACACAGGAACTCTCAGATCTGGCAGCAGGTAGAAGGGGCCAGAATTCAGCAGACCATAGCTCTTGGGGCCCATTTATTGTCTTTGAGTAGGATAGAAACCAAGGTATTTGAGTTTTTCTTGACAGATTTGGGCTTTCTTCTTTGAGACTTTGTAGCCAGTTTCACATAGGAGAGCAAGAAGCAGCTGTGTCCCTTTCATACCATCATTTTGGGTTGCTCCAGCCAGCAACAGATCATCTACATGTTGGAGCAATGTGCATCTACATCAGAGGTCAGCATCCACATGGTTTTGCAGGGAAGGCTCTCAAATCAGAAGCTAGTGCCATCCTAAAGATGGTTGGTGAGTTTCTGAAGCCCCAGGACAGCCTTGTCTAGGTCAATTGGCCTTTAGTTTGGGGCATTCTTCCTTCCAGTGGTCCTCTAGATGGCATTAGGCACATCAGCTGAGTCTCAGCCTTGTTTCTGGATAAGGTGGTCCTTCCATTCAGACCTTCCTTTGGCCCTGCATTTGGCCCCAATTTTGATATTTGTTTTGGCTTTGTCTTGGGGGACCTCTGGGTTTGTGGTGAGGGCAGCCAAAGGGAGACCCATATTCTTCATCATTTGGTCTGCCTCTCATTGAGCCTCTTGGTCTCAGTTGATGAAAACTGGTGGCCACTTCAATCAGCTCACTGGTACTTTTTTCAGCAAAGTCCTCTTGTTTTTGTAACTTTTGGCGAACGTCTCTCTGGGCTTTTCTCACCAAGGCAGCATTGATCATTGACTGGTTATCTGTGCTTTAGGATCAAAGGGGTGAAGAGTCAAAAGGCCTTGCATAGTCATTTGTAGCACTGGCTGGAACGTTCATCAGGCTTTTGGAGCACTACTGGTATCTTGCTCATGTTCAGGGCTCTCCTTCCCCCTTCTCTGAGGCTGCCTGTGAGGGCCTCTTGATAGCTCTTTATCTTTCAGATGTCTCCCTCTTTGTTGGGGTCCCACCCTGGGTCTGTGTCGGGGCACTGGACCTGGGCATAGGCTTGCCTTGTGTGTCCAGAATGTGTTCTTCTAGCCACTTTAAAGCTGCTCAGCTCACCTGTCTGTGTTCTGTCAACCCAGGTGGGCTGGTGGGTCTGGATAATGGACTGCATCAGATCAGTCATGGCCCAGGGATTCTCCATGTAAGAGGGAGTTTTTTCAGTTTAAAAGATCAATGGTATGGGGTGGGATTGTGGCTCAGTGGTGGAGTACTTGCCTAGCTTGTATAAGGTTTGATCTTCAGCACCACATACCAAACTAAATAAAATATGGTCTTAAAAAAAAAGCTGAAATTCTTTAAAAAAAACAGAGAGATCAATGGTGGTGAAAGGCTGGCACACAAAAATGCATTGTTGGGCTGTGACTGTGGCTCAGTGGTAGAGCACTTGCCTAGCACACATGAGGCACTGGGTTTGATTCTCAGCACCACACCAAAAAATAAATAAGGGCATTGTGTCTATCTACAACCACATTTTTTTTAATTTAAAAAAAATACATTGTGCACCTCACCCATTTCCCTCCTGGTCAACATAAGCAGGTCCACTAGTCTCTTGTAGGGGCACCTGGAGAACTCTCATCTGTGTTATGCCTCTGGTCTTGGGACAGTTTTCCCACCTTGGTCTCAGGAGATGAGAAGTCTTTGGTTCTGGGGAAGCCTCTGGCACTGAG
Organism: Sciurus carolinensis; assembly: GCF_902686445.1. NCBI lineage: Eukaryota > Metazoa > Chordata > Mammalia > Rodentia > Sciuridae > Sciurus > Sciurus carolinensis. Next base: position 130,314,578 of record NC_062232.1, on the reverse strand, counting down.
GACATCAAGGAGGAAGGAGTAGCTGGTGTGGAGGGGCCACCATCTGCTGCCTCTGGGGTGAAAGGGACTGAGAGGACAGCCTGTTACCTCAGTGTTCTTGGCAATGTCAGGTGGAGTGGCACGTAAGGTGGTGGGTTCTTTTCTGGCTTATGGGGAAAATCTGGTTTCCTTTCTGTCTTTTCTTTGTCAGGTTTTTCTCTGTTTAGTTCCCTTTGGTTGGGTCTTACAGGCCATTATAGTTTCCACGATCATCAGCATGGACTGCCCTCCTAGACAGGCTCTCCACCAAGGGGGCTGTTTCTGTACAGTTTCTTGCCAGCAATCAATACAAGGGAATTGGACTGGGTGTCCAGGGGTTCTGACTCTATTGAAAGGACCTCACCAATGACAGTTTTGTCTAAAGGTCTTTCTGGTGGCCATTCCACACCAATGGCTGGCCATTGTAGTTTGCAGAGAGTGTTAAACCTTTGTGGAGCGAGTTTCACCCCATAGTTACCATTAAAAGTCTTCTCAGAGTTTTGGAACAGACATTTCAAAGGACTCCGTTTCCTTCCTGTGCTTCCCACGTTCCACCCTGCATCGGTGTCGCACACTTAGGACAACCCTCCCTTCCACCATCTCCGGCTGTTCTCCTCGTGGGGACTCAGGGTCCTCTTAGCCTTGTGGTAGGTATCAGCCCCCAACCTGGAGCTTCCACCTAGATGTTGGTCGGTGGAATTCCTCCCCAGACTGTATGAGGCACCCCGGAACCACGAACTGGGGACTCCACCACACTCCCTTGGGTCCTTTGGTTGGGTCAGAACCCTTCTTTGCTCCGTCTCATTCACACACTTCCACACAGATATGGCCAGAGCAGAATTTCTATATCGCCCCAATTCCAAAAATTCCAAATCCAAAGAAGGAGTCCCGGTTTCCCCTGTGCTCGCTGACCCTGAATGGAGACTACTTGGGGGACTTCCCGGGTTCTTTTCAGCTCCAGCTCCTTGAGGAGGTTACTCAGGACTCAGAGGTTGATCCAGCCTCTCGTCCCCCTGCTTAGGCCTCTGTGGGGAAGTCAGGTGGGGCACCGTCAATGGACTGGGTCCTACCTGTTTCACTCTGGTGGTGGTCTAACTTCCATATTCCTGGTTCCTGCTCCTCATGGGTTCCCTGGTGCTTTGGGGCGGCCACTCCAGGATGTGGGGTGAGTTGCCTCACCTACAGGCAAAGAGTCGCCTGTGGTACACCAAGGAGAAGTGTTGCCCTCCAGCGTCCCAGGGAAGCCGGACCTGGGGCCGAGAGAGGCAGAAAAGCTGTCTTCTCCTCCACTGTCCCGTCTGGGTCGCCAAATGATGTAGGACAGGAGAGGCTGGACACCCATGGAATTTTCAGGAAGCAGGTTTATTGGTTGCAGGGTCCAGAGTTGCTACTGCCTGAAAGATTCAATGGACCTTTAGTTTGGAAATCCTTTGAACTTTATACCCAGTGGGAGGAGGGGTTTGAAGGTTTACATGACAAGTGCTTTTTGTCCCATTTTTTAGATTAGTCAGAGGTTTTACAAGTTTTACCACAAAAGCAGAAGTAATATCATCAAGTCTGTGGCCAAACTTAGCTTTTGCAAGACAGAGCAACTTAGTATTCACAAAAAATAGGAAGTTCTATCCCACATTGAGTTTTTTTTTTTTAAATTTTTTTAAATTGTAGATGAACAAAATATCTTTATGTGCCTACAAGTTTTGAGACCAGCCTGGGCAATATAGTGAGACCCTGTCTCAAAAAAAAAAAAAAAAGTAAAAAGGAAACTGCTTGAGTTCTGAATTGGCAAGAATATCATTTTGCTTTGCATTTCTAGCTGTATTCATAGATGATGGCACTTATAGTTTTCTCATAGTCTATTATATTGAAAATGCCCTGAAGTGCATATGCCAGGTCTCTGTGCTTCTCTTTCCCTTTCGGATATCAGCTCTTTGGGGGCATCCAAATCCTAGCTCCTCTGTCCCAGGAATGTTCTGGTATGATTCACTTTGAGGCATACTTCAGAGATAAAAGGCTATGGTTAGCAGAGGTTTCATGAAAGGTCTGAGAGTACTCAGCCTAAAGGGTCCAGGCTTGGGCTGATTTTTCTCAAAGTATCTGCTTAAGCTTCTGTTTTGGACTTAGTTTGTGTTGGTCAGAAGGCATAAGAACTTCCAGTTCTTCCCAGCCTTTGCTTCCCTTCGGTGGGAGCCTCCTGCATCTTTGGATCTCTCAGAGGCCTCATCTGAGATCTGAGCTACTCTCTGAACTGATTCCTCTCTTCCCTATTGTGTTGAAATAAAGTACAGACACTTTATCAGTTGATATGTAAATATCTCCAGTAGTTCCTGAAATATGGAACTTTTGTTAGAAATATATAGCCTAAGTATCACACCCAATCTTTAAAAACAACTCTATAATATTAAATATCCACCAGTGTGACCTTATTACCTCCGACATGCCATACATCCCATTTTATTTCTGAAGCCTGTTTTTGCTAGGCATAGAATTCTAGGTTGGCAGTTATTTCTTTGAAATAATAAGCATTTTGAAAAAAAATCTGCTTCTGACTTGCATTGTTTCTTCTTTTGTTAAAAAAAGGCAGCTGCCATTCTAATTGTTTCTCCTTTGAAAATAATTAGTCTTATTTTTCTTCTGGCTTCATTTAGGATCCTTTCTTGCTCTTTCATGTTTAGTGGTATGTTTTGTTTTGTTTTGGTACCAGGGATTGAACTTGGTGGCACTTAACCTCCCCAGCCCTATTTTGAGACATGCTGGGGGATTGGGGGCTCAAACCCAGGGTCTTGGGTTTGATCTTGAAATTCTCACTGTCCATCATCAAGAGAGAAAGAGAAGGAAGGAGAAAGAAACAAAACCATCACTCGGCCCTACATGTACCTCCAGCCACTACCTCCTACTCCCTACTGCATCCCTGGCCCCTCTGTTGTGGCTGAGGTCTTGGAAGACTGCCACATTAAAAGGACACCACACAATTTTCAGAAATGTTTATTTAACAGGCAGGATCTTTCTGCACAGACATTTGTCCTTTTTACAAAAGCACTACTCCTCCCTAGCTTCTGTGATACCACAATCCTCTATTTTTTTTTTTTGAGTCATTGTACACAAATGGGGTACAACTTTTCATTTCTTTGGTTGTACACAATGTAGAGTCACACTGTGTAATCATACATATACATAGGGTAATGATGTTTGTCTCATTCATTCCATTATCTTTCCTTCCCCCCACCCTCTCCCCTGGTTTTATTCTCAGTTTCTGCTGATTTCTCCTCCCCTATCTGACATTTACATGGGGACTTGCCTCAGTCTGCCAAGTTTTTCTTCTGATTCTGTCTCAGAATAACTCAAAGGTTTGGGGTTTTGGTCTGTGGGATTCCTGATCTCATAAGGGAAGCCTGGTAGGCATTGTCTGGTGCTTAGATCCTCTGAGACTGTCAGTAGGGAGGAGGGAGGACTCAGAATCCTGAATAGCTGAACTTGTCCGCAGCCAGGCAATATGGAACCTCTTTATGGGGTAATTGGAGGCAGCATGACCTGACTGAGAGATACTGTCTGTTACAAGCACGTCGCAACACTTGCGGCCTGTACTGGATCGGGAACCGGGTAGGAATAAGATAACACTCACGTAGCCGGTTGTTGGTCCTCAGATGAGGTTTTATTGATGCTCGGTTCACAGCAAACGGCAATCAGTCATCGGAGTAACAGCATGCAGCGACCAGGGGCCTCGAGCTGGGGAGCACTATCTTGTCACTTGTCAACGGGACATAGTGACAGACTCTGTCGGTGGAGTAGTGCCCGCTCACTCCTGATCAGTCTGCAGTTTATATAGTCACATCAAAACAAGTTCACACATTACCTAATTTGTTTTTCAAGTCCTGGATTCTGCAAATTCATCTAGTAAATATTTTTACCAGTTTTACCATTAAAACTAATGTAAATTTGGTGTAAACAAACTGCCAAATGTTTTTCCTCAGCGACTGCATAGTCACTATGTGCGTCACCGCTTGTCACTTTACTTATCTTAACACTACACACACATTTTGTTTTGATCTATCACAGCAAACAACATGTTTTTTATAAGTTTCACAAAATGGGGTCAAAAAGCAAAATGGAAGTTGTTTGGTTCACTTCAACAATGTTCCATACACTGTCCAGAGCTGGGTAGGCCTGAAGGGACAAGTACCCCATCTAACCCTTTGGATTCTCAGATTCAATTGACCTTGACCTCCACTGCACTTCAGTCAACTGCTCTGTAATTACAGCAAAGACTTTGCCAGCTCTCTGTGGTGTTCCTTATCTCTGACATCTTCAATCCCACCCTCTTCTTTTCTAGTCACAGTCCCCATCCACCCTTCTGATGTCTCTCCTGTCTTATCTGCTCTTCAGTCTTTATTAACCCATTTAGATCTTTGACCCTGCCACTTGATAAGAACAACAACAGCAACTACCACTTAGTAAGCATTTCTGTTTGCCTGGCAGCATGTTAGTGCTTTATGTGTACTTTCTCATTTATTTTATCTAACCCAAACATAAGAAGTCAATGATATTCTTTACGATTGTTATTTTCAACTCCTCTGAAGTGTGAATAGGCACAAAAACTTGTCCAAGCAAGTGCCAGAGTCTTAAACCTGGGGTGACATGACCCCAGAACCAGTCCTCTAAACCACTTTCTCTCAATCTACCAGTTTCCTCTTGGCCTCAGGTTCTCTTCTGGACCCTGTGGCTCTTAATTCAGTCTCTTTTTATTTTTATTTATTTATTTTTAGGTACCAGGGATTAAACCCAGGGGGCTTAGCCACTGAGCCATATCCTCAGCATTTTAAAAATTATTTTGAAACAGAGTCTCGCTAAGTTGCTCAGAGTCTTGCTAAGTTGCTGAGGCTGACTTTGAAATTATGATACCTTCAGTATCTCTACTTCATGGGGAAAATAGGGCCCAGCGGTTTTCCATTGGCCTTCACCACCTCCCTTCAGAATATTTCTCTCTCCTTAGGTCACAGCAGTGGTTCCCAGCCCAGCTCTGTGCCTTCCATCTCTGTAAGTCTCCTCGAGGACTTTCGGTGTCCAGTTTGTCTTTCACGTGTCTGCCATCCCACATGTTATATTGAATTATCTCTTCCAGCAAATAAACATGGTCCCCTCTTACCAGTGAGACTTCTGAAGTATCAATCCCTGTCCACACTCCCTAGTTTCCTGCTTCACCTTCAGCCCACAGCATCTGGCCTCTGCCCTGCCACCCCACTGGAATGCCTTGCCCCAAGCTCCTGAATGGTCTCCTTAATAGTTAACACTGCCTTCCTTACCTTATTTCATTCTACTTGATACTGTTCACCAATATACCTTTTTCAAACACCTGGACTCTCAAGGGATTTTGCTGTTCTGCAGATTGAACCCAGGGAGCTTAGCTACTGAGCCATATCCCCAGCCCTTCCCAGGCCCTCACTTTGCACGTGTACTCAGGATGATGAGTTAACTACCTGTGCTACTCTATCCCTCCTGTATCCAGCTCTCCATCTCAGACCTCAACACCAAGTTGCAGGCCATTAGGTTCTAGCCCACCTTGCCAAAAGCCAGTTCTCAGAGAGATCAAAACTACTCTTGAAAGAAACTATTTGTATCGGACTGGGTAGTCTTTATAGCTTTGTCATGTTTGGGGGGGGTGCTTTGGTTGACTGGTCATCATTCTGTGTTCCTAAAATCATTTCTCAGAGTGGTCCATTTATCTCTGTGACAGTAGGAGCTGGACAGAGGGGAAGACACAGGGAGGAGTCAGTGCATTATGGCCAGGATGCTGCTGCCAGAGGAGAGGAAAATGCAGAGCAGACAAGGGGAGACTGAGAGAATATCTTTATGAAAATATTGTTAATTATCATCTTAATCAGGAATGTGTTCATATATGCTTATAAATATATTGATGAAGAACCTATTCATTGACTTCATATTCATAAAGAATATATTCACGAATATATGCTTGACCATAGGTAATAATTTGAATGTTCTTCTGGTCAGATCATTCTTATAAATGGAGAGGCAGTAGTGAGGAATCTATTTTCAGGGTAGAAACCCTTCTGACACCCTCTGTGAGCAGTGACCAACTGTTTTCAACAGGGACCTGGAGCAGCGACAAATGGAATGAATAGTCCTTGGAACATTGTTAGCAATGAATGGGCTGTGTCAGTCAGCTTTCTGGTGCTGTGACAAAATACCTGTGATAAATCAACTCAAAGGAGAAGGGTTTATTCTGATTCATGGTTTCAAATTCTTCAGTCTGTGATTGGCTGAAACTTCAAAAAAACTTTTCAATTATGAAATATTTCAGGCCAGGGAAAATATAGAGAATAACATTATCAGAGCCCCCACTTTCTTAAAACTTAACGTTTGCCACATTTGCTTTGAATCTTATTTTTTGTTTTTATACTTTTATTACTTATATGTTTATATACATAACAATTTTAGTACTGTTTGCTTACACATAATAGGTAGTGGTGTTTTGTTTGTGTTTTTAATATCTCTATTGTGATATAATTTGCATATCACAAAAGGTGCCATTTTAACTACATTTCAATGGTTTTTATTAAGTTAACTGAGTTGTGTAACCATTAACACAATCCAATTTCTTGTTTTTGTTTAAACAACAGCTTTATGGAGATATAATTCACATCCCATAAATTTTACCCATTTAAAGTGTACAATTCATTGGTTTTTAGTATATTTACAGACTTGTTTAACAGTCATCATATGTAATTTTTCAACATTTTCATTGTCTCTGCCCTCCCCACCTCAATCCCTGGAACCACTCATCTGTCTGTCTCTGGAGATGGACCTCTTCTGGACATTGCATATGAGTGGAATGATATACTATGTGTCTTTTATGATTACTCAAGCACTATAATAAAGATGGTTTTAAGGAGCAACTACTGAATGCTAAACGCTGGTCCTGGGATCTTTGTGGAATTCAGTATAATACACAGATAGTTCAGCTTTTCATTTCTATAACCTGTAGTCTATGTCAGTTTTTGTAAAGTTGTTACTAAAGAATAACTATATACGAGATATATCTGAATATCAGTGTACGTGTGACTGATGTGCATTTGGGGCATTCCCAGGCAGACCTAGGGAGGAGGTTGTCTTCAATTCCAATTGCCCAGGGTGAGAGGCAGGAGGAACCCAAGTCTAGTCTAAGTGCAGGGCGCTCCCTGCTGGCATGAGCTTTGAGTGAGGTACTGAGGGAGTGTTACTTTCTCTCTTGTTCCCAAGACAAGCATCGATTGAAGAACAGGTGAATGATCACCTTCAGGGGCATCTGGATGCAATTTACCAACTCAAACAGAATCTGGCCTGCACTGAAGAGAAAATGTCCTATCTGTCCTATGAGAGAGCCAAGGAAATATGGGTGAGAACCTCAGGGGGGGGAGGCTTTTGAGAAAGGGCCAGTGAGAAGGATGTAGGGATGAGTGAATCCATTCTGATGCCCCCAAACCAGGGCAAGAGCTGGATCTTCCAGCTGTATCCCTCCTGAGTGTGCAGTGGCAACCCACACCTTTGCTTTAAAGCTAGTAACTTCCACCTTTCTTGTTCAAATTAGCTCCATTTCCTGCCATCCAGGCTAGCTGCTTTGGGAGCTTTGGCAATGTTGTTCTCACTCTAGGGGCAGTCACTGGCCTTAGCCTGGAGCCTGTGACTTGTAGATCCAAAGTGGGGCCTGACAAGCCCCAGAAGATGTTGGTGCATGGAGAGCTTCTGAGAACCCCTCCTTCAGACCACCCCTTACTCTCTTCCATACCCATAGCTCCTACTGCTGTCGTTAGTTGACCCTGTCCCAAGCAGGTCCTCAGGCTCAGGAGACAGTGGACAGGGAGCATGACCAAGTCAGTATGGCCCTACCACAGCAGCTCCCTGTCTCTGTTGTGCATGTCCTGGAAGTTCTCCAGGTCCTTCCCAAAAGATTCAACTCAACAATACATGATGCACACCCCCAGTAACTCAAATTAAATGACCACAGTTCCATTCTGATTTCTGGTGAGTGTGCATCTGTTTGTTGCCTGCAGGAGATCATGGAGACTTTCAAGAGTCGGATATCCAAGCTAGAAACTCTACAACGAGTCACCCAAGTGGAGATGATGACAAACCTTAGAAGCCGTCCCCAGGAGTTTTTATTCAGATTTGTGAGCCTGCTCCTCACACTGGTCACAGCCCTCTTGGTCTTTGTCTCCACTGTGTGCTCCTGCCCCTTGCCTCTGATCCACTCACGCCTACGCACATTCACTGCCCTCATGCTGCTTTTGCTTGGGGCCCTTGCCTGGCAGAAGTGGCACACCATTGCCACCATAGACTGGCAGGCATGGGTTCCTTCAAAATGGAGACTGGACTCTAAGAACTCCAAGCCTCTGTTGGATGGACCTTAAGGGGCTGGGAGGACCACCACCTGAGTGCTAGTTTCATACCTGTTTTGGGGAGTTCAGGGTGTCCAGTGAGCCCTCCCTAGACAGCTACTTTACAGCTCTCATTTTTTAATACCATAACCACCACCCTGGTGAGATGTATGCAGATGCCTACCTGCCTCGCACTTCCATTTTGCTATGATACTTCCATGCCATCTGTAGACATGGGGCTTGGAAAAGATTAAAGTCCATGATGTACTGCTGCTCTCCTCTTTATCTTCCTTGCACCCTCTGAAGACCCAGTGCTCAGGTGGCCCCAAACTGCAGTAGCAGCCTCTGTGACTTTGTTGGTTTTGGCAAAGAGAAATTATATTTATTCCACAGGGATGGAGAAGGGGAGACATGGCCAAAGCCACAGTGAGTGGGACAGGTAGGAGGCTGACTTCATGCAGGAGACACTGAAGAGACAGATGAAGCCTCTGTTTTGGAGGCGCTGGAGAGTTCAGAGGTATCATCAACCTTCTTTCCAAAAAGCTGCAAGATACAGTTTCTAAACTGGAAGGACAGAAAGTGTTATTCAGCAAAGCAGGAAGGGCCAGTGTGTGGTATATTCATTGTCATCTTGATGGCTTAACATCTTCCTATCTCCCACTCAGAACCCTATCAGAGGGATGGAGGAAGGCTCAAGTCATTCCTTGTACATGGGGTTGTTTTAATCACTTGACCAAAATACCTGACAAGAACAACTTAGAGGAGAAAAATTTATTTTAGGCTGACAGTTTCAGAAGTTCAGTCCAAGGCCAACTGAATTCATCACTCTGGGCCTGAGATGAGGCAGAACATCATGGTGGAAGGGCATGGCAGAGGAAGGCTGCTCAGGTTATGGCAGCCAGGAAGTAGAAACAAAAGGAGGAGCTGAGTACAAAGACACAATCCCCAAGGGCATGCTCCCAGTGTGCCCACCTGCATACTGTTACCACCAAGTAGTACATTCATACTATTAATGTATCAAATGGATTAATCCATTGATGAGATCGCAGCTCTCATAATCTAATCATTTCACCTCTGAGCATTCCTGCACTGCCGAACACATGAGCTTGGAGCACCTGATAGCCAAGCCAGAACATTTGATGGTTATCTGAGTTATCTAATTTAGCAGTGATGGTGACTTGTGTGAGTAAAATTGCATCCCCACAAAGATATGTTCAGGTCTCAAACACTGGAACCTATGAATGTGTCCTTATTTGGAAACAGGGTCTTTGAACATGTAATTAAGATGCATGTTAAGATGGGGTCACACTGGATTGGATGGACCCTAATCCCATGGCTGATGTTCTTATAAGAAGAGAAAAATTTAGACATACCGATACAGACACAGAGGGAAGAAGGCCACATAAACATGAAGGTAGATTGAAGTAATGCATCTTTGAGTCAAGGAACACCAAGGATTACCAGCAAACACCACAAGCTAGGAGAGAGGTACAGGGCTGATTCTCCCTCAGTACCTCCAAAAGGAACCAACCGTGCCAACACCTTGACTGTAGACTTCTGGCCTCCAGATCTGTGAGAGACTTATTTCGTATTGTTGTAAGTCATTGAATTTGTGGTAGTTTGTTATGGCAGCCCCAAGATACTCATGCAGTGACCAAACACAATTCTAGCTAAGGAGTTCATGCATACGGTGACTGGTTTCCAAAATATCTGGCAAGAGACTTAGAGGCATATTAGTGAATATGAATGTGATTGTGATCTTATTTCTAGCCCATCCATTTTGGGATTAGGTAAGGACTAGGTCAACAGCAGTCTAGCCACCTCCCTCATGTCTTCTCCAAGGAAGTCTTCTGGTAACAGGAGGGTAGTTCTCTTTGCTGGTTGACTCCTGAAGAAATCTGGGTCGTGATAATTTATCAATTACATCTCATATCATCACTGAACTATCCATGGTGCTTTGAGAACCTGGATCAGAACACTCCCTAAATAGTTCAGCCCTATTCTTGATTACCTCCAGCTCCCTCTGTCATCAAAATTCTAAAAATAAAAAAACATAATTATTGAAATTAATAAGAAGCAGGCTGATCAGCAGAATGAACTCAACTGAAGAGCTGGCAGAGAATGCTGAGGTATTCATTTAACAAATTCATTCAACATCTACTTACTGAGCATCTACTATGTGCCAGACTCTGTGTCTAGGGAGGATACAGCAGTGAAAATAAGAGAAAAAACCTCTATGCCCTTATAGAACTTTTTTCCAGAAAATTCTCTCAAAATGCAGCAGGACAGGATCACAATGTGGAAAGGGTGAAAGCAAAGTTCAGAGGCCTGGCAAGGTACAGATGTGCATACATCTGTCTAGGATGGGGACCTCTGGAAGGCAGAACAAAAAGAATCAGGTAGAGATAGTACTTGGCAAGATAGTTTAGGATTCCAAAAACTGAAACCAGACCTAAAAAGAGATCCTCTTGAATGACAGGAAGTGAACCAGAGATCAAATTTCATTCCCTGGGCATGACATGCCAACAAGAGAGTTCCCAGGAATCAGCTACAGAAACAGTCCTATTTACTATTAAGAAGTTACCAGGGAGAAAGGGTGCTTAATGAACTCCACAGACCTTGCATCTGGCTTAGTAGAGGCAGGGACAAGCTGAAGGGGATGGAGCCATAGGGCAGCTGTAAGACAGAAGAGCAGATTTGGGGGTGGCTCAGTATGCACAGGGCCCCAAGTTTAGTCCCCAGAACTGCAAAAAAAAAAAAAAAAAAAAAAAAAGAGGACAAAAGATGAAAGTGGAAAGAACAGTGGATTGAAAGGCAGACATTGGGTCTGGTGAAATGAGAAGACCCTGCTGATTTTTCTGGTTACTATTAAGTAACACAGCTGTACCTTAATGAAATGTACTTGATGGATTCAAGAGTAAGGTGATTTGCACTCAGAAGATGATGCAGTCACCTGTAACCTACAAAGAGGATCTATGAGTCATGTGCAACGTGCTGTGAAAGCCATCTAGGAAAGGTTGCCATTAGGCAAGACCATGTGCAATACCACACTGTGTTCCCCCCAAACTAACCCATGAACTCATGGAAGTTCTTCAACTCTTGGTCAGTACAGCAAAGAACCTGTGTTTGTTCTTTTTTTTTTTTTTTTTTTTTTTTTTTTGCGGGCCTTGTGTTTGCAAGGCAAGCACTCTACCGACTGAGCTATATCCCCAGCCCTTGTTTGTTCTTATAGTAAGACAAATTCAAGAAGTTAGGGTTTGAAAGTAGAAAAATGAAGAGAATTGAGTCTGTAAAACCAAGAAGGGTGTCCTTAGGGTCAATGTAGAGTTCACTGAATCCTGGAGCATTTAAATTCCAGGAGAGCCCCTGGAGCTTGATGGCCCTGTCATAGGACCGACAAGAGGGAAGAGCTTGCAGCACATAGACACTTTGGGAAATATCTCCCTCTGGCTGAGATGAGAAATAGATTCCAGAGTATGTGCATAAGCCTTCTGCTAATGGCCAGATGAATGACTGACTATAGCTGGGTCACATGTTTAGCCTTTTCCTGCTTATTTTCCTGGAGGGTCATTATCAGGCTCCCCAGATGCTGTGTGGGCTTGTTACTGGAGACATGATTCCAGGAGGGAGGCTTTACTGGGTTCCTGTGGGGTATATTTGGAGTTTGATCTACTTATGGCATTTCTTACCTGCCTGTTCATAAAGACGTAGATAATGGGATTGTAGATAGTGGCACTTTTGGCAAAGTAGGCTGGTAGGGCAGCCACCAGAGGGTGGAAGGCATAGCCAGGGTTGGCAGTAGCAAAGCATGCAAAGAAGGTGTAGGGGCCCCAGCAGAGGCAGTATGCAAAGACCATCACCACCACCATGCGCGTCACTTCCTTCTCAGCCTTCTGGGTGGACTCGGATTCTTTCTGCTGCTTTGCCACCTTGGGGAGAGAGGGACAGTGAGTGGGGGTGTCACCTGGGGTTCTATATTTGAAAGGACTTCATGTTGCTGTTGCTTGAGCAATAGTCAGGGAGGCAAGCAAGAGGAGGGTGACCTAGGGTGAGGGAGATGAGGGTGGGAGGAGATGGTCACCTGCTACCCTAACCCTGCTGGAGGTGGCCAACTTCCACCCCTGAGCCAGAGCATGTCCTGCCTGGGGCAGACACTGAGGCCTTGAGCGACTGTTCTGGCCAAGGATGACTCTTTGAAGCTCTTTGGATTTAGCTTGGCAGGAGCTTGGAAAAGAGAACTGGAGGCTGATCTCCTTAGCCTCACCTGATCCTTTATCAGATGTCCCCTAATGTGCTCTAGTCTGAGTGTGTGTGGGGGGTCTAAACGGATCACTAGAGAGTCAAGAACAAAGGAACCAGGGCTGAGGATGTAGCTCAGTGGGAGAGCACTTGTGTAGCATGCATGAGACCCTGGGTTTAATCCCCAGCACTGAAGAATGAAGGAACTAACATGATAGGACATGGGGGGTAGGGGAGGTGAAAGCAGCTGAGGTTGCTCTAGCCAAGCTAGAGGCCAGCAGGGTACCCAGTCGCAATGCCAGAGTCATACATGCAATTCTCTCAGGCTTTCTACAACAGGATTGGCCAGCCTGCAGACAAAGGTCAACCACTGCCTGATGACAGGTAGCTGAGTTGAGATGAAAGAAAACCTGCAAGGGCTGGAATTGTGAGGGCTGGGACAGCAGGGCTGGGCCCCACTGACCCCAAGCTAATACTGCCCAAGCCATGGGTGGATACCTGTGGGAACCAACTAAATTGGTTCTGATATGTGAGCACCAACCCAGGGGACCAAATTGTAGCCTTCAGCCGAAGGCATTGAGGTGAGTGGAGCCTATCCCAAGTCCATGGCTTCCTCTAGACAGAGCTTGTAAGCACCTGCTGATCCGATTGTGGACATAAGCAGCTTTACAAAGGAAAGGCACCACCCTGAAGGGCTTTCTGCCACCTATGCCCGGCAGAGTCCCATCAGTGAACAGATGGTATATGGAAATGGAGCTAATGATAGGGGAGTTGGTGGACAAAAGGACAACTTATGGTGTGGGTGAGACCACAAGGGAACACAGAGCTCTTGGCACCCCAGGACCCAAACTTAATCTCCTCCCTTGCTCTGATTTCCCGAAGGGGGCTCCCTAGTGATAGTTCAGCTGGAGTGGGGGTGAGATGGGGGTGGTGGCTGTGTACAGGATCAGCTTCCCAAGGGGAAGGGCCAGACACAGGAAGGTGGAGAGTGGGTCTAGGGGGCAGATGGCACCCTCAAGTCTATTCCTTGGTCTGCCCCAACAGCCCCGTGAAGGGGATAAGGGTGCTCTGGTGGCTCCACTCCATGAGAGAACTGTCCTGGGTCAGGGGAAATGCTCAGCTCTGCTCTGGATTCAGGGCAGTCCCTTCCCATCCTACATTTATGAAGACAAAGGATCCAGGGCTGAAATGGAACCCTGGATGTGCTCCCAAAGGAACTGCCCAATTCACATCGCTGGTCTTAACACTTTCTTATTGGGGTAGTATCCACTTATCTGAGGATTTAAAAAATGGTTTAAGATTCTCAGTGAACTGGTTTGGGAGCAGGGCAGCTTGGAGGCAGGAGAGTACACAGGTGAGTCTCTGTCTTCACCCAGACATCCTGCCAGCTAGAGCTGAGGTCGGGAGGATGGGAGACTTACTGCTCGGATGGCCAGCCACACTTGGAGGTAGCAGAGGATGATGATGCTGAGTGGGATGATGCAGCAGGTGACCATGAGGACCATCATGTAAGACTGCACCCCAGGGTACGAGGTGCCACTGAATACATCTGGGCCACAGGACGTCTTCAGGCCATAGGGCCAGTACCTGAAGAGAAGGGTCAGTGGGCCATCCTGTTGTAGGCTGGGGCAACATGGGACTCCCAGCACAGGCACACTCCTGACTTGTAGTTTTTAAAATTGAGGTGAAATTTACATTACATGAAATTAACCATTTTGAAATGAACAATTCAGTGGCATTTCACATTCACAAGGTTGTGCAGCCACCACTTCTACATTTTCAGCACCCCAAAAGACAAGCCTTGGGTAGGATTTTGAAAATCCTTGCTTATTTCTAGGACTCACACCTTCCCTCTCTTTTATCTGGTTCCAAAAGATTTTCATCACCCCATCACACCTCCTTTTTTCAAAGGGAGTGCAAGGCTCCCTCTTGTTCTGATCTAAGAACTCCTGTGACTACCTGAATCTTTATTTCTCAGGTCAACTAGGCCATGACTGTAACAAGGGACTTACTTACCAATTGGCTATTCCCCAGAATGATGGAAACTTCCCAAAGAAAGAGCCTTCCAAACATGACAAGATTTTATTCTTAAGATTGTCATGTAAGAGGGCTGGAGTTGTGACTCAGTGGTAGAGCATTTGCCTGGCCTGTGTGAGGCTCTGGGTTTAAAACTCAGTCCCACATATAAATAAATAAAATAAAAAAGATCCATTGACAACTAAAAATATATGTTTAAAAAATAGTTTATAAAAAAAGGATTGTCATGTAAGACAGCAAATGTGTCAGCTGTGTTCTGTCCCTCCTGATCAAATATCTGAGTCATTTACTCATGAAATAGGGTCTTCCCCCCAAAATCCAGCCTGGTCAGGATACAGATGACCTATGGGCCCAGGTGTACCTACATCCTAAGAAGCTTCTGAAGGTGGGAGAGAGGTGGAATGAGTGAGAAGGATCTGGCACAGAGCTGGCAAAAGAGCCCTGGAATTCAAACCTGCCCTGCATCGGGGACCATTTCTATATTGTAGCCATTCAGATTCATATGTATTGCACATTTGAAGGAGCCTGGAGATAGTCTTGTGCTTCCCTTCACTTTATGCACAGGAAGTTGATTTGCCCCCAAAGTACAAAGTCTGATGTTTCCCACTTGGCCCTAAAGAAGCCAGCATCTTCCTGGTACCCTTGCACCCTTACCTGCTCCAACCAAAGATGGGTGGGGCTGTCCACACAGCAGACCAGATCCAGGAGAAGGCAATGCCCACAATAGCCAGCTTGGCATCAAATCTCATATTGCCAAAGGGTTTGCAGACCACTAGCCACCTCTCCCAGGAAATGATGGCCAGGGACCAGAGGCCTGTGATCCCTACATGGAAGAGCAGACAGGAGGACTTTGAGACAATGCAAAGGATAAGCAGCCTCTAGCATTGCTGCTTCCTTGTTGAAGTAGCAGACAGCTTTAAAAATCAAGCATTTCCCCTCCCAGCTGCCAAATTGAATTCTCCAAAAAGTGTTTTCAGGTCCTGGGTTCAGGGGCCTTCTTCTCCCATCTTGTCTCCCCACTGACTCTAGCAGCTTAATTCCACTCCTCCCCCAGCTTCTTGCTCTCCTCTCCTCTCCTCTCCTCTCCTCCTCTCCTCTCCTCTTCCTTCCTTCCTTCCTTCCTTCCTTCCTTCCTTCCTTCCTTCCTTCTTTCTTTCTTTCTTTATTTCTTTATTTCTTTCTTTATTTCTTTATTTCTTTCTTCTTTCTTTTTAATGTCAACTGCTTTTCCTCTGGAGCAGGAGCTCTGAGCTCTCAGTTTGGCCACTGCATTTCATGCCAGCCCAGTTATGGAATTCTGAGGCTGGGAGCTTAGAACCTCTGGAGCTTACTCAACCTCCACACCCCATCACCAAAGAGGAGACAAGAAAGAACCATAGCAGCTGATAGGCCTGTATTTTTCACCAACAGAGGCCCTGTTAGTACTTCTTGCCCTCTTGGCCACCAGTCCTTCCTTCCTCTGATGCCATCAGTGGAACCCCTGATGGCCACATCCACACCAGCATGACTCTGAGATGCTGTTGTTCCAACCAAGAGCAAGGAAGTGGGCTGTGTCTAAGTAACTTGTGCCCTTCCTGACAATTTCAGTTCCTTTAGGCAATTTGGGAACTCCTGAGATCCCCCCACCAACCAACCTATTTGGAAGGTGAGACAGCTTTCCATCTCCTACCTTTGCCCCAGAGGTCTACACATAGGATTCAGGGATCCATGAACTGAGGTGGAAAGAGCAACATCTTTCATTCCTCTAACAGACACTTGTCACTTCCTTCTATTATGAATGTGGCAATATTAGCAATATCCAGAGAAGTCACAGATGTTTTCCTATCACTCTACAGTGGTGGTGGACATTTTTTTCAAAGTATCACCCACATTCTTTACTGCAAGTTTAGTAGTTGTCAAGTCAGATTCTGTTATTTGATACTTTAGTACAGAACAGCATCACTAATGCTTTTTCTGTTGTTGTTGGCAGTGCTAGGGATCAAACCTAGGGAACTCATGCATACTAGGCAAGCACTCTACCACTGAGCCACATCCCCAGCCCTCTTTTGTATTTTATTTAGAGACAGGGTCTCACTGAGTTGCTTAGTGCCTTGCTTTTGCTGAGGCTGGCTTTGAACTCATGATCCTCCTGCCTCAGCTTCCTGAGCTGCTGGGATTATAGGCATATGCCACCGCACCTGACTCACTAAGGCTTTTAATAAATACTTTTAATACTTGTACTTTAGTGAAAGTCTGTCACTAATTAATATTTAATATTTAAAACTATTTTTCAATATCATGAGCTGATTTTGTAATCCTATAGATATAATTTCATGAATTTACAAACTTTCCCAGAGGGCCAAGGGTGTTCTTGACATTAAAACTTATACCAAAGTGCACTGAAGTGACTCAAGAACACACTGTGAGGAGCCAGGTGTGGTGGCATGTGCCTGTAGTCCCAGGTACTCAGAAGGCTGAGGTGTGAGGATCACTTGAGCCCAGGAGTTTGAGACCAGCCTGGGCAACATAGCAAGGAGACCTCATTTCAAACAAAACAACAACAAAAATACCATGAGCAAAGGCAAAGGCAAGTAGGAGGACCTGGCAGAAGCAAAGACAGATGATGCAAGGGGCCCCTTAGGAAGGGAAACATGGCCAACAAGGCACACACCTGCCATAGAAAGCAGTGGGCCTAAGGGATGGAGTTTCCCCAGTCACTTCACTTCTATTCTCTGGGGAGAATGCTGGCATGTGGGCCAGCATCTCCTTGGGTCTGAGCCATAAGTTGCCACTGTGAGGCCAGGGGCAGGGAGGAGGCCAGGAAGAATGGCCAGGAGGCAAGAGCAGGAGCAGCTTCTGAATGTTGGGTGCCTGGCTAGGCAAGCGGGGTTGCAGTGAGGCCCATTGGTGGGTCCCCCATCTCCAGGCTCCTCTTCCTGAAATAAAGTCTCTACTCCTGAGCATAACATTCATGGATTCCAAGACTTGGACCTGCTCACTTCTTGTCTGCTCAGAAGAACCACACTTGCTGTTACTTTGCTCCCTGCACTGTCAATGTTCCCTGCCCTCTCCTTACTGTTTTCTCCTCTAAGAGGACTAAGCAGGTACCATGTGGTCACTATCTTGGTATAGGGCCCCTCCCCAGCACAGAGCTGGGCACACTGATACTTCTTGGCCACTGCTTGTGAACTTGAGCCATTCATGGCCCACGAGGATATTAGTGATGGGAATGAAGAAAGGGGACTGTGATCTAGTCTTGGTATCCCCAAAGCTGTAATGGGAATTTTGTCTTTCCTTAGGGGAAGCTTACACTGTGCAGGCAACCAAGAGGCAGAGGTGTCTGGCTTGAGAGACAGGATGAAAGGGCATACATCCGTGATTCAGGTGGGAGTTCTATCCAGGATGCTGAGAACCCTCACTTCCCATACTGTTCTGAGATTATCTGGCTCGAGATCTGTCTCTTCCCAATGCCAGCCACACAGCCCCAAACTGGTTGTCCCTAGGCAGAGCCTGTCTCAAGAGTAGGGACTCACGGTGTGTTGGACTCAAGCAAAGAGTTTGAAGTGGGTGCTCAGATGGCAGCCTCCAGAACCCTGTAAGCCTATCTTCCCACCCCTGTGATGGCCTTGACCCAGCTTCCCCTGGGTCTGTCTCCCTTCACGTTTGCACCTCAAAGTCACACACACTATGGATGTACCTCGAGGGTTGCCATGTGGGGTCTCCCTGGCTTACCACACACGGAGACAGTGTAGCCCTCCACAACACACAGAGGGTGGCCCAGCACGAAGTAGCCGTAGAGCTGGTTCACAACACTGATGGTACTGGCAATGACGGTTTCTGCTAGGTCAGCAATTGCCAAGTTCACCAGGATCCAGTTCAGAGGGTGGCGTAGCTTCTTGAACTTCATGGTGGCCACCAGCACAAGCCCATTAGTGAAGACAGATGCGATAACCACAATGATCATCCAGGTGCTGGTGATGTGGTACACCCATCTGGGAGCAATGTGGTAATTGGGGCCTTCAAAGGGGCCTGGAGGCAGGAGGCAGAATAGAGAGAGGAGCTGGGCAGCAGCATCACCCACTTGCACTGGTGCCCTAATTCCACTTTTCCTCCCCTGTTGGAGCCTCTCTTCCTTAGCCCCCACCCCTCTTGCCCATCACCCTCGCCTTTGCTTATTCTCAAACTAGCTCCCCTTCTTCCTGTTTCTCAAGTTAGAGGCCATTGCCTGATGGTTACCTGCACTGGCACCTAAAACTTAAAGAACAGAACTCCTCATCATCTCTGCCAGTTACTGATCTCCAGATTCCAGTAGTTGAGTCACTGCTTGCAGTGACAGTTGCAAACCCCTGCTTCTCTGATTCTGTACCTTTTCTCCCCATCCCACCTCTTATGCTGCTTCCAGTGCATGCTCCATGTCCTTTTGTTGTCACACCTTTGCTCCCAGAGTTCTCTGTAAACCCAGCTGGGATACATTTGCCTTCCAGAAGCCTTTTCAGATTTCTCAGCTAATGTCACCTCAACGGCCCACTTGGGAAGTTCTACCACATATTAGGGTGGCCAGTTCTTGTTGTCTGAATGTGTGTGTTGCCACAAATTCATGTTTAGACCCTACCCCCCAGGATAATATTAGAAGGTGAGGCCTTCAGGAGATAATTAGATCACATAATGAGGACACAGCAAGAAGGCAGCAGTCTGTAACCAGAAAGAGGGCCCTCACCAGAACCCAACCAGGCTGGCACCTTGACATATAGCCTCTAGAACTGTGAGGGATAAGTCTTTGTTGTTTAAAAGTCATGTAGCCTTTGGTCATTTCTTATAGCAGACTGTACTGACACCAGTGTACAAGTCTTATCTTCCTCACTGAAGACTGTGAGTCATTCATCATACACATCATGTCCTTGTAACACAACACAGGTGCTCAGAGAATGAATAAGTGAATGTGTTATGAATTGAATTGTGTCCCCTTCAAATTCATGTGTTGGAGTTGTAACTTCCAGCACCTTAGAATGTGACCTTATTTGGAGATGGGGTCTTTATAGAAGTGAGCATGTTGAAATGAGGTCATTAATGCAAACCCTAACCCTGTAGGACTGGATTTACATAAAGGGGGAAATCTGAACACACAAAGAGAAGGCCATGTGAAAATTAAGGCAGAAATTGGGGTGATGCTTCCACAAGCCAAGGAATGCCACAGATTGCCAGAAACCACCAGAAACTAGGGGAGAGGCATGGAACAGATTCTCCCTTAGAACCACCAGTAGGAACCAACCCTGCAAATACCTTGATTTCAGACTTCTGGCCGCCAGAACTGAGAGACAACACATTTCTGTTGTTTAAACCACTCAGATGGTGGTACTGTTATAGCAGCCCTAACAAACTCAGACAGAATAAAAGGAGAGTAACTCATCTTTATTATACTACAGAGGCTCTATAATTTCTTTATTTTAATAACTTTTTTTTGCCACCATCACTGTTGGCAGAATACTTTGAGGGGTTGCAAGCCTCAGTCTGTACTGCCATGTGATAAAGCCTCATAGCATCTAGGAAAGCATCTGTGAAGAGCTCCCTGTACTTATTAGCATTCTTTAGTTGTGTATTGCAAAAACCCAACCCAAAATAATTTAAGAAAAGCAGGGCTCTCCTAGCTAGGGCAAATTTCACCCGCAGCACAACTGGACCCCATGATGCCACTGCTTCCGTCTGTGCAAGTGTCCCAGTGGTTCCTCATACAAGGAGCTCCTAGAAACCCTGTACAGGAATCCCCAAAACCCCCTACATGAGCAGTGCAACACACCACTGACAACAGAACTGTGTGGTCTCAGTTTCTGTCAAAAGGACAAAGCAAAGCAATGAGGCTGCCAATACACTCAAGAACAGAACCCCCAAATAGCCAACAGATCTTCCCCAGAAAGTAGAGCATATTAATTGGAGAAGAGCAGCTGAAACCAGAAGGTGTTTGGGACACTCCAGTTTGTAGACAAGTGAAGGGACTGGAACAGTCTAGGTGCTACAGCCCCTCAAAACAAGGCAACCAGGGACCTTCCCAGACAACCGATGGAGTCCAAGCTGAGCAGAGCAGATACAAGAAGGGCAAAGGAGGACGAGGTCTGAGCATCAGTGGGGAAGGGGGAGGGGACAGGAGCCATCAGAGTGGGTGTCTTGGTTGCTTCTCTCTCCTGAAAGTTCTGGAACTGATTTCATGAAGAAATGAGCAAAAGAAGAGTATCAAGAGTCAACATCCAAGCAAAGTAATTCTAAGAAATACAGGAGGGCCCGGGGATATCACTCAGTGGCTAGTGCTTGCAGAGCATGCCCTAGGCCTGGTTTCTATCCCAGTACTATGGGGAAAAAAAGAAAGAAAAAGAAATAGAGAAATACAGAGAGGAAGGGAATCTGTTGGGGATGGGGCAGGGAAGATGTACCTCTTCAAATCTACCTAGATTTTACTTTGGAAACTTGTATTACATAGTATAAAACAAAATTAAAATTTAGAAGGCAACCCCTGATTATCAAAAACAAAATAAATGAACCTAAATGCCTATACAGTCAGTAATATAATCAGATAGAGAGGGACTATTCTAATAAGACTGAAATTGCATCAGTGACCACATGACCTAGTGCCATACACCCTAAGGATCAAAAGACCCATACAAATGCTAGGTTTTTGGTAATTATATTATTGGTAGTAACATTGGTATCACTATTTTGAGGTGCGTGTATATGTGTGTGTATGTGTGTGTGTTGTGAAATAGAGCAAATGAGTAGTCACATGATATTCCACTCTAATCCTTGAAGAACTGAATTCTTAGTGGAAGATAAAGGGGACACAGATGTAAAACTCACTGGCCTCCACTGATGAACCAAGTCATTATTTTGGGAATGGAGAAATAAAAGGAAAGAATCCAGTATTTACTCCTAAGGGGTCCAAGAGTAGAAATTGGGGCGTATTTCCCTTTATTGATGTAGTCCAGCTAGTCAGTGAAGATTAGGAGTCAGCACGTGTGGCATCTCCGATGGTTTGCTGGGTCTGAGAACTGAGTTCCAGCAACCCCTCACACCCCCAGAATGAGTGTCCCTCCTCATAAAGTCAGTTTGCCAAAACACATCAACATACCAACCTGCCTCTAGTCAGACCTTCCTACCAATTCACAGGAAAATGATCGTGAATGAGTTCAGAGGAGCAAACACATCATGAGGAAGCCATCAGCAAGGTCTGAAGTGAGGGAAAGTTCAGAAACAT